>NC_071391.1:25279726-25585742 GCF_022682495.2 Desmodus rotundus | reverse complement strand
AGTCATTGTTTGCAGATGACATGATAGTATGCATAGAAAATCTTATAGGCTCCACCAAAAAACTACTAGACCTAATAAATGAATTTGGCAAAACGGATACAAAGTCAATCAATATTCAGAAGTTGAAGGCATTTTTGTATACCAACAATGAAATATCAGAAACAGAAACTAGGGAGAAAAATCCCATTTACTATAGCAACAAGAAAAATAAAGTACCTAAGAATAAATGTAACCAAGGAGGTAAAAGACCTGTACTCAGACAACTATAAAACACTGAAGAAAGAAATTAAGGAAGACACAAATAAATGGAAGCATATACTGTGTTCATGCATTGGAAGAATTTAGTATCATTAAAATGTCCATACTATCCAAAGCAATCTATAGTTTCAATACAGTGTTTATCAAAATACTAATGACATATTTTGCAGATACAGAACAAATATTTCAAAAATTTATATGGAACCATAAATGACCCCAAATAGCCTCAGCAATTTTGAGAAAGAAGAACAAATAGGAGGGCTCAGAATACCTGATATCAGATTATATTACAAGGCCACTGTAATCAAAACAGTCTGGTACTGGCATAAGAACAGACACATGAATCAAGGAAACAGAATAGAGAGCCCAGAAATAAACCCAAGTCTCTATGGCCAATTAGTACTCAATGAAGGGGGAAGGAACATAAAATGGAGTAAAAGTAGCCTCTTTAGTAAATGGTGCCGGCAGAGCTGGACAGCTTCATGCAAAACAATGAAACTAGACCATCAACTTACACCATACACCAAAATAAACTCAGGATGGATGAAAGACTTAAATACAAGTTGTGACACCACAAAAGTCCTAGAGGAAAACGTAGGCAGTAGTTAAATGTCAGCTATCCCACACAGCAATATTGTCACTGATATATCTCTTAGGGCAAGGGATATAAAGGAAAGAAAAAACAAATGGGACTTTATCAAACTAAAAAGTTTCTGCACAGCTAAAGAAAACCATAGTCATGTTTTAAAACATTTTGAGGAACAGAGCAAGAGAGCACCTTGGGATGCTGTGTAGGAATTCAAAGATCACATTAAAATTAAATTATTGACTGATAGCCACTACATGTCTATGACAGAACAATTTTGGGTTTTGGTGACATATCTCTGTCCTCCCAAGAGATAAAAGTCAAGCAGCAGGTATGCTTCATGGAGAACATCAGAAAAGAATTCCTTTGAAGGAGAAACATCTGCTATTAAAGTTCATTTCAGAGACACTTTTAAAATGTGCTTTGTTCTCTAAGACTGTGGTGAAAAAAGCATTTAATTCTCAGCCTGCAAATTGACCTGTGCCATCTTGGAAAGGACGAGCTAAATATTTTTTATATGTTACACTTCCTCCCACTTTTCAGCAAAGAAAAAGGAGGCTCAGCGGTATGGAATGACTAGGACAGCAAAAGAGCACAAATGTTCCTCTTCACAGTTGAGTACCTAGGTTTCAGCAGCAGCTCCAAGCACGGGTGTAGTAGGGAGGTGACAGCACTGATTCAAAGTATGTCCCTTTCCTCTGTAGTATAGCAAAGTGATCAGGACGCATATCTAAAAATATGCACAGAGATATATAAATATCTTGTTTATAAATAGCTTCTTTTCAAGTGCAGCATATGCGGTGGTTAAGAACAAAAATGCTGGATCCAATCTGGTGTTTTCAAGTCCCTATTCCACCTCTTAAAAGCTGTGTGGCTTAGGTCAAGTTACACTTGTTTGGGCCTCAGTTTCTTCATCCACACTAAGATAATTAGAGCACCTACTTTATAGAGCTATTATCAGGGTTAATTAAGTTCATAATTATAAAGTATTTAGAACAGTGACATGTGCTATAATGCTGTTTACACATAAAATTAATCCTTGCAAACATAATTTATGAAATAATAAAAACATAAATTGTTTTCTTAGGAACGCTTGAATCCAAATGTACTTTTTTTGTAGCTGTTATTGTTCTCTTAGAAGAAAACAGTGCTGCTCAGGTCACACAGTGGAGTGCGGGCAGAATGAGCGCTAGAACTTCCAACGTTTAATGACTATTCTAGGTCTTTTGCCATCTTGCACTCTCAATATTTGTCAGCCATAAAACATGCCATTAGTTCTTCCTGCTCTTTCCTCTCAGGCTGGAGTTTTGAAGTCTTGTAAATTTGGCAACTTACAAGCATGCTCTTGGGCTTCAAAGCTTTCCTAGTCCCTGAAGACAAGAGCAAGGAGGACGATACTCTTCAGAGCTTTTGAGTTAAGGAATTATTTCCTAAAGGCCATGGTCAGAATGGAAACTCTTTATTGTACTGGAGCACTGAATAATTTATCTGAAAAAAGTTCAGTCAAGAATGAGAGCAGGTCAAGTGTATTAACTTGAGATGATCAGTTTTTGGAAAATGTCATTGGTAGCAAATGCCAGAGTAGTTAGAGGAGAGGAATGTCAGCAGAGTTTACTGAGAAATAAAAAGCTAAACCAGCCCACGGAGCAAGAGAAAGAATAACTGTGCACACGGTACTTCATAGCATGTGAATGCAGGTTTTCTTGCTTTAAGAACATAATCAGCTGGTGAGAAGAGGGTAATGGTAGGGCAGCAAGAAGAACGAGGAGCATGGGAAGCCAGTGCTCTTGGACTACATGCAGGCCCTGTGTTGGCATGTTCTTCACATTTACCCTGTGAAGTGTTATGTTTTTAACCCCTTTCTGATGGGAAAACTGGGTCTAAAATAAGCTTAAACACTTGCCCCTTAGCTAATAAGGGGCAGAGATGGAACTGCAATACAGAGCCACACTATGGAGGCCAGAGTCATTCTGCCACCAGGCCTGGGGCCTCTCTATTGTAATAACCCCTTTTCTTTTCTCCCACTTGCTGAACCCAACAGAAGGATTCTCACTGTGGAGCGCTTTTCTCTTACCACTCTCAGGCCAAAAACCGGTCACCCTGTGCGAGAAGGTATTTGACTGCCTATCAAAGAGAAAAGAGAAATTGCTCTTTTCTAAACTATTTTTAGCAACAATTAACTGTCTAGCAGGTTTATCTTAAGTGATCCTGGCACTGCTCACGGGGCCTGGACGACTAGTGCAATACCAGTGCTGATTGTGCTGACAGCACTCTGGTAGCTTTGACTTCCGGCTCATTCTAATTGAAAGGCAGACTATAGGGCCTTGTTTCACACAAATCTGCGTGAACCGGATGACTGTCTGAAATTCTCAGCCTTATCACCATACTCTGCTATATTCAACATGTTCACTTCCCTGAATTACTCAGTTACCTAAAACTTAATTTCACCCATGTTTATTGAAAAGAGTGAGAGAGTTCATTAAGCATAATATTACCATCAGTCTGGGAGGTTCCCTTATACTGAAGAACATCCCGTTGAACATGGTTCAGAATTACACAAAACTTCATGAGTAAAACAGACTGTGATTTCTTCGACTTCACATTCTCCACCTGACCCAAATAACCCCAAACAAAAGAAAAATGGTAATGGTGGGTTTGTGTCTGAAGGTGAGACGTTCATATTCATAATTAAACTTTTTATGAACAAAGTGATATATCTTTACTGATGGTGGTAGAAAAAACATGAATATCAGTATGGATTCAAAGTTTTAATATATGAATGTAATCATGAAATTTTCCTTGAACCTTCATTGGCTACCAGGTACTTTTATTAATAATGGTAGTTACTAAGTTCTTCAAAGTGCATGGTCTTGGAAATAATATTATGTTTTACTTTTGTATGCTTTTAAATAATATTGCATTTTTCTTCTGTGTATTTTAAAAAATATTTTTTATCCTTCTGTAATCACTGTCCCTTCTCTGAGACACCAAAAGATGACATTTATTAACTGACTGTAACTGGTACTGAATAGGTACACAGCACAGTGAAGAATATAAGAAAAAGGAACACAAGAAAGTTATTCAGTGTTAGCTTTGGACATTAATTCTAGTTCTGTCACTTGCTAGTGAATAAATGACTTTCAGCAAGTAAGTTATATCTATAAGCAGTATCTTTCTCAACTTGTAAGAAAAGAAATAAAAAAGAGGCAATTAATAGCAGTCCTACTTTAAGGGAGGTCTGTGAGGGGTAAATGAAATGAAGTTGGTAGTCGTTCAACACAGAGCCAGCCCCATAACAAATGCTCAGGAAGTAATATTTTTAAAATAATTATTATGGGCAATAGTAGAGAGGGCAAGTTCTAATGTCATATCATTTTATTATTTTCTGTAAAACAATTGACTAGATAGATAATAAAACATTTTTGTTTATTAATGGGAGACTTTGGTATATTTCCTTAATTTTTTTCTATATATTATTTTGGTTACACACTGCACTAATTTTGTTTATGATAGCTGGCTCCCTGCCTTTTGAATGTAGTATTCTGTCATAAAAACATTGACAGATTGTCCTGCGCTCTGTGGCTACATTATATTTCATGCAGTACAGATATTGTATTACATTTTGATCACAGTATGTGGTAAGGAAGTCATAAATTTTTTTAAAAGAATTTAAAGAGTTGAATTAAAATGATTCAAAGTTAACATGGAGAGGTAAACATCTTCAAATATCCAAGAATATTGAATAAAATAAAAAATGCTAAGAACGGATGTGCTTTTTGATACTACATGTACTAGATGAATACCTTAAATTCAAAATCATGTGATATTGGCTCAGAAATAGATTAACTGATTGTTGTAACAGAATCAGAATCAACAAATAGAACAAGGTAGATATGTCAACTTAATATATGACAAAGATGGCAGTTTAAATCACAGGAAGAAGGAAGATTTATAAATTTTGCTAGAATAACTTCTCATTGGAAAGAAAATAAACCTTGATTTTCTTCTTCACATCATATTCAAAATGTAAAAACCACATACATTGAATATTAAATGCGAAAGTAAATAACTAAAGTAAATTAAGCCAACATAGACCTGAGTATTCTATAGAAAGTAGACTTAGTGCATAAATGGTGGGAGCTCCTTTTGACTGTGACAGCACATCTGGCAACAATTCATATGTAGATATTTATAAATGTATCTTTACTTTGCGAAAGAAGTAGTGGTAAGAAAAATAGTGACACTGAAGAATGTTTCCAATAAAAATATATGACAAAAAGTTATTATTCTTGCTATTTGTAAAACTTCTTCCAATGATTCAAAAAAGACACCTTATAATAAAGTTGTCATTGTATACAAATGGGCAACTTACAGAAGAGGAAATAAAAATGTGCAGAAAATATGAGCAAGAGTCCTCAGTATCAATTGTGGTAAAATAAAATATTGAAAATAAACCAATAATGAAATATATTTTTATCAGGCTGGCAACAATTATACAGGGTAGGGCTGCCCACTGCTTGCAGTGATGTGCATCCCCAATACATTGATGCTAGGAGTGTGAATTGATACAATCTTTTGTCAAAGTAGTCTGTTTATGACTGGTCAAATTAATACTATAGAATATAACAAATAACAAAGCAACCTCATTTATGGCATGCTCTCCTATAGGACATAGAAGATATACATACACACATATACATATACATACACATATATGCATATGTGTGTGTGTATATATATTTATACACATATCTATTTATATACAGTGAGATACAGAACAGACAACAGTCTTGTCTAAAGAATTGGGAGAAGAAATATTTTTGATAAAGCAACTGAACAAATCACTGTGTATTATACTTATTGTCAATATAATATGAATTAGTTCATCCGTGCTTTATGTATTTACCTGTGTTTTTACTTTTTGTTCAAGTTACATTTTAATGTTACACTGTTTCAGACCGGAAAGTCTGAGTCATGGGCTGATGGATACAGGCTTCACTGGAGATGCTCGAGCCTAACATTCATTCATTCACTGATTCGTTCATTTATCAAAAAGTTATTGAGCATCCACTCTCCTCAACTATGAAGAACTTTATACAAATCACACTGAAAACTTAGGAAATGGATAAATTGATAGAAGAACCTAATTGCCAAAACTGAATCAAGAAAAAATAGATAACCTGAAACATTAAAGAATTATATCAATAGTAAAAAATCTCACACAAAAAGTTGGTTTACAGGTGAGTTCCTCAAATATTTAAATAATAAACACTCTTGATAAATACTTCTAAAAATTCTTCATAAAAAAGAAACATTTACCAACTCATTTTATGAGTATTAACATGACAGACACTGACTTTATAAAGCACAAAGAGCACATTTTAAGGATGAGAAATCTGAGACCCAGGAGAGAAGTCATACTATTTGCCAAAATTATTTATGAATTTTTAATGCAACAAACCACAGTGTCATATACTTCTTCCCCCAAAAAGATAAAACTTGTTATAAATAATAGGAATTTAATTGAAAGATATTTGCAAATCTGTCATCAGTTACAAATAATGCTTTTTCTGCTATTTAGTTGAGGGTTATCCAAGTTAATGGATTTGGAAGTTAACAAATTGAATAGAAATTGTTTATATCATCAATCAACCAACAAAACACTGCCACTCCATACAGGCAAGGCCTTATAAGGGAGACAGAACAAAGCAAGATTCTTGGTACTCTATCCCTCAAGAATTTTTAAAACACTGTCGACAAATGAGCTACTGAAACATAGTAAGCAATACCAGACAGTGAATGAGGCAGAGAACAAGGGCCAGGGAAATGCCAGGGTGAGGAGAAACACCTGTGGGCTGGCTGGGATGATACAGGCTTCGTAGAAGAGGGGAGGGATTGGTAGGTAAGTGAAGCCCACATCGATAATGTGGAAACTGAATAGAAGACCAGCCTAGCCACCGAAGGTTACTTGCTATTCATGGTATCTATTTTTTTTAATAGTGGTTAGAACATTAAATGTGCCCTCTTAACAAGTTTTAAGTGCACAGTACAGTGATGTTATTTATAGGCACAATGTTATACAGAAGATCTGTAGAAGATATTTGTCTCACAAAATGAAACTTTATACCTATTTAATAGCCACTCCCCATTTTCTCAGACCCCCAGAATTTAGCACCCTCCATTCTACTTTCTGCTTCTATGAGCTTGACTATTTCAGACACCTCACACATAAGTGGGATCCTCACACATAAGTGGGATCGTGCAGTATTTGTCCTTCTGTGACTGGCTTATTCCATTTAGCATAGTGCCCTCAAGGTGCATACGTGACAAATACGACAGGATGTCCTTCTTTTTAAAGGCTGAATCATATCTTCTTGTTTGCATATACATTTCCTTTATTTATTCCTTTGTGGATGGCTATTTGTTTCCATGTCTTCTCTATTGTGAATAATGCATCAAAGAACATTAGAGCATAAATGTCTCTTTGAGATCCTACTTTCAATTCTTTGGGGAAAGTACCCAGAATTGAGATTGCTGGATCATATGGTAGTTCCATGTTTAATTATTTTAGAAATCTCCACACTGAATTCCATAGCAGCTCTATTTCACATTCCTACCAACAGTATACAAGGGTTCTAGTTTTTCCACATTCTTGCCAACACTTATTTTTTTTTACATAAAATAATTCTAATGGATATGGGGTGATATATTACTATGGTTTTGATTTGCATTTCCTTGATGATTAGTGTTGCTAAGCGATTTTCATTTACCAATTAGCTACTTGTACGTGTTTTTTAGAGGACTGTCTATTCAAGCCTTTTGCCCATTTTTGAATTGGGTTATTTGTCTTTTGGCTATTAAATTATAGGAACTCCTTATAAATTTTAGATCTTACCTACTTATCGGATATAGGAGTTATAATCACTTTCTCCCAATTGCATAAATTGCCTTTTCATTTTGTTGTTTGTTTTGTTGTGCAGAAGCTTTCTAGTCTGACATAGTCACACATGCCTGGTTTTGCCTTTGGTGTCATATCCAGGGAACCATCACTAAGATCAATGTCAGGAAGACTTTCTTCCTTGTTTTCTTTTAGGAGTTTTACAGTTTGGGGTCATGGTATCCTTTCTAAAAAACAGTTAAAGATTTTAGCATAGAACACACTATGACCATACAGTTACTCTTGGCAGGTTATTAATCAATTTTAAGACCTCAAAAATTTTTAAGAAATATGAGGATTTCAAAGTACATACAGAAAACACAATTATAGAAATAGAAGTAAGTGTGACCAAAGGAGGTTAACTCAGAGATTAAATGTTAAGCTCTATAAGGCTCTAATTTTTCCAAGAAACTGAAAGTTGAGAAATCAACATTTCACAGAAATAAACATTATCATTATGAAATCTGTTCTTTAGAAAAAATAGAATTTGTTAGTAGACATTCATAACTGCTTACATCTTATTTTTTCTGTTTTTCTTAGGTATAAATGAACACAGATATTTATGTTGCCCTATTTTTCTAAATCTAAATTGTTTTTTCCAAATCTAGCTCTGTGCCCTGCTTCTCAAAGCTGCCAAATCAGTCTTACCAAGCATTCTCAGTGAACACCTCTATGTTCTCAGGACTGTCTCCAAGCACCTGAGGGTTCACGTTGTCTGAACACTTGGAGCTGTACTTCCAGCCTTCAGTCCCTCATGCTCACTGCTGGCATGCCCGGGTTCACACGGGCCATTCAAATGCCTGACACCCAGCTCCCTACCTAACAGTCTTGGGAAGCAAAAACTTTCAGTCTGAGAACAGCCTTCATCCCCTACCTTTCTGATCAATTGAACTTTTAAATTCATTCTCCTGAGCCTGAAACACAAAATACTTTTCTTCCCTCCCCCATATATATATACCCCTGCTCAGGATTTGCAGATACGCTACTATTTTTTTTTCTTTTTAAGAATATCGGGGTAAAAAAAATGTTGGTTTCTCCCTAGTGACTTAACAGCACAAGGAAAAGAAAGAGTACAAGGTAATTATTTTTCTTAAAAGTTCACCTTCTGACATATGTTAAAAATCTGTTTCCAATTAGTTATTTGAGCATTGTGTTATGAAAATGGAAAAATAATTTGACTTAAGATTTAAAAAATCTTACTGAGCTCCATTGATCCTCATCTTGTTTGCTAGTTTGTTAAATTACAATTGTCAAAGGCTCCTCAGGAAGACAATCTTGCCTTTCTTCCAGGCAAACTTGAAGATGGGCAGGAGGGATTCTGGATTTAGGGTGAAAGGTGGAGTATAAAACTGTGTCAAGTGTAGTGGCCGTATAATCAATAGGTCTTTTTATTGTTGTTAAAATTTCTTGAGAAAGGCACCCCAGAAAATCATTGTCCCTCTGAGAGTTTCAGGCTGAGCACCTGTTGTTTAGGGTGACAAATGGATTTAGAAGAGAGAGATCTCAGTTAGATCCGATTTGCAGCTTTCAGGGATAAAGTGCTGCTTATGTACTGAGGAAAATTTCTACCATAACACAAATTTGTATAAAATTCATTATTCTCTTTATACCACCTCAAGAAAGAAGAAAGAAACAAAGAAGGGCTAACCTGAAGGAAATCTCTGCCTTCTTCAGAAATGTAATGCAATAATAATAGTAATAATAATAATAAATAAAAATTTAAAATGTTCCTTAAAAGAACCAAAAGGGATCCCACAAGTAGGGCATAATCAGAATTGTTGCTACTCTGGAAATCTCAGCCAGTCCAAGGACCAGATATTTACTCTTTTAAAAGTTTAAACCAGAGCAACAATCACCAATAAATTGTTCAAAACTGGAGCCAGGACAGAAGAGTATTTGAATGGCATAGCTGGACCCCCGCTGCTCCCGTCTGGTTAGCTCATCAGATTCTCTGTTCATTTCATTGTCCTCATAGTAACATAGTGCCCTATTTTACTTGGCTGAATTGTTTAAATTGGAATATGATATAACTCTTAGTAGGCTAGGGAGACAACATTTTTCTGCAATCCAACATAATTTCTATTTTAAATTCACAATTTCTCAGAGCAGCAGAAAATAATGTCAATCAAATTGGAGCCTTCCTTTTGAATGGGATTGTGTCTAAGGGGCTTACCTCGTTCCAGGGCAAGCTGTGTAGGGGAATGGGGAGAAAACTATTCATCAGTATCCGTGGAGATGCTCGTCATCCTGAATGATTATCTATCACTGGTTATAAGGTCACTTTTGTCTTTCTGGCTTCTGAGGGTCTGGACGATCTTCTCTGCTGTGTGTATAACACAGATGGAAACTTAGCAATATCTACAGCCTACCCAAGAATTCATTTGTAAGTGGGCATATCACCTCACTAGGACTCTGCCTTCGGGAAAGGCACAGAGCCCCACTCTCTGGATGAAGCTTCTTTCCATCCCTCTTACCCCAGTCTGAGAGAATCTGTTTTCTGGTTGCCACAGAGATCCCTCCTTCTTTCAGAGATGTAACTTGGTTCCTAAGAGAAATCCATCCCAGGATCCATTTTTATAATGAGTCAGATTTCACTTTTCTCATAACCATGGGCTTTTCTCAAAATCAGTCACTAAATGTAAAGCAGTTTAATTATATAGGTCCTGAGGATAAGACTTTGCATCCTTTGTCATTTCAGGTGTGCACGTTTACATAAGCTTAGTCCCAGGCAGCACACATAACATGCTTTTGACCATATTTCATAGGCTAGTAAGCCCTGCACCTGCCCCAGGTTTCATGCATATACTTGACTCTGGCCTCCTGCCCTGCACAAGGAGCTCTGGTTCCCCTGACTCTGCAGGAGGCAAATCCTAGCTGCACGCAGTCCCCAGAGCCCAGCAGGCCCTGGCTCCAGCCCCTGATTACTAAATTACTACTGTGATTTTCTATTGCCTTTCTGTTCCATGGATATAATTTTCTTGTTTTGAGTTTTCTATACCATAATCATTTTTCCTGTTCTTTAAAAACTTTACTTTCCTGTCACATTTAGAATTGATAGTGAAGTCCAAGCTTAAACTCATCCTCATGTCATTCTGACCTTTAGTCCAAGCCTGCGGGATTCCGATTGTCCAGTTCTCAGAGTGAATTTGGAACCGTGCAAATAAAGCCCCAAGTAGTTAGGGAAGTTAGCGCTCCATCCTGACCACGGCCCGCCTGATCCAAGGAAGATTCCATGTAACTGTGCTCTACAACACACTTTGCGCAAGGTGCAAAGTCACAATTAAATGCTAACAGGTATTTTTATAATGAAGCCCTTGCTCATAAACAAACAAACAAACAAACAAACCCCGCAAAATTCTAAGAAAGGCGGTGAATTAGGAATTTTATTCTTAAATTATCTTAAGAATATTTCCAGGCATGGACTTGCCTTGTAGAATTTGCTGTGGTGTCTAGTTATATTCACAGTGCACACTAAAACACAGAGCACTGGGTGGACAGTCAGTGAGTCAGTGGTTTAGAATCTCGTTTCCTACTCGAACATTCACAAAGGTGAGTGATGGCAAGGAAGCCACTGAACCCTTCACAGCACGCCTCTCCCATGTAAAGTGGGGACGTTAAGCTTTAGCAATGTCATGGCATGACTATGAAGAACAAATGAGACATAGCCAAATGATGCTATATACAAGTCTATGTTTTGAGACCAATCTTTGCACAATAACCCCCAAAATTGTAACCTTAATTGCATTCATTACATCATTTTTTCCTATATTTTAGTCAATGACATTTGGGACATTAAAAAGCTTTTGCCAGCTCTGGTTGGTATAGCTCAGTGGATTGAGCATGGGCCCATGAACCAAAGGGTTGCCAGTTCAATTCCCAGTCAGGGCATATGCCTGGGTTGTGGGCCAGGTCCCCAGTAAGGGGCATGCAAGAGGCAACCACATATTGATGTTTCTCTCCCTCTCTTTCTCCCTCACTTACCCTCTCTCTAAAAATAAATAAATAAAATCTTTTTTAAAAATTGCCAAACTGTCCAGTTCACTGGCTTATGGACAATATTGTAATATATGATATACTATTTCCCCATTGTAAACCTTTGAATCTAAAAAGAGTCAAACTCACAAAAACAGGTTAGAGTGATGGTTGCCAGGAGCTGGGAGACAAGAGAAATGGGGAGATGTGGGTCAAAGGGTGCAAATGTGTAGTTGTAAGATAATAAATTCTGAGCATCTAATGTACAGCATGGTGACTAAACTTAATAATACTGTACTGTATACTTAAAATTTTATAAAATTAAAATTTGCAAAAATGGTAGCTATGTGAAATGATACAGGTGTTAAACTGATTGTGCAAATCATTTTACAAGATCTATGTTCATCAAATCTTCGTGTTGTGCACTTAAATATGTATAATTTTATCTGTTAATTAAACCCTCCCTACATTGTAGAATACCTGAGTATTTAAAAACAGGAAATTGTCTGTGTGAGGAAAGTGTCTTAATGTTACAGTTAAAGAGCCAGCACTTAAACCCAAAACACTCAAGTCCAGACCAACCCCTTTTTTGCTGTGCCCTGTTTCCATTTACCGCAGAAGTTCCTCTGCCACAGAAGCAGATTCCTGCCTGCCACTGAGCTGGTGAATGCCATTTAACTATTCATGTGTTCACTCAAAACAATATTTATTGAGCTCTTATTGTAGTTCACATGTGAAATAAGGCCTAGATATCACTCTCAGGGCAGGCAGAGAGGGACAAACTACCAGAAATTAGAAGTAATGTACGGAACTATTTAGTTATAAATTGAACACATTGCTTGAGACAGAAATGTAGGATGCATGAGTATATGCAAAAATTAAGTTAACTTTGTTTAGGATGATGAGACTCCTCCAGGAACACTTGAAGTTAAGACCTTAATGATAAGTAGGTACTTTTAGGAAACTGGGATTACTACAAACTAAATGTTTGGACCTACTATTCATATGTTAGAATTCTAACCCCCAATATGATGCTATTAGGAGGCAGAGTCTCTGGAAGATGATTAGTGCCCTTATAAGGAAAGACCCCAAAGAACTCTCACGCCCTGCCTGCTATGTGAGGACTCAGGGAGAAGATAGCCATCTGCGATCCACGAATCCTGAGGCCCTAACCAGACCCAGGATCTGTTGGCACCTTGATCTTCAACATCAAAGCCAGTAGAACTGTGAGAAATAAATTTCTGTTGTTTATAAGCCACCTGATCTATGGTATTTTGCCATAGCTCTCCAAACTAAGACAGGGATGGACAGACTCTTTTCAGGAAGAAAAAATAACTTTCATGTAAGAGCTGTATCTGTTAGAGGATATCTTTGTACATTAAAAAAAATTAAGTCAAATGTTGGTGGACTATGAGTGAGGGTTCAGCCAGGGGTGTCCAGCCTTCTGGCATCTCTGGGCCACACTGGAAGAAGAATTGTCTTGGGCCACACATCAAATACATTATACATGTAATCTCAAAACAAATCTCTTAACGTTTTAAGTAAGTTTACGAATTTGTGTTGGGCTGCATTCATAACCATCCTGGTCCTATAACCTGTAGGCTGCAGGTTGGACACACCTGGAGACAATGCATGTAAATGAAGAAAAGCCCAGCTACACATTTGACTTACAGGAAACCACTCCCCTATCTATTGCTGCATGATGCTCATCTGCTTCCCAGTACCCAGGAACAGGGACACCTGGAATAGCTCTTTCCCTCAGTGCAGAGAGGCATCTCAAATTTCATACAGGATGTACATCTGGCCATTGCAGAGACTCCTATATGGATGTCTATTGTGGTACCTCGAGATGCAGAAATGGGAACAGGTAAATAACCTCTCTGTACAATTTTGCAACACTGTGCAAAGGCTTAATCTTCTCTGCATTTCCATAGAGGAAAGACTCAGAAAGGAACAAAAATGAAGCTACAGTCCAAAAAAGAAAGTGAAAGGAAGATACCTTAAATTAGAATGTTTTTAAACAATTCACTTTATAACTTGGCCAGGAACTGAATGAAGTCCCAGCAATTCTAATGACCACGGACTTGCCAAAGTGCCCGCTGATGAGGGGGAGGAATATTTTTTCCCATTTTCTCTTACAGTAAAACCAAGGACCTGAGTTTTCATGCTTCTTCCTCCCTCTTAGTTTTCTCGGTATTTGGGGTCATAAAATTTTAGCTAAATTAAGTTACTTTTTATTGACCCTACTTGTTCTCTGAAGTCTAAACTCTATGACTTTCTATGTCTAGCATTCGTTGTCTTCATTATTAGGAAATCTAGAAAGATATGATAATTTTCTCCTGAATATCACATTTCTTATATAACTAGTTATCTTTCTTTTTTATTTAGAACAAATACCAGTGAAAGAATTATATGCATATATTCCTATACCTTTAAACTTTACTTGTCCTAATTCCACAAAAAGACTATTTATAACCTAATTATGCAAAATCATTGATGATGCAGTGTCAGCTCAGGAAAGGGTACTGTTTGGCACATGGCTACACAGTCTCCTGTTAATTGGATGAGAAAGTGGCATATGCTGGCACCTATTAACAGCAACATCCGCATCCCTATCAATATCATGTATATTAAGGACTTATCCTGAAATAGAAAAAAACTCTGAAATAGTTTATAAGTGATTATTGTATATAATCATCCATCTGACACATTTGAAATTGACACAAAGCTAGAGAGAGCTTCAGTACCCACCATTCATCTTCTCTAAATACTGCCAAAGGCCAAGCTGAGAGCTCACATGAGCTGCCATTCTCAGTGCTAAATGCAGGGAACACAATCAGCCTGGGAAAACGCACCTGCATAGACAGATCCTTCCATTGTCATGCTAACTCCTCGCTGACTCACCATTTATGACATTAACTCCAAACTGGATTTTCCAACGTCAGGGAAAGTTCTGAACAGATCGGTTGATAACCACTTTGTAGTGTCTGTCAAAATAACCTAATGTTGATTAAATCCTTGCCATAGCGTGTGCTAGGCAAGTCTTTCCCAAAGCGTGGTACTCTTATCTCACATAGTAACTATTTGGTTTCAGGTAGCACAATCTACGCTTTAAAAACTATCTATGAATTGCTCACTTTAATGTATATCAGAAAATACAGCTGACTTTCTAAATTCAGGATTTAATGCTGTGATAAGTATAAATTTCAGAAGGTAAATAGAAACACTGAATTAGTGATAAGTATTTGGTATTAGTTGTGGAAGGATGTTTTTTCATCAGGAGGAATACAAGAAATGTTTGTCTCAGCTTTAACTAGGTTAGAAGCTGTAAATCCTCAATACCCACATCCATTAATTCAAGAAAGTTTTCTAAATTCATAGCTTTTGGTATTTGTTGTGATCCCTTGGTTTTTTGTGTGGTTTTTTTTTCAGAGTCCTGTTAGCCCTGTGTTGAATCTTTATTGTTTATCTTCAATACATTTTCTCTTTCATCTTTCTTCATTTCTTTTTTATTTTTATTTTTCGCCTTCTAGTTGTGGTAAGGCATTATGATGGGCAGCCTCTACAGGGACCGCCAATGACCCCCAGCTTTGAATATTCTCATGGCTTCCCAGAGTGTGCACTGGATCTGGGAACTCACTCCTAATAAGAACTGCACCGGCAATGGGTGTTAATGCTGGGATTAAGTTACAAAAGACTGTGGCTTCCGCCTTCTTTGTCTTCCCCCACTCTTTCATTTGCTCTCTTGGAGAGACACCGTGTAGCAAGGAATCCACTGCTATCCAACAGCCAGAGAGGACCTGAGGCATGCCACAGATAGCTTAGGGGTTTGAAAGCCCCTATCCAGCCTTCAGGTGATGTCATTCAAGCTTACACCTTAATTTTAGCCTGGTGAAAGATCCTGATGGAGGCACCTAATTGAATTGTGCACTATTCAATTGAATTGAATGGTGCACAATTTCTGACTCAGAGCCACTGTGAAATTAATGCTTTTGTTTGAAACTGCTACATTTTGAGGTGAATTACAATGCATCAATAAATAATAAGGCATTATTTTTGTCTTGATTCAATCTTGTATTTTTTCCACATTAGTATTTATTTCTGACATTATTTTTTTCTTTTCTTTCTAGTTTTTTCTCCATGTTCACGTATGTCACCTTGGACTTTTTGTAACTGTGATTTATATTGTTCTTTCAAGTCTTTATTACTTCCTTAATGTCGTTTAGTAATTTTGGAGTAGGTTACAGTTTTAATCTATTTTGTTGTCATAGCTTTATTTTATACTGTAAGGAAGGATATTTTGTTCTTTAGTCTCTCTTTTTATAATAAACTTATAAAGGATTAGACTTTGATACTCATTTTTATGTGAAAGTTGTTTTCCTGAACTTTTTGAAAGAATATTTGAAGTAGTTTTTCTAACTTCTTATAGCTCCATTTTCTTTTATTTTTCCATGCAGAGTTAAAAAAAAAAAAAAAACTGGCAGCTTGCTTTGTAAGTCTTCCTGTCTCTGTTTTTTCCCCACCTGCAACTTCTCTTCTTTCCATTTCTGTTATTCCCTGTTCCACTCAGTCTTTTTCCACTTCCAGCAATTTCTTCTCAGTGTGGGGCCATGTCCTAGAAGGGAGCTCTGGTTGGTCAGTTTTGAGAGTTTATGGACCCTAGACTGGCCCAGCCCCTTCAGGCCTCGCTGAGACTCCTGTGTACTCACCCACTATCAAAGTGTGCAAGCTCTCTTCAATTTTAACCGTCATTCGTGAATTAGCCCACTAACCTTCCCAGGTAACTCCTCTTGGCTGCTTTGAGGTTCACTTATTTTCAGATCTATAATAGTCCCCACTATACATTTCTGCTGTCTGATACCAAATAAATTTTGGAAATATTCACCATTTTCTGTTTCCTTGTATTTTGAGGTTTATGAGGATAATTTGTACCTAGATTTACTGTGTTCAAGGCTATTTTATTTTGCTATCTAGCTCTTTTAATGTTTTTATGTAAGATTCCACAAAATTAAATAATTCTGCTCTATCACCGTTATCATCAGTCTATGCACTGGGCATTCAAATCCCACCTGCTACTTCTTTTCACAACCAAGGGCATAAATTGCAAGGGGGGGAGTGAGGTAATAGGGTAACGTGGAAGGTAAGTTTGTTACAGTGAGGCAATATATCTAATTTTTCCTGTTTACATCAAATATGAGATAGAACAATTGCTAACATCCAGCTGTAAAATGTTTTTCCTTTCATCCCGTCTCCTTATATCCAATCCCCATGGCCCTCTCACTGCTCAGTGCACACGTTCTACCTTCCAAATGGTTCTGTTGAGAACAGAGCGTTAACTTGTTTAGGCACACAGATTTTAAGAGTGCCATGGAAGGAAAAATGTATATCAACCTTATCTTTTTTTAATTTCAGAGAATGGACCACTTAAGTACCTGATAGAAAAATCCAGGTTCCCACAAGTCATTTTTATTACAATAGTTGAAATGGAGCTAAAAAAGCAGAAATAACCATTTCAGAAAAGAAAATATAATAAAAAGCAAAACTGGGATTTCCTTGGTTTCCTCTGATCTCTTTATTCCTTGGTGTGAGATTATTTAAAAGAGTAGCAATGTTATCCAATACATTCTTAGCTGTTATACTACATTTCCTTAGGTACTCCTTTTCTTTACGATACTGTGGCAGGGAAATGGATACAGTATTCAATTAACAAAATCAAAATGCATATGATCGAGTGCCACTTCTAGGAAGTTGTCCATGACCTCCCAAGAGACTCCTATCTACCAACTTCCTTTACTTCCTGTATTTATGAGCCACTGCTCAGAATATGAAACATACTTTGTGAGTCCCATAAGAGCTGCAGGAATGAGAAAGAGAGAACTTGTTGCAAAAGAAACAGAATGTACTTGTTTCGAGGCCACAACTGCTGTTTTGGTTGTATATAAAAAATAAGCCTAGGAGCAACACAACACCGAGAGTACAAATATATTGATTGACACCTTTTTCATCCAAAGGCTCCTTGACAGTCACATCCGTGTTGCAAACAACTTTCATTTCCTAAAACAATGACCTTAAAAGCAAGTCAGAAATGTTTAAATACCTATGCATTGCACGTGTACTACATGACTGAGTCTATGTTCATGTACACGCAAGCTTATATTATTGAAAATGGCCCGGGAGAACAAATAAGACAATGAACCCATTAGATGTATTTGACAGTCAGCAGCTAAGAAATTTACGTTGATATATTTAAATAAAATGAAAGATATTAAACCTGCTCTCCACTTAAGCAAGTATTATTCCACAAACCTTGAGGGAAAATCTGATGCCATAAAGACATTAAAGAATTTTAATTTTCTTTTACATTTTTTAACTGAACTCAGGAAGAGGATAGAGAATCATAATAGTATATAATTAAGCAACTTCTAATAACAACATGGATTATTAAATCTCTTTATGTATTTTTATGAAATTAGGCAAAAAGAAAACCTAAGGCTAAGTAATGATCTTATCTTAACACTACAGTCATAGCAATAGCAATAGTTATAAAAAAATAGTGTTTGCTCATTACTAAAGTGAAGAATAAGAAATCCAGAGATAAAATGCAAATAGATATTGCTATAGATTGACAACAAGTTTGAAAATTCACGTTTGATCTTCAGATATGCAATATTACTTGAGGTTTCTATGTTTAGTAGACATTCTCATTTGTAAAGAACTTTGTGTAAAGCATACACACACACACACACACACAAATGCTATGGTATGAATACTAAGCACTCAATCAATATATGTGAAATTATCTAATTTATAGTACATACACTCTTAAAGGGATCCTTATTATCCAAAAAAATATTTTCAAGTCCTTGCAGTGACAAACTTGTGGGGGGAAATAAACGTTATACATGTTATTCATAACAGTCAAGACATGGAAACAACCTAAATTTCCAGGAGCGGATGAATGAGTAGGGACACGTGGTGAATACACACAATAGAATAGTATTCAGCCTTATAAAAGAAGGACATCCTGCCTTTAGCAACAACATAGATGGATCTTGAGGACCTGATGCTACAGGAAATAAATTAGACTGAGAAAGACAAAACACTGTATGGTCTCACTTGTGTGTGGAGGTTTTAAAAACTCACTAAAAAACAGATTTGTGGTTAACAGTGTAGGGGGTGAGGGGAGGAGGAACAGAACGAAGGTGATCAAAAGGATGGAAGAGAAATAAATAGTAGGGATGCAATGTACAATGCGGTGATTTTGGTTAACAGGGCTGTAAGGTATATTTGAAAGTTGTTAAGAGAGTAAATCCTAAGAGTTCCCATCAAAAAGAAAAAAATAAAAAATAGTTTTCCTCTCTCTTTTTTGTTGTACCTACATGATATGATGGATGTTAACTATACTTATTGTGGTAATCACTTCACAATATATGTAAGTCAAATCATCATGTTGCCCACCCTAAACTTATACAGTGCTGTATGTTAATGATCTCAAAAAACACTAAGGGAAAAAAATAAGAGATATTTATTTAGTAATATTTACTCTCATTTGTTAAAGGTAAAACCTTAATTGTTTTTTCAATTTACTGAAATATGTTGGCTTCTGTTTTCAGGGAATCATTGCAGGAAGTCTTTTCTTACCCCGTCCTCCGACATGTCCACAGTGCCCTTGGGGAGACCGCTCTATCTAGGTTCCCACGCCATTGTTGTATAAAACAAGGCATTGGACCAAATATATGAAACTTCTCTTTTAAGCCTAGATTTTGAATTAAATAAACTTTTAAATCATGTCCTTATGATTCCCCTCGCATACATTCTTCCTAAACGCCACCACAGTGGTCCCTTCAGATCATGCTTGAACTATTCTACTCCATACCTTCCATTTAATAAGCATTATAAAAATACCTACTGAGCCAATTCAATGGGTGCCAACAAATAAGCATACACTAATACATTTCAAGAAATCCTTCCTACTTTGATGAATGATCAAAAAATGTTTTGATCCCTGTTGTACAAAGCCATAAGAATTGCTTCAGACTTAGTAAAGTTCAGGGTAACAGTAGATCGTAACAGTTGAAAGCAGGGGCTTTGGAATTGGAGAGTCCTCAGATCAAAGTCCAGTAAGATGCTAATTAAATGCATCTGAAAAACTGAAATACAATAGTTCTTGACATTTGTGGAGTGAAGGATTAAATAAGATACTGCTTAGGAAGTCTATACAGTGACTGCCTAGAACATAGAAATCTCTCTATAAATGATACTTATTGTGAGTTTCATGATAAAGTTGTGACTATGGCTCACGTTACCTGTTCCGGTCACATGCAGTGTATTTGTAGATGGGTTTTTTCTTGCAAAGAGTGTTGAACCAAGTTAAGTCTCTTTGATTTGCATATTTTAAAACTTCAAAGTGAATTTGAAGTATACTCCTTAAAAAATTGGAACATACCTAATTAAATGAAAACTGCTGCATTTAAACTCCAGTAGCATAAATTAATCATGTATATTCTTCTGATGTCCAAACATATTTTAAAACATTTTATTTCAGTTTTAAGTTAACTAATTTTTAATTTTGTAAAAATGTCTTAAAATTCTTCTATAGCTTTCTAGGTTTAAATAAAGCTTTTCTCTGCCAATTTCCAGGTGAAAAAAAAAAGTTAACCAGGTGCTCAATTTATTCACATAAATAATATATATCGGTGTAACCAGGGTGGTATTCAAAATACTTGTCAGTACAGATTTGTGGTCTATCAGAATGGAGGCGAGTTACGAGCAACTGAATATATTATTACTTTAATGCACATCAACTGAATATAATCTTTAAATGTTACAAAGTCAATAGTCTCCCCCCTGCTTTTTGTGGTTTCGGTTCAATTGCCTGTGGTCAACCATGGCCTGAAAATATTAAATGGAGAATTCCAGAAATAGACAATTCATAAGTTTTAAATGTTGTGCCTTTCTGATAAGCATGATGAAATTTTGGTCTGACCTGCTCAGCCTGACTCAGACTGTGAAGTATCACTTTGTCCAGCACACTGATGCTGTAAAGGCTACCTGTCCTCTTGTCACTTTGTGGCCAGCTTGGCCATGAGAGAGAGAGAGAGAGAGAGAGAGAGAGAGAGAGATTATATTCACATAATTTTACAACACTATATTGTTATAACTGTTCTCTTCTTGTGCCTAATTTGTAAATTAAAATTTATCATAGGTATGTATTACAGGAACAAACGTACTTTATATGGGGTTAGGTACTATCCATGGTTTAAGGCACTGGGGCTGTTGGAACATATACTCATGGATAAGGGGGGATTCATTTATATACTTTCTGAGTTCTCATTAGCACTTACCACCCATATTGCTCACCATTTGTGTTACATGTGTAGTTTTCTTAAAGGTTGAAAATTGTTTTGCATTGTCTCCCTTATCTCATACTTAGAGATAAGACAAAGCTTACCCACACAAACCTGTAGTATGTTAACACTGCAGGAAATAGCACACTTATATTTATAAGAAAAGCTAGTAAGTGTGGAGCTGCTGTTACTCCCAGCCTGAAGCAGTAGGGCATAGGAGGTCCCCAGCCCTGGATGGAGAGAGTCCATCTGGAGAGGAGCAAGGAGCAACCTCCCAGGGAAGGAGCCAGGGAACATAAAATCCGCCCTTTCTCCTCCCTTCTGGTCTCATGCCATGACTTCCTATTGGCCAGACACTGTCAGAGGCCAGAAAGCAAATGGCCTCCTCCATTGTGTCCAGAAAATTTAGATGCTTAGAGCAAAAGATGAAATGAAATAGCCAGAGAGTCGCTGAATCTGCAGAGACAGATGCAACTGGCTTGTCTCTATCCCATTCTCAGAGTTAAACCAAACAAAGCTAAAGATGATTTTTACTTTGGTTATACTCAGATTCAAACACTAACAAAGGGTTAAATATTCTAAGAATGAAATAAATATGTGGTACCATTTGTCATCAGACTCTGTTATCTAAATTTTTTCTTACAAAAGTTAAATTTCTATTGCTCTTAATATTTAGAAATTCACATTATATATCAACCCAGCCTTCAGAATGACACAAGGAGAGCTTAACCTTGGATTCTCCAACCTACTACAAAGGTGCATTTTCCTTAAATCCAAGAAAGAGAGTCGCTGCACACTTTGAACTGGGAAAACACATTCAACAATGCTCACCTGAGTAATTGGCTCTGACTCAACCATCTGAGCTCTTTAACAAATTTTAATAAAATACCAGTAATTTCCAATGAGACCAATTGCTTTGCTAACATTTATTCCTTACTATCATATGGTTACTCCATACTTTGTCCTGTAGGGAAACAGCTACAAATTACATAAATAGTCCACCAGAAAATAAAGTTCCAAGATACAAATAGGGGAGTTAATGGAGCAGGAGAAATTGCTAGTACCTTATGAATAGAGTAGCCACCTCCCAAGAACAGTGGTAGGCAAGGGTTTCCTGGGAGGCCAGGCACAGCTGGGTTCAGACAATGCTGTTTACCAGGGAGGAACATGAAGGAAATACACCTGACATCTCCCAAACAAAAAGAATCTTCTCTCTGCGAGTCCAGGAGAGAGGTCATTAAAGACTCCATAAGAATGAACAGGAAAATCTAGACATTAACAGAGGCAATGGGGTGTGACAGGACCATTTTGCTGGTAGTGAATAAAAATGTATTTTATAATGAGAACCAGATAATTCTCCACAGGGTCTAAAAATCTCACAGTAGAATCGAATGAGAAAAGCATCTCTGGACCTCAGGAAAACCTTCCAACATATGGTGTAATAAAGGAGATGAGATGAGATCAGGCTAAAAATCAAGGAATTGGTATTGATGACCTGCTGTCAAAAAGACCCGTCTGCACCTGCCACAGTGTTGTAGTCTTCTTCAGAGCAGTCTCCGTTTTATCCCCTTATTGAATAAACGGCCCAGTTATTGAAAATCCAAGTCAGAAAGTTTGGGAACCAAGACACAGATTGCAGAATATTCTTCAAGAATATTACACATTTGAATTTCCTATACCAAAATTAAATGAGCTGTATTATCTGTTATGCCTCCAACTCTGAACCCTTTTTAAAGGACCTTAGAGACTAATCATTGACCCAACAACATCATATGGAGTTAGGATGCTTCTAGAAGAGATAGGTTACAGGTGATCAAATATTCAAGGATTACCCCGGGAAGGCCAAAACTTCCTGTGGGTCCCTGTAACACACAGGTGACAAAAACAAGGCCTGCGTACAGAATCTGGCCCTTCACCTTGTTTTATCCAGCTGGCACCTTGTTTCTACCCAGTGGCAGCACCGAGCTCTCACTTAACAGTTAAGGAGTAGTTACATTTATACAGTCCTGAAATTGCATTCGGCCCTTTGTAGGCAACCACGAGGCTGATGTGGCCGCCAGTGAAAATGAGTTTCACATCCCTGTTGTAAGGGTTCAAAGCCTTCATTTTTCTCCTATCTATCCAACTTTGAAAAATCAACAAAATGGAATCTAGTAAAGTAAGCCTTTGAGCAGTTGTGTCTTTTTTGATCTCATAACAACTATAAAAAAACAGAGATTTTGTAAAATAAAACAGAGCCATCTGCTTCCAACAACCTGAACTTCCCCCAAAATTTACATTAGGGGACTTAAGACTAAAATTTTAACTCTTAGTAGGGAATATTTCTAAACCATTTATGTCATCAATTCAGACACAGAACTCTTCCGTAATCTAGTAACTACTTAAGCATACTCTGGGTCCAAATCATCACGAGGTAACAAGAAGAAACAGGAGTCATGCCAGAAGGCAGTCAGAAGGGTTTAGACCTCCACTCCATGGAAAGCCCAAATAGAAGCCTAAATATTCAGGGCCAGGTTCGAAGAACAAACAGGAAACTCAGAAATACTGATTTACATAATCTGATTTACTAAAACCTTTACTTGTGTGAATGAAAGTGATATTTTAAAGTATCAACTCAAATCTACCTAAATTTTCAAGGCCTTTACAACAAAAAAAAGTAGTAAAATCTTGCTAAATCATAATTTAATGTTTTTAACAATGTCAGTGATAGACTTATCCATATTCATTTATTTAGATTCCATTGCCACTGAGAATTTCCTGGAGAAGATAGAGACC
This sequence comes from Desmodus rotundus, assembly GCF_022682495.2. Taxonomy (NCBI): domain Eukaryota; kingdom Metazoa; phylum Chordata; class Mammalia; order Chiroptera; family Phyllostomidae; genus Desmodus; species Desmodus rotundus. The sequence goes on along the minus strand of NC_071391.1, from coordinate 25,561,867 downwards.
AAACCTACCTTTGTAGCTGGGACAATTCTTGCACTTAAAGGTGCTTTTGTGTATATTTATTATTGGTTCTCAGTCTTCACTATGCATCAGGATCAGCCTAGAGGATGAAAAGAAGTGGTGTCCTGGTTCCACTCCTGGAAGTACTGGTTCACCTGCCTGGGATGGAACTGGGCACTGCTATTACTGTATTTTCAAGGCAATCTGGTTGCACAACGGGGGCTGATAATCAGTGAGGTAGCTGATCTTGAATCACCCATTTCATAAATGAAAAGACTAGGAGAGTTATGTGATCCACACAAAATCACTGTAGTAGAAAGAAAATTCAACTTATCATCAGAATATATTGGTTTGAGTTGTGGCTTTCTTGCTGAGTAATAGTGTGAAACTGGACAAATTACATCATCAACTCAAGGAAAATGAAAATAAAATGCCTGCTTGACTTCACAGGGTTGTTGAGAGGATCCGTATAAAACTATGTGACATAAACTAGGTGAAATATTTTGTAAAATGCAAAGTACTACACACAAATTAGGAATTGTTCTTTGTAGTCCAGGCTAGCCTGGAACACAAGTCTCTGCTATTTCCTAGCTCTTTAACTTTTTAAACAATTCTCTTATTTATCAGTGACTATAGTATATTACTAGTTATCTGGCGTTATATAAACCAGCACATAGTATTATCTAGCTAATCCCCATCCAGTGGTAATTAATTTCCATGGTCCTAGCCCAGATGCTCTACAATTTAGCTACTCAAAGAAGCATGGTTGGTTCAAAACCAGCAGCTTTGGCATCACCAGGCAGCTTGCTAGGAATGCAAATCTCATGTCTTACCTCAGACCTACTGAATCTGGCCGAATCTTTGGTTTCACTAGATTCCAGGTGACTCAGTGAACATTCAGATTTGAAAAGTACAGTTCTACAAGATCTCAGAGTGTCTTTGGCATGATGAAACTACGGTCAGTGCCATTTGAGCAATTTTTTTTCCATTTTAGTTCTTCAAAAACTAAAAAGGCGTAGGCTATATATGTGTGTGTAATTCTATCTGAAACTATTGGATTAAGTAAACTTTTCCTTTCTCTACTTAAGCTAAATAACAGCATTCATTGTATTAATTTAATCAAACTCTCTTTAGATTCCTCTTCATAATAATCAATTCTGAGCAGCAATTTTGATTCATTTGAACTAATCGCTGTGAGTTTCTATGGAGACTAAACAATCTCATTTTAGATGAATTTTTTTTAGCAGAAGTGACTAGGCTCTATACAGTCAAAGTCCCCCATTGACCTTTACCTACTGTCCCTCCTGTCCCCAAAGCCGCAAGCTCGTATCACCCAGCACAGGTTGAAACTAATTTATGATTCCTAGGGGTGAACAAAGCATGTAGCTTATTATTTGGATCACATTTTCTTAGTAAGGAAGACATATCCTTAGTGGTTTTAATTTAATCAGAATATTGCAATATGGTGGGGTGGTTAAAGGAGAATATGGTCTCATTATTCAGACATTTTAAAAAATGAAAAAATAGAAATAAATAATTTTGCCTGTTTTTTCTCAAAGATGCTATGCTCCAATTAATGACCTTGTCTTAAGTCACTCCCTGGGCTCTGCACAAATTAGGAATGTCTGAGTGGAAATTCAATAGGGTGAAATCTTAACAAATGGCAGTTACATGAGTTACTCAGCCATCACACAGACTCTGCATACTGAGTGAATGGAAATTTCCTTACAACCCCAGGTTTCCCTCCACATCTAATTGGGTATAAATTGTTGCCTATTTATAGTAGATCTGTGAAGAGATGTCAGCCCCAAAGTGTCACAGACTGGAGGTATATTGCAAAATGCTTATGATGAATGTGTTTCCACAGGAGGTAACAATTTTTGAAGAGTGTGGCCACAAAGCATGAGCAGGGCAACAAGATGTGGCTGAAAAGATGTTTCCTAGAACATCTTCTAAACATTTTTGTGAATCGAGTCCTCAGTATGGAAATTCAAAGTGATCCACAGGGCTTTGGCAGAGGGAGGGGAATAGGGACTCCCGTGGGACAACTGTCAATTTTGCTTTAGAAAGGACTGAGGGAGAATCGAAGGCTCAGACATCAGCTAATAGCTTGTTAAGGAAGATGAATTCGCTGGAATAGATATCATTCTCTGCTTCCATCCCAAAGACAAATCCTGATTGTCAGCTATAAACCTCATTTCTGGCATAGTTCTCTGGGATGCAGCTTGTAGTGATTGAATCAAATAGTGCTAAGTATGCTAGGGGTAATATAATCAGCTATGAATAGCACCAGGCTTGTTTAACGTTCATTTATGTAAGTCTATATGATGTCATATGTCTTTTTTAATTTAATACTTCATGGGACTGGGTCACTTTTTTCACTTTCTGTAGGAATATTTCATGCTAATGCAACAAGAAATGCTCATTAGTACATTCACCAATATTGATTGTCGCTTTGGTTATGTTCTCAATGTTTCTTTCACCAGAAGCATTTCTCCCTGTGCTTTCTCATTCCCATACTAGTCATAAAGATTCATCTCTGTCTGGGATTTATGGGCAGTCCGTACAAAAACATTCTTTATGACTGTAAGCATGTTCCTCCTCAATCTATAGACAAAGAGACAGATGATCTATCAAGTGTAGTGCCTGGAGATGGTAGAATGGACATTTACAATTAGCAATAAAGAACGCAAATGTTCAGAAGTTTCCCTGAGGATGGAGAGGTTTCTACAAGTTTCCAGTTTTCAGTAAATACTCTACGTGATGGAGCATGTGAGGGGTTCAAGGTCCAGTTCACCCCAACTAATTAGCTTTCATGGGCCACAAAAACACTTAGATATTCTAACTTCTGGCAGAGTATAAGATAAAAAACCAGACAGGTTTCCAGTCCTGGTTCTGCCACTAATTTACACAACATCACCAGATCCTTCAGTGTACACCCCTGTGAAATACCCACCCCCACAGAGTGTTATTGCTGTGACACAGCAGGGCTGTGTGACACATCTAAGATCGTGCCCAGCGCACAACAGAAAGGGTTTCGATAAGTGCCACGTCCTTTGTTTTCTTGTTTTAAAAACAGCACACAGTATTTTCAGGAAGTTCCAAAGAGAGAAACTGTGTGCAAATAAACAGCACAACAGAAAGGTATGCTTTGAAAATACAGTTGAGGGGGCAATGTGGACACCCATATGCCCTTGTGATTGGTAGCTCTGAGACCTCATGGAAGTTGGTCTAAGTTTCTAAGTTGATTTTGAGTATATGAAGAATCACTATAAAATCATGTGTTGCCCAAACTCAAGCTATGTGTCTATATGTGTTTTAGAATTTCTTTTCAGTCAGTTCACATATCTAGCATCTCACTCATGTTGGGACTGTATGAGCTGTTGTTCTCGGAGAATAAAATTAAATTTTGATCTGGAAATTTTTTTGTTAAACTGCTCATCTATTCCATCTCTGGCCAACACCTTCTGACACGCACGGATACAACAATCCGTCAGCCCCTTTGCAGTGTTGCAGACTCGCAAACACAGCACGTGCCAGCACAACGTACCATGCATGTCTTCTGATACCGATATTCTACTTGTATGTATCAATAAAGCCATATCAGTGATCAAAATAAATACTGAAATACTGCTTTCCTGCTGGCGAAGAGCTAGCTATTGCCCTGAGCCTTAAAAGGTCCTCCTAACCCACAACCTTCCCCCTAGAATCCCCTATGTAGCCCCACCACCCAGCAACCAAACGAATTTGCGCTTCCAAGGTTCTGTCCTGGTTCTAGGGCCAGACTGTCCTCCCCGACCCGTGTTTGTGTTGTTTCTATTACTGAATAGTTGTGTTATTTGCTCATCTGTGTCTAGGTCCCTGTCCTGATTCCTCCCAGGGTATCAGAGACTAACACTACCAACTTATTTCCTCAGCTGCTTTATTTCTCCTGGTCCCACTCCCTCTGCCATTCCACTGACCCTTGACAATAATAGTACTAATACAGCCTATGGATAAATCTCCTCTTTTCAGTCCTCCGTTTTATATCTTCTGAGTCATGTTGGATTGTCCTCTCCCCACACAGATGTTTTGGACCTTTATCCCACTCTAGGGTCATGACATTGACCCCTCTTTCAAAGTCTGCTAGTGTTTCTTTGAGTCTGACTGCTCTGAGAGCAGTCTACTACAAGCATCACCATGTTCATTTCTATGAAGAAGACTGAGGGACTTGAGAGGTTATTCTTAGTGCTGTGGCAGGAGTCCTGTTTGGCATTATACTCTCCAGGAAATGTTAGATGCTTCTTAAAGTGCAAACAGAGATACAAAAGAGGAATAACTGATCTTGGTTGGCTCTGCCACAATGCCTTCCAGAATGAGGTGCAGCAACAAAATGTCAGGATGGGTCATGGTCAGTGGTATAAATGAGTTATAGATTGTGGCTGTTCAGAGTTGATCAGGGCTTTGTAACTTCATTCTTTGGGCTCTTAGTGATGAAGTTCTAAACAATGGTAAGAATATTTGAGAACAGTGAAAGACTCAAGGCCAATGGTCTTTGCTCCAATTCTATACCTTCCCCTCTATTAGTCCCACCCTTGAAAAGAGCTCTAGTTGGTCAAGTTCTGACCCAGTTCTCTCTGCCTCTGTCTTGGTCCTTGTTAACCTCTGATTTTTTCATTCACTGGGCTTCTGATGTTTTTGTCTCTATTTTACCAACCCTTTAAAATTTGATAATTGCTGTAGTTTCTCCAGCATAAATCACTGTTCCCAGCTTTTAGGGACAGAGATTTGAATGTGTCTTATGACTCTATCCAATTTCTGTGACTCTTGAAAACTACCCTATCTTCTGCTTTCCGCTTATTCTACTGGTTTCTATATAACTGTAACTCAATAAAATATAACCATTGCAAATTGCTTGTAAATACTATAAAATTATTCATTTTTTTAAAGATTGACTTAAAATTATTCATTTTATGCAAATTAAATTCTCTTATTAATAGATAAACCATTTGCACATGTTCTTCCAGTGTATGGGGAAAAGCCATGGAACCTCGCATTCTAGTTATGTCTCTGAATCGTGTAGGAAGGATGATCTCTCTCCTTCCCCAATGGGAAGAGGAAAACCACTAAAGATCAGTTCTAGTACTGGGCCTCCTGCTACAACAATGTCCAGAGCCTTCAGCCAAAGACGTCAAGCTTTAGAAAAGCAAAGTGTCCACATGCACCTGTAGCAGGAGTAAGTGGCATTGAACTATGGAAGTACAGGGCTCTTCAGTCCTTCTGCGAGGAGCTGCCTTCCTATGATTGGTTTTGTTTTCACCTTGTTACGATTTTATATGCAAAGTAACAAATCTTAATTTGTTGATTCTAAATACAGTTAGTGAACATGTTAATGCAATGACCCCTACCCATCTGGCATTGGTTTTCTGCATACACAAATTAGGCGCTCTCCATATGTTGATGCTGATGAAATGCTGCGGCCAGAATGAGACAGAAAAAATCATTTAATCAATTAATTCTCCTGGTTCTCCCTATGTGGCTAATTTTCCAGCCTGCCTGCCTTAGACTCTCCTATTAGTTTGTCATTAAGCAATGCCAAAGGGAATCACACCTATTGATTTGGGTGATAGTCAAAGAGTGCTGTTGCATTTTGAGCAATAGTAGTTCCTTTCTGGTTCTGCAGCTCATGTAGCAAAACAAAATATCTTTCTGTGCAACTAGGCAGAGAAAAGATAAAATAGGCACCCATTAGAAAACTGTTGTATGCATTTCCTTTCTTTCCATCTCCAAACTTTACCTGTGAATTGGCTGTAAACATTTTTAAATGGGGCTCCCTGGGCCTCACCCCAAAGATTCTCATGCAGACTTTCGTAGGGATCAGAGCCCAGGAATCCAAAGTTTCAACTCATATTTACAATAATGTTGATGCAAACTGCATTGAGGTACATGCCTCAAGGGACTCCAGACCAATTCAGAACAGATGCTGTTCACTTCATTGTTCAGCAGATTCAGTCAAATATCTTAAATATGCAACAGGGTGTTCCATTACATTTAAAATCAAGTTTTCCACCCAATTTCCAGGTAAAGTTTAGAGATGGAAGTTTCTAAGAGAGGACATTTTAACTATGATATGATATAGAAGTAATTATAAGTCAGAGTAATATATTCAACTACATATTTTTAAATTTCCTTGTAGAAATCCATGTTAAAGAACAAAATGGTTAATGTCCCTATACATAAAGAGCTCCTAAGATGAAAAAAGAAGAAAATTTTAATAAATAAAATACACAGAAGCACAAATAGCTTTTAGACATATGGAATGCATAGGGAACAAGTCATGTTGCCAGCTTGGGACGTGTTCTGGGCAGAGGGAACTTCAAGTGCAAAGGTCCTGAGCAGCAGCACATTTGATGCCAACATGGAAATGGTATGTGGGTTTTACAAACTAAAGTGTGGTGAGCAAGGGAATGAGTAGTCAGATACAAGGGAATGGATTGTTTAGCCTACCAAGGGTGTCCAACCCACTGCCCATGGGCTGCCTGCAGCCCAGGATGGCTATGAGTATGGCCCAACACAAAATCATAAATTTACTGAAAACATTATCAGATTTTTTTATGGTTACGTGTCACAATGTCATACAACCACAAAGTCACAATGGCCCAAGACAACTCTTCTTTTTTCCAGTGTGGCCCAGAGATGCCAAAATGTTGGATACTCCTGGGCCTTATAGGCTCAGGTTAGGACTTGAATTTCATTCTGAACAAGGAGGAAAGTCATTGGTTTTAAGTAGGGGAGAAACCTACTATCACTTGGATTATCAAAGACTCGTTCTTCTGCAAAGTGGGGAATAGACTGGTGATGAAGTAGCCCACACTTCCCTTCTCATACTCTGACCTCTCTTCTTAAAGGGAAAAAAGAAAAACAGGACTGTTACCTGCCTTACCCCAAATTTTCCAAGCCACACACATGCACACAAAACAAAACAGAACAGAGGTTTCTTAAGTGCCAAAAAAACAAAACAAAACTGGATTATGATCTGGCTCTGTTGCGCATTAGCAACACACTTACCCTCCTGAACCTCAACATCCTCATCTGTTGCATGGATTAGGAGCGCATACTTCTGAAGACTGTTGACCGAATGAAACGAGGTCATGTGCCGAGCCACATCACTTAAGATGCCCACCAGTTGCTTCCTTTCTTTCCTTCCTTTCCTTCCCTTTTCTTTCGGGCTGGTCTCTAAGGCTTACCTATCCACAGATGAAGTTGTTTTAGGCAAAGTGACAGAGGCAGGGAAGGGGAACCAGGCAGCAAACTGCCAAGAGGTGGGAGGCCTCCTTCTCAGCACCCTCCCTATTCTTGACAATGTTCAGAGTCCAGCCCAAAGCTAAAAAGACCTTCCATCTTTGGTAGGAAAATTCAATGTTTGTAAATTCCTCAATATCATCTATATTTTCCTGTCTAGTCTCATCATAGAATTTGAAGTTGGAGTTCTCGTGCCGTATAGTGACCAAGGTGGGCTTAAGTTTTCCCCTCAGCTTGACTAAACTGTAGGGAGGTTTCTTGCTGACATAGGCCAGATTTAAAACCCAGAAATATCTTTCTCAAGCACCTGGGAGACATCCCTTTGAAATATAATCATCAAGAGAGATGGGAACTTTAATGAGCACCAATTTGAAACACAAATGGCCTAATCACATTGACCAGCCTCCCCACTAAACTTCTTCTTTACTTTCCACTAGCTCAGTGGTTTTCAACCGGTGTGCCTCAAAATTTCTAAAGCATGCACTACCTGATTATTTAGTCATGGGGACTGGCCTCTTTTCCCTTAGATTGCCAAGTAAAAAATGACAACAGCCAACACAACAACAGCCACCAGGTATAAATGAATCAAAATTATACCTGTTTTTTGTCAGATCAGTAGAAATATATTTTTGGTGTGCTGCAGAATTTTGGTAATTAGTTTTTGTGTGCCATGAGATGAAAAAGGTTGAAAATCCCTTCGCTAGATCATCCCAGTACCTAAAACCTCTCCTGCCTTTTGTTTCAGTGGAGCTCAATTCAATCTCCCCCCCATTGCAATAATCTTGAATAAAGCCTTCCTTGCTTGTTTAACTCTGTCCTGTGCAATTTTTCTTTAACAATAGAGACCATGTAGCCAAGACTAGGGCACTCACTGAGGCCTGTGATTCAGGCTTAAATCCAAGATTCCAGGGAAAAATGCTGCCTGTGACATTCCCATACCCAGACTGGGTAGTTATTCATACAAAAAGGACTTAAGTAATTGTCTCTTGGAATAGAAACATGTTTAGAAAGACATCACAACTTGCTAGTAAATCTTTGTTATCTATGACATCATTGGTTAGCGTTTTTAGTTATTCAGTTGTCATGTGGGGCAAATAAATTGCCAACCTTCTGTTTCCCCCATCTCCATAGATGTCCAGTAAAATCAATTTCTTACATTTTTCCATCTTTCCCTGAACTATGTGTCTGGTCATTTCAATAGGTAACCAGGTGCACCTGAGGGACCACTGGTTGTGGGGCTCGTGTTCAATGCATCTCTTTGATACTGAAGCTGAGGATAAAGTTCCCAGATGCCAGAAACATTTATAGACAGAAGGTTGTCCCCAGTTTTCATTTGCAACTCTTTGTTCTCATCATCAAAGACACTTGTGTAACAGAAGCCTTAAAGAAGATCTTTCTCCTTGCTCATAATGTGCTTCTCCCTGGGGTAGCATTATTGCTGATATTCCTCTTGCTAAGTCACAAAAGCTCCGATTAGGGCACTACCCTGGTCAAGTCGCTTATCTTGCCTGCAGTGAAACATGAGCCTCCTGCTTCTTAGAGCATTTTCTGTGTGCTGTGTATGAAGGAGCCTCAAACCAGAAGTAAGCTCTGCTCATACTGTAGCAACAAAGGGCCCATGGAATAGTGACCTCTGCTTATCCAAGGCTGAGGGGAGCCTTGATTATTACATCCACTCTCCCTATAGAAAAAGTCACCTTAGACATGTTTGGAGTCAAGGCTGGAAAAAAAAAAGGCTGTTTATTAAACAGGTGAGTGATAACCTCAAATCTAGCATTATACCATTTGGAATTGGTAGAATTAGAAATCTGTAATACCTTCAGAGGGCAGAATGAAGGCCAGATAATTTGGGGTCAACTTAAGGAAGAGAACTTTAGCAGTTAAAATGCACAAAACAAGCTGCTTTAGGTAGCGATGGAGTTGTTACAAAGGGAATTCATCCATAAAAGGATCACTACCATTTCTACCATTTCTGAAATTATAATTTTTCACGTTAAATTTCCAACAAAAATAAATTGAAGGCATAAATGGACTGGAACAGGAATCTGCACAGAGTCTATTAGACTTTTGCAAGGCTTTCCTTTTAGTAAATTGGGAAGTATGTATTAAGGAATGGAATGTGATAGGTTGCTGTTTTTACCCTGTACAGGTTATAGCAGTTACATTTCTGCCAGTGAATCATGAGAAGGCTTGTCAAACTTTTGACTCTTGCTAATCTGAGAGGTGAATGAAGACACGTGCGGTTTCGGTTTACATTGATTTTATGATGTGTGAAGTCAAACAGGTTTTTATATGTTTAAGAGCCCATTGTATTCCCTTTTCTGTGAACTATTTGTTCATTTCCTTTGCTTATTTATTTATTGAACAGTTGACCTATTTCTTATAAATTTATAGAACTCACAGCCATTTTTCTGCGATGCGATTAGCAAATACTTCCCAGAGTTTTATGTTTGTGTTATGGCTTTACTTATTATGTTATTCTAATATAAATTTCAACCAGTTTTCTAGTGGATTTTTCCCCTTTACTTCTGGACTTTGTGTCATACTAAAAAAAAAGATTTTTAAAACTGTTCTCCATTTATTTGACTAATATTCTTAGCAGATCATATTTCATATTTAAATCTATAGTCCATTTAGGTGTGAACTATTAATCCAACTTTAGTATTTTACAGGTGACTGCTCATATTATTCCAACATTTATTGAAAAATCAATGTATGAATTCTTCACCAATGTCACATTTACCACATACTTAAAATCTCATATCAACTTGGTATTATTTCTGGAATTTCTATGGTATCTCATTGATTGGTCTACTGTATAACCTTACTAGCCTATTTTAATTATTCTAGATTTATAATATGCATTAATATATAGTAGGACTATCCCTCCCCCCAATTAAGCCAGTGATGTCCCAAATATTTTTGTTGATTTTTTTATATTAAATTTGTACAGTAAGAAAACAATGTATGAATTGTTACTGATATCATATTCAATATATAGAATAAATAACAATATGAATTATTAACATTATTATGTCAGTTCTTCCAAGAATGTGGTATTGAACTTCACTTGGTTGCATTTGGGGTCCTCAGTAGTATTTCAGCTTTCTTCCTGTAGATGTTGCCTATTATTTGTCAAGTTTATTCTTTCATGTTTTTTTCTCATTTCATTCCTGTTTGTTCTTTCTCAAAAATGAGATATTTATATATAGAACAGGAGTTTTTATTTTTAAAGGAGGGGAGGGTTGGTATATCTGGTGCATGATACAGGGTGGCTGGATTCATTCCTTATACCTAGGGTCAAGTTTTAAAAAGCTTTGAATGCTGTGAATTCTGAATCTTCATTGTTTCGCATTTTTAAAACTGCATTAATTTTAATTTTTAATTAAATTATAACACTGTATAAATGTAAGGTATATAGCAATCTTTTGCCACATTTATATATTGTGATATGATTGCCATTGTAGTGATATTAATCACATTACATAACTGTGGTACAATAGTATATACTATGCTTAGATCTCTATGGCTTATTTACTACTTGTTACAAGTTTGTACCCTTAAAAATCACTACCAATCTTTTCCTCCCACCTCCTATTCCCTGATGACCATCACTTAACTCTTTTTTTATAGGTTTGATGTGTTTAGTGGGTCTTATTCTTTAAACACCAGTTAATACCTAGTGATTTTTAAAAGGTGATATATTATTTTTGGAAGATGACAGTTCTGAAAGCAGCATGAAGAATGAACTAGAATCAGATCAGCTAGTTGCAAGGCACCTATTTAAGTCAGAGAAAAAAGTTGTGCTCTCTTTCATATTCAGGAAAAATGAAGAGAGAAAGTCATTGCTTACTAAGGATCTATTACATGCTTAATATTGTGTTAGCACTTACAGAATTTTCCCCCAAAGTGGATTCAATTTCACCCTTTCCTCCAGCTCTTTAAATCAAGATAGCCTATTAATTTACCACCCACTACAGGTCTATCAAAAAAGACTTAAATAAAAACTGATTTATTGTAATTTATCAACACTCTTCCCATGATAAACCCTTCTATGACTATTGGGTTTTAACTGTTTGCTCTTTATCTTATTCTTCTAGGACAAGATCATATCTCTGTGACCTTAATTTTGAACCCATGGATCTGGCAGCTTCAGATTCAATCTCATCCTCACCCACATAACCCCTGGGCTTTTGTTCTTCCTTACCAATTCTGACTCAGCCTGGTTTCTCAACCTCTGTTTTTCACGGTCAGGTAACAATGCTATTCATCATCTCTGATCCCACAGAACTATATCCTTAATCTAGTGACTGGATCAACTTTAAGATTTGAGAAGAGGAGAATTAAAGGTAGATTGTATTTGGAAACTCAATAATCCTAGATTTCACAATATAAAAATGAGGTCACGCTTCATGTGTATCTGGTCTTCCTTGGTTTGATATCTTCTACCTGCAGAATGGCTGCCTCCCAGCCACATCCTTGTCCCTCAGTTATTTGAGGTTGTCTGCCTCCTATAAAATCTTAGAAGCTTTCCATTGCCGTGACACTATATTTACAGATCCCTCTGGTTAGGGCAACCAGCTTGACCCAGGAGTCTCCCAGTTGAGCACAGAAGTCCCCATTCTGAAAAATTTCTCAGTCCTAGGCAAATTGTTATGTTTAGTCATCCTACTTCCAATGCTCAGCCCAGGCCCCTTGTTGCTTTTTTTTTTTTTTTTTTTTTTTTTTGCAGCATTGTTGTGTGCCTTCTCTGGAATAAAATTCCTTATTATCATGGCACTTACTCATGCAGTTACCTATTTTCAGGACACTAATATTCCCTTTGGCTGCTGCTGGCTCCAATGTCACCTCTAATGATGACACCTCCCGTGCTCACCTCTCTCCAGTCTACTTGAGCATACCCTTCTCCTTTTTTCCCTGGATCTCATTCTTCTGTTCATTTTTCTGCAGCCAGCTGGCTTGAGCAACTAGGTGTTATAAATATTTTAATATTTATAAATACAATGCTTCCCTTTCCTAGAAAACACACACACAAACTCAGATGGTTGGTTCTGACTTGTTTTGGGTACAAAAACAAAGCGCATATTCTCAAGGCCATTTTTCCCACAGGACCCTCTGTTGTGAACTCTGGCTGTCTGAACTAAATCTTTCCTTTGCTTAGGTTGGATGAATGCACTCTTGAGCCTTCTGTACTTGTGTTCTCATTTCTCCACCCCCACAGGTCTCCATACATGTTCATGTATCTCTGACCCCCACATATGAATGGGCTGAAGTTCTAAGTTCTTTGCGGAGAGCCTCCAGACCCCATGTAAATCAGTAGATGCAGTTAGGAGCTAGACTAGGTAGGAGAAGATAATATATCTTCAGTACTGCTCTGGACTGTAACAAGTTGATGTGTCCACCCCAGAGTTAGCAAATTTCTACTCGACTCTCAAAAGTCAAATGTGGTTCTTTTTCTTCTGAATTTTCTCAAGTGGAATGAACTGTTTTCCATCTGTCACATCACTTCATGCAGACCCTTTCACTACTATAGCTCGTACTACTTTGAGACCATGAAGTCATAAGACAGCATCCTTTAGTAAGTTACTGTCCACCGAGCACACAAGAAAGACAAAGGAGAGAAATTTTGGAAACCGAAAGACTAGAACAACTTTCTTTCTTGTCTATACATTCAAGATAAATTATTTTCCATGCTAAAAGGTACCTGAAGAATGCACGCAGACTACGTGGATTCTAATCTATGTCTATACTTTTAAATTGCCACCAGAATGATGATTTTCTCTTCAGCTAAAATTTTGTAACACACAGTCTTCACATCTGATCTAACAAATGTTTTATTTATTTGTTTGTTTGTTTGTTTGTATCGAACAAATGTTTTAGTTAGAACTTCATTTTGTCCAGATGCTCTAACAGGTATTTGTAATTAGACTTAGTCATTTAATACTCATAATAATTCTTTGAAAAACAACTCTTATTGGCATTTAAAATTGACCATATTAACACTCAGAGACACTAAAATAATTATCCTTCCTCAGACACACATCTACTACCTTTTGGAATCTGATTGAAACCTAAGAACGATCCTATTTGCCAAAATAGAAACATGGTTCTTCATTATTTTCTATAGAATGAAAAGATAAAATGTTTCTAACAGTCTTAGGATTTACTGTACTATGGCAAGCAGATTCTAGACTATTCCTCAGTGATCCCCATCTCCTGGCATTCACGTCTCTGTGTAACCCCCTCTTCGTAGGAGAGGACTGGATTTTGTGAGTCACTTCTCACAAAGAGAGTACAGGAAATGTGATATGATGTTAATTCTATTAGATTCCAAATAATTGTGACTTCTGTATGGTTCTTTTGCAAGTACCCTCTTTTTCTTTCTTGACTGCTTGCTTTGCTTGAGAGGCTATGTGGAGAGGTCCATATGGTAAGGGACCAAGGGAGTCCTCCAATCAACAGCTTGTGAGCCACTGATGCCTTAACCCAATACTCCTCGAAGAAGCAAATTCTGACAATAGTCACATGGGTGCTCTAGGAAGCAGAGTCTTCGCAGCTGATCTCTGAGATGATTATGGAACCAGCCCAGTGAAGGATCTTGAAATAGAGGATCCAGATAATCCATGACTAGATTCCGAACACAGAAATTGAGATAATGAAAGTATGTGTGTTTAAACTGCTAACTTGAAGTAATTGATTACACAGCAATTGATAACTAATATACATGCACTCTCTGTCATTATTTGTTACTTCTGTGTAGCAAATAACACCAAAAACCTAGTGGCTTGATAAATACCAATCATTTATTTTTCTCTTGAATTTTCAAAGTTGTAGGAATTATTGGGTTGGGCTTGGTTCTGCTCTATAATATCTGGAGCTTCATTGGGATGATTAGAATATCTCTCATACAATAATAGCAATATTGGTAATAACAATAGTGGCTGATATGCCCTGAGCTCCTCATGAGACCTTCTATATGTTTTACATGTATAATTATAAGCTCATGTAATACTCAGAACAACCCAATGAACTAAGTATTGAGGCACAAGTAACTTAACCACCTTACCACTGTAAACCAGCTGATAGGCAGACCTGAGATGCAAAAAGCTGGGATGCAAACCCACACACTTTGCATTAGCAATTGACAGCTCTTATCCTTTCTAATATGCTGTCTCTCACTAGGCACCTATAAGTAGGAGGTAAATGCAGAAATTGGCCTGTTCCAATTTACCTTACTATTGTGCCTGAATTAGAAAGTTAAGACAAGCCCCTTAGTTTGATTTGAATTAAATAAAAATAAATCAAGTATAAATCTATTTACAGGAAGAAATAGGGAAATATCTTTGAGGATACAACAGATTATTAGGACAAAATCTGACATCAGTGGTAGGGAAGCAAATATTATCAAGGCCTAGGTGTAATCGGCAGTAATAGCTTACTTTCTCAACCAGGTTTGAAGATTTTACATTTTGTATTGAGGAGTAAGGAACCAGACAGATTCCAATCACATTTCCACATATCGAGTCCTCATATATGCCAAGGTTTACCATCCACTGATGAGGAGTTCAGTTTGTCCACACCTTGGATCTGTCACTACTGTACCCCTTTGTTTCCCTTAGCAGTGGAGGGGTCTAAAGCCAATGGGCCTTCCTATTGATACTGAGCGGTGTGAGGTTAGTAGCCTTATTCAACAAAGTTTAACTTCGGTAATTCACTTGCAAAGTCATAAAGCCAGACAAACTAGATTCCAGTACCATTTCAGATTTGCAACCAGTTTTGCAATCTTGAAATACAGACTAATCTATGATCGTTACACTGATTGATTAAGTGATGGGGCTACAATGATCCTGATCACTGATCAACATATTCAGCTACTTAATAGCTATAAATAGGAAGAACTGCATCAGCAAATCAACACATATTAATCAAGCACAAATTGGACTTAAGATCTGCCCAGCAGCACAATAATGAAGCACACATATGGTCCCTGCCTTCAAGGAACCTTGGGTCTGCTTAGGGACTGAGACTTAAATACATAAGACAGAAGTCAACACGAGAGAGCAACAAGGGGTGTCAAAGACTGTGAGGGGCTAGTGTGATAAGATTAACAAATATTGATATTTCAGCTAACAGTGATAAGCACATAATTATATGTCAGTGCTGAACAAGAGCATTGTGTTATACACATTATGATTCACTTGGAAATACAATTTTTAAAGTTTGAAAATCCATTTTTCACATATTTTACAAGTACTAGGTATAACAGTGTAGCTCAAACAACAGCATCCTGAGATCTGTGTACACTGGGGATGGGGAAATGTTAATAATAGAAGGACGTGATAGCTAAAAACTGCTAAATGAAAGAAGTGATTGTTTTGTTCCTTTATAGCACATAGAGCTATTGTACTTCGTAAATAATTCATCTGATGATTTCCTTAGTCTCAGTCTAGCTCTTTTTGAGAAAGAATTCTGCTTTATTTTTATTTTCTTTTATTTTTACTGTTTATCTCCTGAGTCTATTACAGCAATTGAGGCACAGTAGGTGCCCAATAAATAATTGTTGGATAAATGAATAGCAAACAAGAGAATAGTTAAGCAAGTAATCACATGAACTCATCTCATTCAAGCTACATGAAATTAGGAACTACAGACTGACAGCAATCGAGTTTCATGTAGACAGGGCTCTTTTGCTCTTTATGAGGAAGTTTTGTGTGCACACTACATACACAAGTTCTGAATGAACATGCAGACACAGAGTGACACACTTCGTTTCGCCATTTTTGACTCAGCTGTGATTTGCTTAACAGGTTAGAGAGTGACATTTTTCTGGACTCAAGAAATACACTGAGGAAACTTGTTAAATAATGTGTTGTACAAACACTAAACACCCCAAATACTTGGCATTCCCCAGCTATTTCATAAACAAACTTCAAAAGGTGATCAGTTTAATTGAGCTGTCAAAGTAGGTCGGGCTGAAAGGGCAGAGAATATATATAAACAGTCCGATATCTGCCAGTCTCAGGGAGCTAGTGATTAGATTTCAATCTGATCATAATTAATATGTTATTAAAATCCTCACCAGATAAATTGGCTTCATTTAACTGAGAGAGTTTTAGTCACACAAAAGAAGGGAGGAGGGAGCATATTCAGGATGAAGGTCTGCCCTTTCCTGGAATTCCAAACTTAGGCGAATCTACATGGGCTATGCCATTTTTCTGCTTGGACAAAATGAGAGGTATTTTTATTTGGTAGTAGGCTACTCATATTTTAATGCCTTGGAAACTGAGAGCACACATCCCCAAATTTGCCTGTGTGAGGTCAGAGTCATTAGTTTCTCAGCCCATCCCTTTTCCTCCAACAAAAGAAACCAGTGAAGGCATTCAGCCTCCAGGTGTAGATGTGTCCCCAAGGCATGTGCGTGGCTTGCACAGTGTCTACCATAGAGCAGAAGAGTAGCCACGTAACAAATATTTGTCGGGATGACCGAAATTCTAACATTCAAGAATAACTCGGTCATGTATTTTCCAAACGTTTTTCTAACTTTTATCTGTATTTTCTTACTGGGTCTACTATAGAATCAGCCTGTGTTATGTAGGAAGCACAATGTTTTTCAGAAGTTGTATGAAAAACTTGTATTGAATGTTTGCTCTGAGCCAGGCACCAACTCTCATTTTACCCTCATAACAACATTATAAAGCTGGTGCCATTAGTATTCCTGTTTTATAGATATGGAAACTGACACTCTGAGAAGTCACACAAGTGGCCCAAGTTACACAGCTTCATATGAGAGGGCCAGGATTTTTTAAAAATCCTTATGTCTTTAAAACATCGACTGCTCTTAACTCCAGCTTTCACATTAAATGCCGTGGGAAAAAACATCAAAACCCTCTCCCCTGAGCATAACGATTCTCTCTGTGTGTCCTGGGATCCCCCATGTCAAAATATTTGGAGCGGGTCATGGGGAAGGGAGAGGTCTTGGTGAAAATACAAATTCATCAGCTTCACACAGACTGAAGGAACATATTCAGACCTACATTCAGCCACATTGGAAGGAAGCTGAAAGAAGCAAAATAAAATTTTCATTAAATATTATTAATACTTTTTAGTACTGGCTAACGTGAAAGGCAAATATATTGTGTATCTATGGCAGCTAAGACTGTGAGGTCAAAGCAGAATCTTGGTCATTTCAAATAGCACTATCAACTCATGGAGACCAAGAGTAGCAGGTAGAGAGAGTAACCTCAGTACTGTCGACAGAAAGAGAAAACTTCCTAAGGTAGAAATAGGGGACCATTTTGCATATTTTATTGGGTGGCCCTGAACACATTATTTATATCTCCCTTAGCCTCAGTTTACTCATGTATAAAATGGGAAAAATAACATCTGAAGAGGAACAACAATACTATAAGTAAACATGTATAACTGAGTGTCTACTGTGTAATAGGCATTGAACCAGAAATATCTTTTTTCTTAAAATGGCAAGCTTCTATATGCATAGTCTATAACCCTCTCTTTAATTTTGGCTACATACTAAGCTAGAAGGTTATTTCTATAGTCCAATAACTGTATTACAAAGCCACCCTCCATGATAAAAATGAAAAACAAAACCCCATAACATTGACTTGTGAGTTCCCCAGAATAACAGTAAGTTCATTTTCTCAGAAACCAAATGCCCTTTGTAGACACTGACCAATGCCTAGGTCATTCTGTATCCTAAAAATGGCATAAAGACGTTTTCAAGTTAATTGTCTTCATTAGGTCAGATGTATGACCTTGGAACGAAGACAGAAGGATTTATGTGAGAGAAATTCAGCAACCATTTTGGAGTCAGTTCCGCTGGGTGGAGTTGTTAATCTACCCTGGGTCAGGGTCTACTCCAGGACTGGGTCATTCCCCATGTGGGCCTCTTACATTTACCCTGTACAAGACCTTCTTGGCAGTAGAGCTTGGGCCAGTCTTTCCAGCAGCACAGCAAAGGACACGGAAAAAAATGGGGCAGAGGGCAAGGCTTTGGCAGAATCCATCTCTATTCATTAAAATCCTCCATGCACTAACTAGATGCGGGGCATTTCTGTCACACTCCCTCAGGAAAGGCAGGAAGCCTTGCTTTGACTCTCAAAGCGTGTTCTGCGTCTGTTTTCATTGCAAGTCACAGTGAAGGAGCTCTGTCAAATCAATGATTGGGGAGGTGGGCAAGGAGAAGGATATGTGCACAAGTTTGAAGCACAAGGACACAACGGTATTACGGCATTTGTACTGTCAAAGGGATGTGCATCTGGTGTTAGAAAAAAAAGGGGGTGGTAGAAAAAGAAGGGAAGAAAGGCATTCACATTTATTAAGCACTATGAGAACTACCTCATACCAACCCTTTATTTAGGCCCCCACTAACTATTTCTACTGTGCTAATAAGCACTGGGAAGCAGAGGAACAAGGCAGCCAGTGCTCCTTGTTTTTATAGAATTTACTGTCTGGTAAGGGAAACAAACCCTGAACAATTCATTACAAGTGTGACATGTGTTATAAAGATAAGAGCAAAGGGCACTAGAGAGGCATATGGCAAGGAAGAGCTCCAGTTAAGATTTCTGAATATAAAAAAACACAGAAGCCATTTCTAAATTTAAACTGAAATGAGTTTATGAAATGAATACTGATAGTTCACAAAACCCAACAAAGAATATATTATCCAGGAGTCTTAAACCACAGGCTTTCAAGGTCAGTTACAAGATGCTTCAATCCCTTCTTGGAAACTCAGTAATGATTACATTCCAATTGCATTCCCTCCAGTTCCCTTTATTTTTTTTTTATCTTTTCAAAGTTTTTATTTTTTAGGGGGTGATACAGCTACTTTTTCACTATTTCACATTGTTTGAGACCCTGAGAATAGTACCCAATGAAACCTATCCTGACTATCAGAACACTGAGAGTAAAGGATATATGATACTATGTATACATAATGTTTTGAGTTCAGTTAAGCCATCAAGCTCACACATATGATAGTTTAAATAAAGGTGGTTTCTAGATATGAATATGGGAATGGGTATAAAGTATCCACAAGATGACTGGATTGACATGGATCTCGGCCCACAAGATCTGCTGTTGAGGTTTCAGTGTTGACACAGATCTCAGCCCTCAAGGTCTGCTGTTGAGGTTTCAGTATTCCCATACACATACACAAGGACTACAGATGTCCTGTGGGGGAAAAGGGACTGCGTGGCCACTCTCTCAAGAGGAGAGCACCTCTCAGCACCTCAGCCACTCCCTCAAGGCGGGAGGGCCAAGAGCCTTGGGGTGACCAGCCTTTACAGGTTTTTGAGACCCTTAACATCAAAGGTCCTCTTTACTATACAAAGGTTTGTTTTGGGTGGTTATCTTTGCAGACACAGGAGAGGAAGTCACTGAATACATCAAAGGAGGGCATTTGCAATGTAAATGGTTGAAAGGGGAATGTCCCATACCTGGAGGGTCTAGCCCAGATTCTGGGAAGATAAAGATACTCAGTAAACATTTGCTTCCTCAATTCAGGGTGAGGGAGTTTTTTAGCAAGAGCAAGTCTCATAGCAGTCTAAGTACAATGCAGGCCTGATTTCCCACTGGAGAACTTATCCATGGACGTGGGTCCTGCCCGCCAACCTCGCTCCCCACTGGTTTTCCAAGTGGGGGCTGAGCCACATTTCCCACACTTGGAACGGTTCCCCACACTGGATGACCAGAAGAGCTTTTGCAGAGCCCTCATTCCATCTCTTGCAGGGCAACTGTGGAGTTCATGTTTTAAGATATTTCATATTTGGAAACATTTGTGAGAAACAGCCTGGGATCTCGAACTGAAGATGATAGTGAAGGGTGGCTATTTGGCATTAGTAGTAGCAAGAACTAACTGAACTTGAATGATTAGTGTTAATACAATTCGATGTTTTACCCTGGATTTGGGGGTGAGTAGTCCAAGGAAACTCAGGATATGCAACGTGGTCTCCAGAAAAAGTCCAGCCATTGTTAATATAATGAGAACAGTTGGTGTGACATTGATGTAACCTGGCAGCCAAGGAGAGTGGACTGTAATGCACATGTGTGAATAATGACAACTTCACTGTACTAGTCAGTAGGGGCAGTAGACGCCATTGAGCATGTGTACCATGTGGCTGTCACATTCAACATGACTGAGACAGTAGAGCAACAAATCTGCATCAGATTTTGTGTTAAGCTTGAACATTCTTCTGTGGAAACTATTCAGATGATTCAAAAGCCCACAGCTATGGGCAACTGGTGATTTGCAACTTCGTCATGACAACAGCCTGTTCATACATCATATTTAGCACAGAGATTTTTGGTGAAACATCCAATCACCCAGGTGACTCAGCTCCCCAACAGTCCAGGTTTGGCACCCTGCAACATCTGGCTTTTCCCAAAAATAACATAACATATGAAAGGGAAGAGATTTTAGACCATCAATAAGATTCAGGAAAACACAACAGGCAGCTGATGGTGACTGGGAGAACTGTGTGAGGTCCCAAACTGCCTACTTTGAAGGGGACTGAGCCATCATTGTCCTATGTATGATGTTTCTCATGCCTTCTGTCTTCTTCAATAAATGCCTCTATTTTTCATATTACATATTTGGATAGCTTCTGGGCAGATGCCTTCTATGATTCTATGTTATCCCTAACATTTTGGCAAGAAGAGATGGTACATAAAAAAAAAAAGAACCCTAGGTAAAATTTAAATAAG
This sequence comes from Desmodus rotundus, assembly GCF_022682495.2. Taxonomy (NCBI): domain Eukaryota; kingdom Metazoa; phylum Chordata; class Mammalia; order Chiroptera; family Phyllostomidae; genus Desmodus; species Desmodus rotundus. The sequence continues at coordinate 25,540,867 of NC_071391.1, read as the reverse complement.
TTTCTTTTGTTAACACCCCCTCAATCCAGATGGCCTCATCTGAAAATTATTTAAATGCTATGTATATCCAGAAATTATGGACAACCAAAACCATAGTTTGGTGAGAATGCAGAGTGGTACAGCCACTGTGGAAGACAGCATGGAGTATCCTTAAAAAATTAAAAATGGAACTCCCTTTTGACCAAGCAATTTTACTTCCAGGAATATATCCTAAGAATCTCAAAACACCAATACAAAAAATATATGCACCACTATGTTTATAGCAGCATTATTTACAATAGTCAAGATCTGAAAAGAGCCCAAGTTCCCACCAGTAAATGAGTGGATAAAAAAAACCTGTGGTACATTTACACAAGGGAATATTATACAGCAGTAAAAAAGAAAGAATTCTTACCTTTTTGCAACAACATGAGTGGACCTAGAGAACATTATGCCATGTGAAATAAGCCAGTCAGTCAGTGAAAGACAAATACCATATTATCTCACTTATATGTGGACTCTAATGAACAAAATAATGAACACAATAGAAACAGAAGCACAGATACATGGAACAGATAGTTCTCGGAGGGGTGGGGTGGGACTGGATGAAAGAATGTGAAGGGATTAGTCAAGAGCTTTTGTGCATGACCCCTGGACACTGACAATGATAAGGGGATGGCCTGAGGGAGGGGTGCTGGGTGGAGGTGTGCAATGTGAGAAAAAGAGGGGACAACTGTAATAGCATAAACAGTAAAATACAACTTTTAAAAATAGAAAACATACTTTTACTGCTTCCATAGAGGATTTCCAAACTTAGTTTTTATCTCCTTTATAAAAATTTAAACTGAAATTTTCTTGAAAAATGGCAGAAAGATTTTCTTTTCTATTAGATTATTTCTCCATTATTCATGTAAATGGGAATCTCTGAGGTTTAAAAAAATGAGAGCTCATGAAACCAGCAAAAGTAATTCACAGAACAACTGTGCCTTCTGCTTAGAGATGGATCATAAATCACAGCAGGGCCTCCTTTCTCCCGATTTGCACACAGTATTAAATAACAGAAAATAATTTGAGTTCTCACTGTCAAAGAAGCTATCAGGGTCACCTACATCTTTCCAGCCATTCATCACCTTCTAAAAATATTCCTTAAGAAGAGGGATGGGGGGAGGCAGAAGAGGGTAAAGAAAGGATAAATGGTGATGGAAGGAGACCTGACTTCAGGTGGTGAACATACAATACAATATACAGATAATGTATCATAGAACTGTACACCAGAAACCTACATAATTTTATTAACTGATGTCACCTCAATCAATTTAATGAAAACTAAAATAAAATAGAGAATAAAAATAAAGTAAATAAAAACATTACTGAACATTGAGAGCTAGAATTTAAGGTAAAATTTTAATCATAGTATAAATATTTGAATATACTATAACCAAATCATATTTTATTGAAATACTAAGTATTTGTGACTAATTTAAAGAAAATGTGGGCATATTATCCCAGCCATGACCTTAAGGACCACTGTATCTTCCCATATTTTCTCTCTTACTGTTTATTTACTTTAAATAAATTTCTTCTGCTTCCCTCTTACTCTGCCCTACCATTTTATGTTAAATGCGTCATTGGTGGTTAACACTGCAATTTACTCCATTATGCAGAGAATATCAAGGGGCTCATCGTGGAACCAGAGGCAGAATGGATGGGGTAACATATCAGCAAATGCTTATGTGTTAGACTTTATTTTATACCAAGCACTTTTCCAAGCACTTTACCTACATCAATTCATTTAGTCTTTCTAAGATGAAAGGAGATAGGTACTTAACAAAATGAAAAACTGAGAAGGCAAAAAGGTTATTTGGTGGTCCAGGGAAAGAAAGCAAGAATATCATGGAGTTGGAGTTTTTCCCAGGCATCTCTGGCTCCAAAGTTGTCCTGTTAATCACAGTGTTAAATGGACCTTGATCAAATGTTGGGTTCAACTTCATATGGAAATCATTTTCCAAAGATATCTCAAATACCATCGGACTGATTGAGTGTTGAAATCACGGGAGAGGTGTTTGCACAACAGGCTGGAGCAGCTACAACATGGAACCGAACTCCCTCCTAATGAAACACCTTCTATAAATATTACACTTTATTACTTTGTAAAAAAGAAGCAATGTGTATATTATTTTGTTTACTGACAATTGCATTATGTCAGGAAAAAAGCATTTGTCACAGTGCTTGTAGTTTGAAATTTAAACATCATCTAGGTGTCTAATTTGATATTGGACCCAAAAGGGGTGAATTGTAGTGAGTATCAGTCATTAATTTGGATGCACCAAGTCTTTGAACACTCTTCTTGCATTTATGGAATTTGGTACCTACAGGATCACAGGTCCCTTTATAGAAATCAGATCAGAGGCCTCCACCAAAAACATATGTTTCTATCAAATTATGTTGAATCAACGTCTAGTGATCCACAACAACGTGAATGTACCTAAAGCAAAAAAACTATACACTTAAAAACTTTAACTTTTCTGTTATGTATATTTTATAACAATAAAAAAATAATTTGTTAAAGCTAGTAAGGTGAAAAAGCAGGCCCTAGGCAGACACAGCTTTGTGGAGAGTGGCCTGTGTACATACATGACCTGGAAGAAACAGTATAGAGGTTCCAGAAGTGGCCTCCAGACTTCAGTATCCACGGAGTTCGCTCTGCAAATTTTAGGGTCATTTCCCAGCGTCACCGCTGCATCAGTTCTGGAACATGATTTTGTACATTATTCCTACTGCATAGCCTCAAAATCCTCCAAATCTAGTCCTCACATCCTTCTAGGAACCCAGGGAGCTACGGAATATCTCTTAATGTTTATTTTCTGCTCAAACAAGTTTATATAGTTTTCTGGTATCTGTAACTGTGATTACTGATTGAAACAAACAATAAGTTTAAGTACTACTTATGAGTAAATATTTAGTTTGTGCTAAGCACTGCATTAAATGATTAATCTTCATTGTGTCATTTAATAAAAAGAGATGTAAACTATGATTAACCTCTTTACAGTGGAAGGAAATGAAGTTGAGAGGGATTAAGCAACTTGTCCAAGGCCCATGTGGCTAGAAATTGGTAGAACCAAGACTGGAACCCAGGTTTGCGTGATGAGAATGTGCATGCTCTTAACTACAGTTCTACAAAAGTTACTGGGGGTCAGTCTATATTAGTATAGTCCAGTGGTCCCGCACCTTGGAGATTTGAGAGAACTAGTATCAGATTTTAAATTGATTACCACCCAACATTAAGCCTGAAGAGCTTTTTTGCAGATCTGATTAAGCTCTATCAGTGATCCATCCTCCTGGGCCCAAGATTACCCCTCTGTAAAATTAGGGGTTGAACTAGGTTTCTCTACTGCTGCGTTATTCCACAGTTCCAGCTCTCTAATTAGAAGTCTCTCTTCTTAGCTGCCTTGTTAAGAGGGAAATGTGTAAAAAAGCTATTAACTAACCACAAAATCTTTGAAGCTGTCCTCACGTCCTCTGCATCCTTCTCCTCTCTGTGCCTCAGTAGAGTCATGTTCTGATTAAAAGTCCAAGGAAGTTTTTCCTGCGCAACCCAGATAATCCAAGGTCAGGCCTCAGAAGCTGTTGTGTAACTGCCGGTTGAAAATCAATCGTACGTGTCCTGTATTCAAGGACGTACACACACACATAAGCACATATCACTTCAGAGGACATCTGGTCTTTTGATTTCATAAGAGAAATGTCAAAGGGTTGTATTGTTCTCAATGTCCTCTCAGAAAGGCACAGTATTCCATGGGGTAGGCTTTGGGCCCAGCTATGAGAAAGGTCATTATAGCTGAGTTCCAGGATTCTCCAAGTGGCTCTAGATGTCACTACAGCAGCTGAGTTTTCTTTGCCCTTGAGCAACCAATCAATGCCCATACGCCAGTTCTTTTTGTTTTCCTTATGACTGCTGTATCAGCTCTAATATTACTGATACTGTCATCACCCAAATCAGTTTTCAAGATCTACTGCCCGACTGGGAACTCCAAATAAGAGACCGTGTCATCCCATTGTAGTATTTGAAGATGGTTGAATTTAAATAATAATTAAAATGGTAATATCTGTACTATTTATCTAATCTGTGCCAAGTATTGGGATAAGAGCTCTATGGGCATTATTACTGCTATAAGTGTGGTACCCTGATATGATAGGTTTTATTATTAACATCTTTATTTTATATACAGAAAAATTGAGTGAGGCTGGAGAGGAGGAGTGATTTCCCCAAAGTCACATAGATGATATTGCAGGTCTGCCTGACTTCAAGGCCTGTGCTCTTACTGCCTCATTGTTGAGATATTAATTCCCACTGAGAATTAGTCTGCCTAAAAGATACACTAAACACAATCTTGCTTAGAAACTTCAATGGAATAGCTGAGCTCATCTTTGATCCATTACTGAAGAAAGTTTCTTTTTGGACTGAGTTCCAGTAGTGGGAGACACATGTGGAGGTACTCAAACTGAGTTGACAGTGGCAATGAAGCAAAACCAAAGAGCACATGAGGACAGAAGCAGTGATGTAATTTCAAGTGCAGTCCCAGTGGCAACAGGTGGGCTCAGGACAAAAGGCAAGGTCACTCACCAGGTATCCAAATGAAACAAGCCAAGTGAAAGTACTCGTAAATCATCAATCTGCAGCAACAACAACAAAGTAGCTAAACATTGGTCCTTACAGAAGAAGTATAGAGTGGTTCAAATGAAAGATAGACTTGTGGATTCCAGGACTGTCGTTCAGGAGCTTGCTTGGATCATGCCTACTCACTGAGGTGTGAATCTGTATCTGAAAAGATAAGCCCAACAAAGCTGGTGTAGAAGGAACAGACAGACTTCACAGTCAGGTGAGAAAACAATTACCAAGACTATTGCAATGTATAATAAGAAAAAAAATGCTGTGATTCTAAATGGGATGAGCCCAGATTTTGAAAGAAATACTTGCAGTGGGGTGGGGTTGAGGGATGGGGAGAAAAGGCATACAACTGTAATTGAATAACAATAAAAATTAAAAAAAAGAAATACCTGGAGTAGAGAAGGGCAAGTAATCAGACATATAAAACTACATCAAATTAAAAAGTTTCTGCACGGCTTAAAGAAAACATCAGCAAAATGAAAAGGGAACCAACTGTATGGAAAAATATATTTGCCAATGATATCTTGGACAAGTGTTTGATCTCCAAAATATATAAAGAACTCATACAACTCCACACCAGGAAGACAAACAATCCAATTAAAAAATGTGCAAAGGACCTGAACAGACACTTCTCCGAGGAAGACATACAGAGGGCAGGCACATAAACATATGCAAGGATGCTCAGCATCACTAGCCATCAGAGAGATGCAAATTAAATCCACAACTGAATAACAATAAAATTTTTTTCAAAAAACACAATAAGATACCACTTCACATCGATCAGAACGGCCATCAAAAACAAATCAACAGACAACAAGTGCTGGCTGAGGCTGTGGAGAAAAGGGAACCCTAGTGCACTGTTGGAATGCAGACTGGTGCAGCCACTATGGAAAACAGTATGGAATTTTCCCACAAAGCTAAATATTGAACTGCCTTTTGATCCAGTGATCCCATTGCTGGGATTATACCCTAAGAATCCTGAAACACCGATTCAAAAGAACCTGTGCACCTCAATATTCATAGCAGCATTGTTTACAATATCCAAGTGCTGGAAACAGCCTAAGTGCTCATCAGTGAATGAGTGGATCAAAAAACTGTGGTACATTTACACAATGGAATACTATGCAACAGAAAGGAAGAAGGAGTTCCTACAAGCTTTGCGACAGTATGAAACTGGAGAGCATTATGCTAAGTGAAATAAGCTAGGCAGTGAAAGACAAATACCATATGATCTCACCTATAAGTGGAATCTAATCAACAAAACAAACAAGTGAGCAAAATAGAACCAGAAACATAGAAATAAAGAACAAACTGACAGTAACCAGAGGGGAGGGAGGAGAGGGGATAACTGGGGAAAGAAGGGGAAGGGTCAAGTCAAGGAGCATGTATAAAGGGCCCGTGGACAAAGATAATGGAGGGGAGGATTGAATGTGGAAGTTGGGGGTGGGTAGGACAGGGGAGAGTAATGGGGGGGATTGGGACAACTGTAACTGAACAACAATAAAAAAATTTATAAAACTTGATAGATATTTCAGTAAACCTCATTTAACAAGCAAGCAACTGCTGAGAAATTAGGCCATGCTGAAGAAGCCTACCTGGGCTAGGAGGGAGGGGGAGTTGGGAAATTACAGTCAGGGTACCACAGGCAGACACCAGGGTCTTTTTGACACAGATTTCTCCCATTGTACAAATTATTTCTTTAGTGGCAATTTTTTTCATGTATATTTTGAGCTCAGGCTATATACTGGTGAATGGGATACATACTGATGAGCTGGACAAGGTTCCTACCCTCACCAAACTTAAAATGACTTAAAAGAAACAAGAAAAAGGGAAGTCAGTGACAACTGAATGGGGCAGGTGCAGCATGAAAGGGCTTGGTGATGGCTTCCCAGAAGAAAATACACTTCATGAGGACTAAGGGGTTGTTGGTAACAGTGATTCTGAAGAACAGAAGCAGGAGTGTTAGCAGATAGAGGAGTGTTCTAGGAGAGAGGAACAACATCAAAGAAAAAAGTCAAAATAGTCAGAAACAGCGTCTAATCAAAACAGAGACTTAACAAAGAGACAAAACTTTTAATTAAAATTAAAGGTGAAGCAGCTGGTGCCAGTAAACTGAGCAAGTTCTCATGGCCGAGAGAACAGACAGGCAGAAACAGAGGTGTTGCTGGCAGTCCTTGGCCCGTAGACCCAGGCCCACTTTACAGAAAACGAGTTGGTTCGGACTCACCCTCCAGTCATGCTAGACGGATAGAAAGCTCTTTCATCCACTGTTACTTCAGGGAAGACCTTCCTAGTAGGTTGGGATTGGGGGTATGTCAGGACATTTTCTGGAGTCCGGAAAGTCCCATACCATGTAAAGGCAATAACAGAGAATGATTGGCAACAAAGTCTCTTAGAGACAGACTTCTTAAATTCAACACACAACTTCAGGAGTAACTGCATGTCCTCCAGCACCTTGCTTATGTTCTTTGTGCTTCAGTTTCCACATCTACTAATTAAGGCTATTAATAGGTACACCATTAATAGTGCTATAAGGAATAAATGCATAGGCCACTGAAGAGCGTGTCAGTATACACATTGGTTGTTCCATCTTTCTCACCAACACAACTCTTGTTGGGAAGTCCCTGCTGTTGTGTTATATAGCCTCTCATGTCACGACAGGTTGGAAGAAAGCTCAAGTCCATTAATGGTCAGCTGGGCAAAAATTGGCAAGGAAACAGATGTAGATTGCAACAATATCCTCAAGGAAGAAAACAGAGCTGGTGACTTGTTTCCACAAATGGTCACATAGAGGGAATTGTTTGTGACAGAGAATCTCTGAATTTTTAAGATGCTGAAAAACAGAAGATGCCATCTTCTGACCTCTTTTCCAGAGTCTGTCATCCTGAAAGCAGAGTTGGCCAAGTATGTTGGCAGTCCAGCAGCCCGCCTGGCTTATCTGCGGGGAATACTTTCCTAGACTGTGAGTGGATGCCTGAGTCCGCAGACAGAACCATATCTGATGTATAATGTTTTTTTTTTTTTTTCTTACACGTACAATGGTTTCACTTGAAGTACTTTCTTGCTTCTCTTTGAAATATCTGCATTGTCAGCAACATCACTCTTGTGCTTTGGGGCCACTGATAAGTAAAATAAGGGTTACTGGAACACCAGCACTGGGATACCACAACAGTTGGTCTGATAACCGAGTCTGCTACGAAGTGATGAACAGGTGGATAGTGTATACAGTGCGGATTCACTGGGGGATGATTCATGTCCCCAGCAGAAGGGAGCAGGAGGGTAAAAGATTTCTTCATGCCATGCAGAATGGCATGCAATTTAAAACTTTTGAATTGTTTATCTCTGGAATTTTTCATTTAGCATTTTTGGACCACAGTGGACCGCAGTTGACCATAGGTAACTGAAACCACAGAAAGAGAACCCATGTATTACAGAGAGACTACTGCATGGACTGGAGATTTTATTCCAGCTCAGACAGCAGCTCATTGTAGTTCCAGGGCCCAGAGGATTGGCAGGGGCATCACACACTGAAAGACACCTGGCTCTTGCATTATTTGAGATTTGTCCTCTTAGCCAAAGTCATTTACCAAAGGTATTAAAAAGTTTAAATATGTCCTAATATCAGGAAGCAGATAGCAGAAACAAGATTCAAAATCAAGTAAAGATACATGACATAGCAATTAAGCAAATGTTTCATTATTACCTCCCAACCACCAATGAGCCTTCCATTCCAGCCATTTTTGCTTGAGCCGACTCCATATATGACATGGATGGTCTCACCTGCCATCCTGACTCCTGTCAGAAGCGTATGCTCATGGTATAGCCTTTCCTATAAGTCAGCTGGGGAGCTGCTCAGCTAGCTGCCAGCTGAGCAGCCCAGCACCAAGGCGTAGACAAGAGTCACACACAGTAACTATGCTTTTATTGAATGCAGGTTCACTCAAAGTAGAACATCAACATACATTAATATCCTACTCACACTCTAACAATCCAAGAAGAATATAACACACACACATCAATCAATGAGGAATAATGAACCCCAGTCCTAGATTCTCAGTCTGCAGGTCCAGGAGACAGCAGTGTGGGCAAAGAAGTTGTCAGTATCTTGCAAGGAAGGATCTCTAGAGCCAGGTGGACAGTGGGACAGATGAAGTCCTCAGTCCAGGAGGCAGAGCCTCCAGTGGCCGATGCTAAGGGAGATCAGCATGGCAATGGAGCAGCACTGTGGTGTGTGGAGCTCGGCTCTCTCAGCAGTGGTCTGGAGCCTGACTCAGTCATACTTTGAAAGTGGTGGACTCCCCACTTCTGGGTCTCTTGATAAGTGTCTTGGCACCCCTGATGGCAGGTGGGGACTTTCCCCAGGGTCCTATCTATGGGTGGTCCCACTCTACAGACATGGCTGTTGTAATTACATGTGCAGATATCTCAGGTGTGTCTCTTTGCCAAATGTGTCTCTGACATAGGTAGTTTCTCTCCTGAATCAAAGTGTCATGGCTCACTGGTAGCCATTTTGGTTGACATGAGTGACTCCACTTTGTTTTATATACTTTATGCTGTCTTGACCAGACTAATGCCATTTTATTGGCCCTGCTCTCCACAATCATACTGGTCACCATTCCTCTTTAGTTGTCAAAATCCTATTACCTTTCAGAGACATCTCCTAGATGGACAAGGCCTGGATGACTCTATCCTGAAATGGAGCAATTGCCTCCTTCAGAACCCCTCATGAATCCAGCTGATAGGCCTAGAAGGAAGTCTTCTGAACCAAACTCCAGATAATATAGTTAATATCCATAAAAAGGTAACGATCATAAATATGTATTCACAAACAAGATATCAAAAGAAATTAGCCATTCCTAGCCTTACCTATGAAACATGTACATTTCTGTCACCTTTAATATTTTTCTGGAAATTAGAGAAATGTTAACGTTAAGTGATTTCAAAGATGGGATATCTCAGTAGAGCCTGTAGAATACCAGTGTTTGTTTTAAACACATGGGGACCCGGTGACCCAGATTCTCTCACAGCCTGTGTCAGCTCTTCCATACATATTTAATTGGTTTCCTCCAGATAGGGACAGCGCCTCCTGCACCAGGCAAGGAACATGAACTACAACCACCTGCATTTTTTACCTGACTGATCAGCTGGCAGGCAGTCCATTGGATTTAATGTTTGACAGACCAACTGACAGATCCTACTGGACATATAGAAACTCAACAGAAATATAAACCAATATGCTATATTTAATAAGTCCTGGAAAGAAGAGTCCTCTTTAAAGACTAAAGCAGAATCTTAATGGCTTTCTTAGAACCCACTATTGACATGCATTTGCTTCTGGGACATGTGGGAGATGAAGCATTGTTAACATAGTCCTCTTTGGTGATTCTTGAACTTACACTAACACATAAAAATGTCTTCCCCGTTGTCTGCTAGTATGGACACGTGCAAAGGCTGATTGTCCTGCTATTGAATAGGGTAATGTCATCCCTGCAAACGAAAGCTAAAATCTGGTTCTCTCTTCACCCCACTCTTCCCAAAACCCAGGAAAGGAGGATGTGATAGGAGGATATCATCAAAGACAAGGGATTTAAATACACTCATGTACATATGTACACACATACACGTGCATGCTCACCATATACACTGATTCTTATCTCAAGAGATAGCTTTTTTTTAAAAAAAAAAAGAGAAACCTCTGTACACTGAGTATGACAAATAGAATTAGGTATATGTATCTTTGTTTTTAGACAAATTTTCCTAAAACATACATTTTGTGAATGTGGGAGAGGCAACTAGGAGTATTTGTGCGCAGGACAAGAAACTGGCAACAAAAATATTTTCCACAGACCAATGAGAAGAGCTTTTATTGCAATCCATAGTGCTTCCTGCCTTAGGGCTAGAGGAAGTAGATAGGGTGTGTTTGAGGCTTGCTACCTGTTCATCTTTTCAGAGGGCCAATTAAACATGGACTGCAGAATCCCTGAGCTCTCCTGGACAGACTCTCGTCTTGAGAAGGAGTGAACTATAAGAAGCTAAGGGTTAGACAGAGATTAGGTGGCAACCTAGCTGAAACATTGCTTCTCACCAATCAAATCCCAGTAGCATAGAAAAGCACTTCATCTCTGTTTTTTTTAATTTGGTTCTAATTAATTAATTTGTAATACTCTAGGACCAGAAAAAAAATCTAACAATTGCTAACTCATATGGAAAATTTAATTGTGTTCAACCTTTTAACTTTCTCTCCTAACCCTCACCTTCCTATCTCACACATATTAACATACCCACATTTTTACCACGTTACTCTACAGATGACAAACTGTTAGTGTAAGTAGAGTAAAAGTATGAATATATATATTTATACATATAATGATAAATTTTAGCAAACACAATTCTAAGTCTCATTCAAAATAGATGTTTTGATAAAGGATAATGGTATAGTTACATATAATGTCAGACCTAGGGGCGTGAAACTTGGCTGTGTTAAATTTTATCCTGTACAATCCTTAAAAAAAATCATTTAATTTATATTAGCTTCAATGTAACTACCTGTAATAAGGTAATACTTTCAGATCCACTGTTTTTATATAATTAAATGAAATCATAAAGACAAGAACTTTTCAAATGCCAAGCATCAATTTAATAAGGCATTGTCAGGAAAACCTTAATGTGATGAAAATTAATGAGGTGATGGTTAAGACCTTCACCTCTAGGGGCTCTGTAATCAATAGCAGCAAATACAAGTGTCAGGTTAGCTAGTGTTTATCTGTGTAAACTTCATAAAGCCTCCACACTTGAATGTAAACTGCCTCATTTGTAAAAAGAGAATGATAATAATAATAGCTATCTTGCAAAGTTATTTTGTCAGGTTTAAATTACATAATGAATATTAAGCTGTTAAACCATGTCTAGCTAAGTATTTAATAAATAATCAGCCAGGGTCTCATTGGGAAATATGTGGCTTATGCAGGTTAGAGTAATTTGAGGGGAATTTAATAAAAGGACAATTTGCAAAGGGGTACAGAGAACATTGGAAAACCACAAGCGACAGTGCAGGGCTATTACCATCACTCTATAGGAAGGGATGAAGGCCTGGAGTCACCTGATCCAGCAGAAGAGAGTAAGGAAGAGAAAGGTGCCTTAAGAAGTGCTAAGAGCTCTGATAGAGGGACTCCCTAGAGCCAGAAGCTCTTGCATAGAACTCACTCTTTTCCCTCTCTTCTCTCTCTCTCTGTTCCATTGACCAGCCCAAGTAAAATTTAGAAGACAAGGAGGCCATTGATGTAGTCCAGGATTCAGCTTTTTTTTTTTTTTCCTGTATAGAGTCAGATAGTAAGTATTTCAAGCTCTCAAGTTATAGGGTCTCTTGAAAACAGTCATGTAAGCAATGAGAGTAACTATGTTTCAATAAAACTTTATTTACATAATCAGGGTACAGTTTTCCAGATGCCTGATGTCATCCATACAAATCAGACTCCTAGTGGAGAGAGAAGACTGGAAAATGAACCAGGAGGGCCAGATGGAGGATATCCAGCTTGAAGCAATGTTAGCTGTTTTGGCTTTTGTTATGCTTGCTCTTAATATGACCACCATTTAAACTATATATGAATTGAACATATTGGCATATTTTCTTTCCTTTTTTAAAAAAGTATAACTTGCCATTTTATTTTATTTTATTTTTATTGGTGTTCAAATACAGTTGTCTCCATTTCCCCACCACCACTACCCCCCTCCCCACCTACCTCCACCTCCCATTGTTGAACCTTCCCCCTTTGGCTTTGTCCATGTGTCCTTTATACATGTTCCTTGATGACTTTTCCCCTATTTTTCCCAATTATCTCCCTCACCCCTCCCCTCTGGTTACTGTTAGTATGTTCTTTATTTCAGTGTCTCTGGTTGTATTTTGCTTGCTTTTTTATTTTGTTGAGTAGGTTCCACTTATAGGTGAGATTATATGGTATTTGTTTTTCACCACCTGGCTTATTTCACTGAGCATAATGCTCTCCAGTTCCATCCATGCTCTCATGAAGGGTTGGGGCTCCTTCTTTCTTTCTGCTGCATACTATTCCATTGTGTAAATGTACCACAGTTTTTTGATCCACTTGCTTACTGAAGGACACTTAGGTTGGTTCCAGCACTTGGCTATTGTAAGTTGTGGAATATTTACTTCTTCTGCATAGTGGTGTTTGCTTAACCATGTCAATCTTACATGGGTGTACTACAGAAAGCTTCAAATAATCCAATCTGTATAAGCTCTAGGAAAGTAGAGAGAGCATTTTCTTCCCAGCTGTAAAGCCTGGGCTTAGCTCAGTGTTCTGTTATAAGGCAGGTGCTCAATAAGTGCTGAATAAATTAATGAATCCCAAATGTATTGATGTTCTACAAAAGATGAGGTCATCACTTTACACAGAAGCATAACATACATACAGAAACTAAAAATTTTAAATATACAGTCTCAATAAGTTTTGACAAAGTTGATACATCAATTTCATCATTACTCAGATCAAAAAAAAAGTCTTATATGTATTACAAATATCTTTTCCTACTTCGGCTGTCTTTTTACTTTCTGAATGGTGCTTTCTGAAGATCAAAAGTTTACTCCAATATTGTCTAATTTATCCATTTTTCCTTTGTAGTTTTATTTTAAAGCCTCTCTAAGTATTTTCATACTTTAATAACATTAGAATATTCTCCTGTGTTAATTCCTAGAAACTTCATTGTTTCCATAGTCTAAAGAAATATATTTGAAAGAAATATGCCTTTGTGTATGTTATGAAGAGAATGTCAAGATTCAGTATTTACTTATGGGTATCAGATTGACCCAGAACCACCTACTGAAAAGATCACCTTTTACTCATTGCACAGAAATGTCACCTTTGTAGTTCAAGTGGGCCTGTTCTAAACTTTCTATTCTGATCCATTGATCTACTTACCTAAGATACTTGTCTTAATTATTACATATTTCTAAGAAGTATTGATATCTAAAACTGTCTTCAAGATTATCTTGGCAATGTTTGGCATGTTACATTTTCAAATATATTTTAGGATCAGCTTTTAAATCTCCACCAAATTATGGCAGATATTTTAATTACAAATACTTTGAATCTGTAGATAAATTGGAGAGAATTTTTATTTCTATAATATTGAGACTTCTAATACCTGAATAGGGTATATTCCCCATGAATTCAAGGATTCTTTAATATTTTATAGTTTATTTTTGCTTACACATCTAACAAATCTTTTATTAGATGCATCCTTAGGTATTTTGTGTTTTAGGGGCTGTTGTAAATGATATAATTTTTTTAAATGTCCATCAGTGTCTTTTATTGGTGTATTGAAATACACATGCTTTTTGTATATTGACCTAATGTAATACAATTTTGCTAAATTCAATTACTACTTCTGCAGAGCTCATTAGATTTTACATGTTGAATTATTAGTCTTCCTGAGCTACCATAACAAAATACCACAGACTAGGTGGCTTAAACAACAGGAGTTTATTTTCTCCCGATTCTAAAGACCAGAAGTCTAAGATCAAGGCACCAATGGGGTTGTTTCTGATGAAGCCTTTTCTCCTGGCTTGCAGATAGCTGACTTTTCATGGTGTCTTCACATGGCCTTTTCTCTGTGTTCATGGAGACAGAGGGTGATCCCTGGCATCAGGACCTCTTCTTGTAAGGCCACCAGGACTATAAGATTAGGGTACCTCCCTTATGACCTCATTTAACCTTCATATCTCCTGAAAGGCCTTATCTCCAAGTGCAGTCACATTGGGAACTAAGATTCAACATACGAATTTTGAGGGGAAGCAATTCAGTCCAACACTTAGATGGATTTACAGTAATAGGTAAAGGTCTTGATTCAACCAAGTAAATCACTTGGGCAACCTTGAACTCCAATTTTTTTGTCTTCATTGGCCCATGAGACTGTCAAAAACCTCTTAGCAGCAGCTCATTACTCAGATCTCACCCTCTGGGTTTATGACTGTTAGGAATCAGTGAAAAATCTCAGGAAAAACCAGGATAGTATGTCAGTTTCACTCAACACAGAATGTTTCCATTCTCTGCAATTTTAACCTCTCTGTCCAGATGCCTCCATAGCTCTCTGATACCATAGAATGGTTTTAATTACTCTACCTACCTTTTTTTCCGTTGTTCTTGATGGGTGAGTTGGTCTCCTGTAAACCAACCTTTGGGAGAAGCAGGAATTCATACAACTCTGACTGGGGAGTTCTTGAGAGGAAAGAGATTGAGTCAGAGCTTAGTTAAGAATTATATAGCATAGAGGTAGTAATAAATATTGCAGAGAGACAGAGCAATATCAGGAAAGTTTCAAAGGAAAATGAGTCTGTGATGCTAGAAGATACGTGTTAGAGACAAGATTTGGAAGCTTGTTTTATTGCACATGATGTAATAGATGTTACCAATGCCAATAAAGCAAGGTTTGATATATATATATGCCTTGTGATTGTTTTATTTTTATATTTTTAGTTATAACAAAATTAACAGAAGGGAATAACCAAGGAAGCTATTTTTTAGATGAGACAAAAAAGTTTTCTTGTTTTGTTTTTAATCAAAAAGAAAAAATAGAGAGAGCATATAGTTTAAAATAAAGAGAAGCAACAAGTATGGTATAGGACAGTGGTTTCCAAACTTTGGCAAGAATTAGTCACTCAGAGGGCTTCAAACGCAGACTTCTGGGTTCCACTATCCAGAGTAAGACCAGATGATTTGCTTTTTTGAGAGGTTCCTTGGTTTACTGAGGTAGCTGATGCTGCTGGTCTGAGAACCACATTTTGAGAATCACTAATATAGAGCAACCACTAAAACAATAGCAAAAGAATGTATAAATAACAGCTAACAGAGTAGTATAGTCGAATAGTAATTTAAACAATCATTGCTTCAAAGAATTCAAATACTTGCTTCAAAAAATTTAATGTGTTTTATTTGGCTGAAGCATGGGATCTGGCTGTAGAGTTATGGCATGTAAGATCATAAGCAATTTGGGCCTAGGATTATGAAAACATTTTTAATTACCTAGAAATGTGTTGGCCATGCAGCTAAGGAAGAGGATAATTACTTTATCAATCACTTTTCCTGAGCCAGCATCCTGCTATCTCCATAATTTTGTAAATAGTGCCATTTCCCTTTCCAATATTTCTAATAAATTCAGCCCGATTGGTTTAAAAGCTGTTAGTAGTGCTCCATGATAATTAACATATTAGTAATTGTAAGGAACATAATCACTATACATTTTCTTGAATTATATACCATGTGACTTTCACTGTCTGTCAGTTTACATTCCTAAGAGAGAGGCTAGTTGCACCACCACTTATGATCAAATGAATCTAAGTGAAAAAAAATTTCCTTAAATATCAGGGGAAATTATTTAATAAAAGTGTCAACTTAGAGTCAAGTTGATGTTTACAGATAGTAAAACATTACGCTTATATGTTTCTGGAATATTAAAAGAAAATATTGCTTTGTGGTAAAGTTATAAAATTGAGGTAAACTTACAAATAATCATTTGTTTGCTTTTGTAAACAAAATATTATGTTTATTTTAAGTATTGAATGCAAATTTAATTGTGGAAAAAAAATTTTCAACTTCATATTCTTCAGTCATTTTTGGAAAAGCCTGCATCTATTGACGTGAAATGCATGTTTCAGGAAAGCTGGACATGTTTAATGAGGTGCAAACAGCCTGCAAGTCTTCTTGACTATCCTTCCTTCTACTTTAACAGCTGGTGATGGGTTAATCCACAGCATTTCTGAGAATTCTTATGTAGACAAAAATCACAGTGGAAATTGCCAGAACTCAGTATGTTAGTGTATTAGCAATTTGAAAAGAGGTACTGCATCTGGAGATACAATAGGTGAAAACCTGGGGAAATGTCGATTGTGATACCATTAATAACGAAATCCATTCTATTCAGCTACAGATGAGACTTGGTGAGCCAAATCTCTCAGCTCCTCAAAATGAGTAGAAAATGTCCAATAGCTTTCATCACCCTCAACCTGGGCCTGATCTTCCAACAGTGAAACAGAGGCAAATTAGATTTCTAAGCTTTAAGCTCTGGGTCAGCAAATCCCTTGTTGGTTCTCAGCTCTTTAAAATAATTGAATGTGTGATTTTATTAAGCAGACATTAAAGATAGAGGAAGTAAACGACTCTGTGGGATGCTGTTTACAATGAACCATTTGATTTAATCAAAATAGAATGCTCTGCTCTTTACTAAAGCATCAAATTGTTGGTGGTTACCCAGAAAACAAACAAACAAAAAAATTCGAAGAGTCCTGGACTTTATTACTTCCTTTAACATTGAGTAAAGCATCATGCATCCTCTCAGAACATCCTGTCTTTGATGGTCAAGCAGAGGCAGTATTTCAGGCCTCCTGGGGTGGATGGGGTACTTCTCCCTGGGAATCACAATGGGACCACTGCCACTCGCTGGACTGCAGAAGGACACGCCCATTACCATTTTCCCACAAGGAAAAACAATCAGTCTGTATGACACAGTTCTCCTCCTCTAGTGTACCCAGAAATTATAGAGTTGAACTACACGTTTATTCATTGCAACATACGTTGAGTGGCTTTATGTTTTTCCTTCTTCATATCAAAGGTAAATTACAAAATAATAAATTTTCTCTCTGCCACAAACTAAATTTATTTTGCTGTGTGGAGGCCTTGATGAAAGCTTTCTGTTTTGCAGAGCTCTTCAATAAGCGTGGGTTCTTTATTCTTGCTTTCAATTCAGGATAAGGCAAACCGTGCATTTCTTTAAAGGGCTGGGTAATAAATATTTTAGTTTTTCGGGCTATATGGTCTGTGTCATAAGTATTCACCTCTGCCATCATAGTGACATTTAAACAAGAAACAGACTGACCTGGATTGGACCTCCAGTTCTGCCATCATGTAACCCAGGGTAAGATATGTAACATCTCAAAGTCTTAGAATTACGACAAAAGTCTCTAAGTCATGATTCACCTGCAAAACAAGTTTTCTCAAAGGCTTGTTGGAAAGGATATTGAGTCCCTAGTACATTCTACAGACAGTATCACACAATTCCACCCAGGGCTCATCTTCCCAACAGTGGCTTGTGGAGTTGTTATTAGCCCCTAGGACAGTTTTAGCAAAAAGTTCAGAGAGACTAGTTCTGGGTCACACAGCTAGCAATACAGAGCTGGAGTTCTGAACCAAAGTTTCTGAGACTCCAAAGCCCTTTGTCCCTTCTAATCTGTGATACCTGGCTCTCACTATACTTCATGTTAAGAATGAGAAAGCATGCAAAAAAAATGACTAGTACATATTATGAGAGCAGAGTCTGCTCTTTTTATGGGGTTTAGTTGTATCAGATAATGTCCATGCGTTCTCTTATGGTTCAGAGATCCATAAATCTAAGGTCATTTTGAAAATCAGAGAGATAATGTAGAAAAGGATGAGCAGGCAGAAAGGAAACCAATGAGCACGTCTCCAACATGTTCGATTGCAGCTTCCTCCCTATTTCTGTCCCTGCCATCAGGTGCAACCATGCTGTCAAATTGCTGCTCCCAATACACAATGGCAGTGCTTCTTTTAATGACAGTCTAAACCTAGGGCTTAATTCTGAGCAAGGTTTGGGATTAGCTGGTGAGGCTGCGTTTTGCATTTTTCTTTGTAAACTAGAAAGGGCAGAGGCAATGCTTGTGAAATCTCAGTGCCCTTCCCTCTGTGTTCTCTCTAGACACTTGCCCAATTCCTGCTCCGAAAGCACCATGATTCCAGTCCCCACCTCAGCCAGGTGGCCCACCTACCACCGCCACAAACTAAGGAGCTAGATGTTATGATTTCCCCCCTGGATGGGGCCCCATGGCACAGCCCTTCTCTATTGGCTCACTTCCAAAGATCGGGCCTGCTTCTGTTGGAACAGCCAGCATTTCCCTTCCAGGGCTCCCGCAGTGGGGCCCAGGTTCATCTGGATGCAAAGCCGCCTGTCTCCTGCCAACATGAGTTTTCTTCCGTCATTGATCAATAAGTCACAGGCTTATTTGGCCTCACCCATCTATCATAGAAGCGCAGCTCAAAGGTGGAAAAAAAGAAGGCCATATAGACTCTTGCCTTTGCCTAGTATTCCTCTCACACATATTCCCAGCCCCACCACTGCACCCAGGCTAGAATTTATGTCAAAGGGACTAAAAAGGGAGGGAAGGAAAAAGAAGAAAGATGGGAAGGAGGAATGAAAAGACAGAAGAGAGACAGGGGAGAGGAAATGGGCAAAGAGGAAGTCATTCTGTGTTGGAAGATCTAGAAAATATATTTTTCTATTCTGGAAATGTACTCACATATTCTTATTCTTCCTACTGGCTTGTACCAAAGCCACAGTCTAAGCCCTTTGCTGATCTCCCCACTGACCCTCCCACTACCCTCTAATCAGACCCAGTTTCCCAAGCCATGAACCTGCTGTATTTCCTCAGGCACACAGGCTCCCAAACTTGGAGACAATATTAGACCAGCCACTTGCACTTGACAAAACAATAGCTATTAGCTTATTGACTGCTCCCCATGATTCAGGCTCAATTCCAAGTGCTCTATAAGTATTCTTGCCTCCAGCTGTCACCACGCCCTCCCTGTGAGTTGTTGTCAGCTCAATTTTATGATGAAGAAACTGAGGTTACATCCCTTGGCACACAGCAAGTAAGAAGTCATAATTCAACCCCTGGCAATCTGAAGCTGGAACTCCTGCTCCTAACTCCATTCTCTCAACACTGCCTCCCATGAGGAAGAAGAGAGATGTGACCAATGCTTAGCTCAGACTCTGGAAACAGTGTCTTCTCAATGAAAGATGTAGAACTTTCCCAGAATCCATGGGGACTGCAGAGATGCAGTCACCCTTTTCTTCCTCAAGGATGTACTTCAGAGCAAAGTGGAGCAGAAGTCTGGTTAAATCACAGAACTTCAGAACTGAAAGAAAGTGCACCCAAACTCTATTTTACCTATGGGCTCCAATGTTCATAGCAGCACAATTTACAATAGCCAAGTGCTGGAAACAGCCTAAGTGCCTATCAGTACATGAGTGGATCAAAGAACTGTGGTACATTTACACAATGGAATACTACATAGCAGAAAGAAAGAAGGACCTCCTACCCTTCGCGACAGTTTGGATGGAACTGAAGAGCATTTTGCTAAGTGAGGTAAGCCTGGAGGTGAAAGACAAATACCATATAATCTCACCTATAAGTGGAACCTAATCAACAAAACAAACAAACGAGCAAAATAGAACCAGAGACATGGAAATAAAGAACAAACTGACAGTGACCAGAGAGGAGGAGGGAGGGGGATCATGGGGAACAAGGGGAAGGGTCAAGTCAAGGGATATATATAAAGGACTCATGGACAAAGACAACGGAGGGGAGGATTGAATGTGGGAAGTGAGGGGTGGATAGGGCAGAGGAGAGTAGCGGTGTGTGGGGGGGTGGGGACAACTGTAATTAAACAACCAAAAAGAACTCTATTTAACAAATGAAAACACTAAGACCCTCAAACCTGAATGAGCTCATAAGATTTCTTTGCCCAGTAAAGCTAGAACACAGCTGCTTGATCAAAGGATTTGAGAACTAGAAGCCATCTGATAATCCACCTGGTCTCAGCCACTCATTCCTACCTGACTCTGTTTTTCACAGGTAGGGGCACTAAGAAACATAAGTAACTGGTCTATATTTGAACCACAGTATCTATTTTTCTACAAACTGTGGAAATGTGGCCAAGTTCAGAGAAATATTAAAGTCTACTGTAGAATAGATGGTATCCGGGATGAGCAGACCAAATGAAGGGTACAGTGTATAGCGTTTGGACACAGAAGGTACTCAATAAAGAGATATGGATGAATGATTGATGTGTGATTGATGAAAGAAAATTTAAAAGTAGAAGCAGAAATGTTTGATACATGTGGTTCCAAATAGGCCATCTTAAACCTTCTAGAACAATCCTAGCATCTTTCCTATTAAGAAACTCCTTTCACTGGGATAAAGTGACTGGGAGAGTTTGACACTGGGATAAACAGATGAGTGGGATCCAAACTTTCCATTAGATCTACAG
Organism: Desmodus rotundus; assembly: GCF_022682495.2. Taxonomy (NCBI): domain Eukaryota; kingdom Metazoa; phylum Chordata; class Mammalia; order Chiroptera; family Phyllostomidae; genus Desmodus; species Desmodus rotundus. Next base: position 25,520,149 of record NC_071391.1, on the reverse strand, counting down.
TTTCATCTACCTGCATTGATGGGGCAAATTAAAACAGGAAACAGGCTTCAGTTGCCCTAGTGAACTTGAGACAAAATTCCAGGGTTTGATGCCTTCATGCCATCATGAACAAAACCTCATCAGAGATGTCCTCAGTGTTTGTGGATTACTCTGCTTGCTTCACATTCATCCCCATACACCTGGTATCGTTATGGATGTCTCCAAAAATTTAAGGAGCACTAGCTCACACTCTAATGTGGTGGTCAGACCTTGGGCTCTAGCTTTGTCAAGGTCAGGCAATTCTTATTCTAATTGTGTTCCATCACTTAATTAGAAGACCCTCAACATCTCACTGAATCTCTCTGAATTCTGTTCAGAACTCATCTGTAAAAATGGATGGGCTTAATAATAGTAACTAACTTTTAACAGGTTCTTGTTGCAGAGAATTAAATACAATAGTATTTTACAGAGATTTCGTTTTTACTTTCCAAGAAGTTGTTCATAAACTCCCTGCTTGACCCAATCAACTCCTCTCGTGACCACTAGTGGACAATGACATGATAGCCTCATCTCCCTTCTTAGTTTTATTTTTATTAACCAAACTTCTCTTCTGGTTGTTCATTAAGATATTCAAACCCCAGGCATTAACTATGAAGTTGGAGTCAGAATCCAGGCTGTTCCTCAGTGTTAAAAGACAATTTCAGGCTAAACATAAATTGCTTGAGAAAAGAGGTTTGATTCCATTTATGCCTATATTCACTATCCACATGGTCAGTGAACAATGACTCATTCAAAATCCAATTTGGGGAATTATGGTGCTTCTAAATGAGAGAAAGAGAAGCATAGATGAAATCACTACAGAGTGGCCTTTGTCTATTTCTCACCAGTTGGATGAGTTACTGTAAATAGAAGAGTTCCTGCTCAGAGGTCTCGTCTGGAGGGAATCCTAGAAGGTGAGCAAAAAAATGGGAAAAGAAGGTAATACTCTTTCTCTAAAGATTCTGACCAGCAGCCTCCAGAAAAGGAGGGGAGGAAAGTATGGGTGGAAGGAGAATCCAGGAAAGATCTTTGTTCCCTTTTTTAACTAATACGATGGAACCTAAAAGATGCAGTGGCTCTCAGAGATGCTACGTTGGATCACTAATTAAAAGATGTCCTGGGTCACAGAGAGTTCTTTGTGTTTATAAGAATTTAATATTTAACTTCAGGCCTTTGTATTTGAAGTTGCTCCTAAAACTCAGTTCTGGCATTTCATCCTTCTCAGCAAGGTCAATTAAGGAAAGATTACTAATGTGATTTTCTTTTCCTATCTTTCAAAGTACAGAAAGGCAACCCACCTGCACTGTGGAACAATAATTGATGAGTCAACTCACTTCTGGCAGAAGCTAAGAAGGTGAAAACATGCTTAGGAAATGGAATTCAGAGAGGAGACAAGAAAAGGACATTTAAGCATCTACTCTGCAGCTGGCTTTCCACATCACCTCATTAAGAACTCACCACAGAGACTTCTGGTCAAGAAGGCAGTATAGGCAGACTTGGCTCACCTCTTCATACAATCACATCAAAAGTACAACTAAAATATAGAACAACCATCACTCAGAACCATCAGAAATCAAGTTGAATGAAAGTCTGACAACTACAGAATTAAAGAAACGACATCCATCCTCACTGGTAGGAGGGGCACAAACGTGGAACAGGTTGGTTCCACATCCGTGTGTGGCAAATAAAAATTCTGGAGGGGTATCTTGGAAGCAAGGAGTCCCAGCCCCACATCAGGCCACCCAGTCCAGGGTTCCAATACCAGGAAGATAAGTCCCCACAACTTCTGGCTGCAAAAACCAGCAGGAATTGAGTCAGTGGAAGAAACTTCTGAAGACACAAGCAGTTCCTCTTAAAGAACCCACATGCAGACTCACCTACTCAGACACTTCCTCTGAGCTCCAGCACCAGGGTAGCAGCTTGAAAGGCACCAGTGGCATAAAAAGGAGGAACTGAAGTGTCTGCATCAAGGTGAAGAGAAGCCATTGCCCCTTTTCTAAAACCTCCCCACATAGAACCAACAAGTTGGTGCCATATCTGAAACTCCATCAACCTGGCTAACACTGTTTGATCCACTTTGGAGATCCCCAGAGACTCTGCCTCACCCAACTGATGGGTCCACCCAAGCTGCTTTTCCATATCAATGGCTGGTCTTGGCTTTTACTTCAGAATTTCTAAATCCTCACAAACAAGCAACAGCCTCAGGATTTACGCAATTTGAAGAACCAGAAGAGAAAAAGACTCTTCCAAATCTTTGTCTTTCAAGGAGAACCAGGCAGAGAAGACTTTTGAGGCCCCTGACAAATGTACATCATCTTCTTTGTTCCTTCTTTCTTCCCCTTCTTTCTTCCCCTTTCTTTCTTTCTTTCTTTCTTTCTTTCTTTCTTTCTTTCTTTCTTTCTTTCTTTCTTTCCTTCCTTCCTTCCTTCCTTCCTTCCTTCCTTCCTTCCTTCCTTCCTTCCTTCCCCCAGAAAATCTTTTCTGGTTGCCTATGATGTGGTAAACACTGGACAAGACCCTGGGGATGAAACTCTCATTAAAGAAGAATGTACCTGCCAAATAGAGCTTTGTGACTGGTGGGGGGAAAGGCGTTAATCAAATGACCCCCAAAATTGTTGTGAGGTTACAACTACAGCAGGTTTACTGAAGAAAAGGTACACCCAGCTTTGAGAGAGGGTCTGACCAGGGAGGGCAAAGACAGCTTCCGGAAGAAGAGACACATGACTCTCAATCTAAAAGATGAATAAGAATCAACTTTTCAAAGTAGGTAAAGAACATATTCCAGGCATTTGGGACAGTCTGTGGAATGGCCCTGTGGTGAGGGGGGTCACGGCAAGTTGGAGGAAATGCACAGATGGCAGGATGGTTACAGAACAAGTATAGAGGGGAAACTTGTTGCCAGAGGAGGCTGAACAGATGAGTAGGACTAAAAAGGAACATGCAAATTATCGTAAGAAGTTTTTCACGAAAGCCTCAGAAGGTTCTGAGTAGGAGATGAGATGGTCAACTTTGCATTTTAAAACTTTTTTTGCTTAGAGGTGTGAGGGAGGTGTGGGGGTGAGGGAGGGACACAGACAAGCTCTCCTGCCCATTGTGTGCTCTGAATCTCTGTTCTCACTGAACCACCACCACCCATTCATCAACATGCCTCCTGTGGTTACGATTCTCTGTTTCATCCCTTGATCCCCACTCTGACCATTTACCTGTTTTCTTTATTCCTCTAAACACTGCTAACACAGGCAGTGTATAGTTTATTTTCTACTAATAGTTACTAAGTACAGGGGATTTAAGCAGAGTACAGATGAGGCAAAAACTGGATATTGAATATCATTAGACTTTAGTCTCGAAGTTCCCTAGATAATTTCTACCAGGATTATCTCACTGGATTCCTTCTACCTTCAGTCCCACATCACTGTTATCTTGCCACAGCACCTCATTTTATCTGTCGAGATCTTTCTCTTCCACTGTCTCCAAGTCTCAAGACCCCCCCCCCCCCGCCACTCGCCATCCCCAAGATCCTGTCTACCCTTCACTGGCAATCAGAGGCAGCCTCAAACATCCTGCTTCAATTTATTTACATTTCTTATTAGGGTGGCAAAGAGCAGGACAAGAGATTGTCTTTTTCATAAGCAAACAAGCCAGAGAGAGGTTTTATCCAAAGCAAAAACACAAATCTCTGGCCAACAGGAATTCTTTTCTATTTAGCCAAAGAGTTTAAAGTGCAGTAGTCTTTTACAGTTGTGATTATTTCTTTCCTTTACATGTACAAGAGTCATTTGCTAATAATTTACTCACCTGTCTGTATGTGGTTATGCAGCATCAACACCAACATTCAAGAAGTAAGAGGGATGTTTAATAAAAAATGACTGTAGCAGATCAAAACCATAAGAAATCAAATAGTTATAACAAAGTTTAGAAGAAATAGCAAATGTATCTTTAGCAGCAAGTAGAGAAAACAGGTATGTGCAGGAAAATGGAAATGGAAAAAAACAAATTTGCTGTAGGAAACATCAGCTCCCAAAGACACTCAGAAGTGACAGCATCAATAGCCATTGAGGTAGAAAGGAATGTAGAAAAGAGAGAATGAGCCGAGATGCAGAGAACAATCTGCCAACATGCGTGTCATTCCTCTGATAAACTAACTTCATCGATGGGCCTAATTGTCTGAACAAATAGGATGAAGCTATTTTCAGACCAATTATTTTTTTCTAATCACCAATTCCCTTACAGTGAGGGGAACAGCAGAGAAACCAGGCTTTGCCAGGCTTCCTTATTTCAGTTCGCTATTTACACATTCAAACTGCATTTTGGGTCTCTAAAAGAGAAGGGTCCACCGCATGGTGAGTTTAGGTTGCTGCAGGTAGGTCTTTCAGGGAAAGAACCTACCTCTCTGCGCACTGCCTGACATCAAAATGCTTATTCATTTCATTCAGACTGTGTCTGTGTAGGAGCAATTTAATTTTAGAGTTAAAAAATAGGCTCTACCAAAAAGCCTAGGTTCAACTACTGGTACCATCATAGCCAGGCAGAGTTATAGGAGACTGTTCTGCCTGGCGTGGGCTCAGCTCCCACTCGGAGAGGCCAGTGGAAATCAAGGTCCAGCACACGGGACCCACGCCCACAGATGGGTTCTCCCATGGGGAATCAGGCCTGCATTGTACCTAGGCTGCTTTGAGACTTGCTTTTTGCTAAAACTCCCTCACCCTGAATTGAGGCAGCAAACATTTACTGCATATCTTTAAAGTAACTTCCTAAAATCTATGCTAAACTTCCAAGGAGGAGTGTAACCAGTTCAACCACTTTTCCCTTTACATTTGCAAATATCCTTCTTTTTTAATGTAATTAGCAACATCCTCTCCTTTGTTTTCTGTAAAAGGTAACCACCTAAAGCAAACCTGTGCATATTAAATGAGGACCATCCTCAATATAATGTGCCCAGAAAAGCAATAAAAACCTGTCAAGGAAAGGGTCAGGACACTCTTCTCTTGAGACAGTGGCCTTGCCATCCCTTTTCCTCCACAGGACTCGGTAGTCCATGTGAATTTGTCTGGTCTCAGCCACAATGCCACAGACACTGCAGGCCAGTGTCCACATCACAGAGTGACCTTGGCCAAGTGACTTATCATCTCCAAAATCAGTTTGCTATCCTGTAAAATGGGGACAATAATATTTTCTATCTCACCTGGTTGACTGTGTTTTAATTAAATAAAAAGAAACATTAAAACACTCAGAATCACCTCTATCATATAACGTCTCAAAAGTTTCAATTATTATGATGTCGTCAATTCTTCTTGTTACATAACAGAAGAGGTGATTTAGTTAAAGTGCAGTAAATCCCCCAGATCTGCGTGTCTTCATTGAGTTCCCTTACAAGTAGATGGAGACGGAGACGAGGATGAGTGCAGGCAGTTTAAGTGGAAGGTGTAGAGACGACCTTCAGGGAAACAAGACAGTAACAGGAGAGAAGGATGTCAGTTCAAGTTGAGTTAAGTCAGCCACCACAGTGGGTGACTGAAGCTAAATCCTGCAGGGAGTCCCCTGAAACTGCTTGCACATTCCTTGAAAGTTCACAGAAATGGTGAATGTGTACATTCACTTGCTTCACTAACTAGTTGATGGTGCTAAGTTCCCAGTATTTCGAGCCAAGTGTCCATGGGCAGATCAGCCTCATGGAAAGAACCCCTAAGCAAAGAGATGCATATACTGGAAGCTGATTGGTGTCTGCAGCACTGAATGGACATCTGAAATTATTAATAACTCAGGTACTTGAAGATAACCGCTTCCAGGGCATAGCTTTGAACTAGGGCAGGTGGTTTCCTTATAACCTTATAACCTAAAGATTTAAGTAGCCTTTGAAATGACCACACCACTTGTGTTCCAGCCAGCCTGTCACTTTGCAGATATGTTGATCCAAAAGAGAATCGTATCTTTTTTTTCCAAAAGCAACATGGAATAAAGCATTAAATGTAAGTGCCGTTATAACATAGTGAAAAAGAAATAATTTGGGGGTATTGAATAAATGGATTTGGGCCTTGGTTATGTTTTCCACTAGTTGATGAATTTTTAGCTTTGTTGTATTATCTGTCTGAGTGTCTCTTCCCACTCATTAAATTGGAAATAATAATAGTTTGTCAAAATGTTTTACAGCTATGAGGTATTCTTACAAACGTCATGTCCCGATAACTAAAGTTGACCCCTTTAAATACAAAGGTCACTCTTGAGGGCCATCCTTGATGGAAATATTAGCAAAATACACGTACCAATAAGATGTATTTCATAGCAATGATAATCTCAGAACTCTTACACTACAACAGCCATGATCTCCAGGCTAATATGATATGTCACACTATTTGTTTTCATTCTCCCTTCTCCCTCATGGTATGCTGTCCCTTCTTATCGCTAATCGTTTCTATGGTAACTAAGTAACTAAACTCATTAAATCAGTAACCCAAAGTAACACCTAATACTAACCAAATAAGCTCCAACCAGCTTGAGGGTATGTACCAATGTAAATAAACTCTGTGATAGCTTCTTTCCATGTTGCTCAGATAAACTTTTTACTTAATTTCAGATTCTTTGCTGTATTTGCATAGTTGAAGATTCCAATAATCTGACCAATTTATAAAAAGTAGTGGTGTGGTGTACTACACATTGACTGTGGTATTGAAAGAGATGTTTTTCTTTAAATGCCTCATTCCTTCATTCAATATCTCATTCATTCAGTTATTTGTTTATTTATTCAACAAATATTGCCTTCCCTGAGAATATGCTGAAAATATAATAAGGAATCAGAAATTTACCTCACCATGAAGAAAAATAAAGTTTAGAAATGCCAAGAATGTACAACTGATCAGAATTTTATTATATTCTATATTAATCATTGTGCTTTATTAAAATTTATGTCATAAGGAGTTGCAAATAAAGTGCTTTGGAATCTAGAGTTCAAGGAGAGAAAAAATACTTCTAGTTTGGGAGACTAAGAATGACTTTGAGCAGAGGACCTGAGTGGCAGACATTTCTCTAAAGAACACATATGGATGGTCAACAGGCACATGGAAAGATATATTCAACCTCTGAACACCTATTTATTTAAACTGATGTGTAATAGGATGGCCTTGCTCCACAAAGACACTTGAATTCTGATCATATTCAAGGAAGGGGATTTGCAACTATGAGTTATATTCTGCTAACTGTTATGGAAAACATCTTATAGTTTATAGGTTATGTACAAAAGCTCGTTACCAAAAATAAAATGCTTCTTAAATAAGATTGCTTATCAAGAGCAAATGGAGTTCACCTCTTACCACTGATAAAGGCTGGGACACTTGCAAGGAGTGGGGGCAGGTGGGTCAGGGCCACCAAATTTTTTCAGGGGTGTTTCATTTTGTGTTCAAGTCTCATACTCTAGATTCTTCACTAGGTAAGCTAGTCAACTGGATAGCATATTGGGTGGATTTACAATTCATGCCATTAAATTATGACAATGAAGTGAAAATCAAACAGAAAAAGCAACTTCTTGCTTTCTTATTGCCAAACGACATCCATCACAAACACATTAAATGTTGGATCAGTCCCTGGTTATCATCCTCCATGAAACTGATGAATCTTTGAAATTTGGAACCAGAAAGAATCTTGGAAATCATCCTCTTCATATGTCACCACCCCCCCACCTCCTGTCACCTCCACTCCACAGATGAAGAAATCAACAAGAAAAGTAAAGTTACTGTCTCAAGGAATCGAGGAGAAGAAAACACAAGGTTTTGAGCTTCTACCATGTGCAAGACACACTATCTGTGTGTGCTGTGTGTCCCAAGCCTTATCAGGTCAACTCCCCAAGGTCAGAACTGTTCCAATTTATGCTCCTTTTTATCCTGGTTACATAGCATAACACCTGACACTGAATAGCTGTTCAGTAAGCATGTATGGTGTAAACAAACAACTGTCTCAGTAAAGACAAAGCTGCAGAGCAAGGAAACGGTGGTATGTGGCTTAGAACCCTGTTTTCCTGACACAGATCCATGTGTTTTTCCCTGTGCCGCAAAGCTACCCCCAAGTGTTGCTTTGCAAACTTGGGGGCTTCTCAGGTGAAACTGACCCCATAGATAGAGGGCAAGGACAAACCACAGGGAAAAGCAGACTACTCCAGATTGGTAGGTGGCAGGTTTAATAAGCAAGGAAACTTACATACAAGGCTTGTCTTGGGTGGCTGTAAGAGGAGTAGTTCTCTGCACCTGCCTACCCGAACCTTAAAAGGTTGTACAGAGGCTTTAGTAAGTATACTGTCCAGGTGGTCATAACAGCACATGGCTCTCTCAAGGCAGAGTCCTTGAAAATGGGGTTACTATGGAAACAGTGGGCACAGCGTACATCCTGAAGACAGGGGAGGGCTGAGGAGCTTCCAAGTGCTCGAATCCAGCCAAAGGGTCAACAGGTGGTCACATACTCTTGATGACCTCCTGCAATACCAAAATTTATAATTGGATGTTTGCTATGAAGGACAAGACTTTTGAGAGTGGTAAGTCCTGTTAAACTTCAGGCAAAAATGCACAAAAAAAGATGCCTGCTTTATTACAAGTTAAAACTTATTTTCTAGATTTTTGGTGATATCTATAATGGTTTGCTTCTCAATGTATCTCTTAAAGCTATACTTCCCCAATAGTTTGACCAAAGTAAAATACAGAATCACAAACAATCCAGCCCAAGCACCATGGGTCATGATGAAGGTCTCACATAGTAAACAGTAAATAACTCATCTAGATATCAAGGTATTCACCTGAACAGAGAGTCTTTTAAATACTATAGCTTACTGGCCTTAAGAGGCAACTGTTTGTAACCAACATTTCCCCCTTTCTACAGCAATTTGAGTGGCTAAAGAATACTTCCACTTTGCCACCTTACTGAGAACCTACCACGTGCCAGGTGTATTTCTTTGCCCTGGTGATCCTTCAGGAACAAAGCAAATCACCTCCTCTGAGACTTAGTTTTGCTTTTTGTTTGTTTGTTTGTATAGAAGTGGAAGTAGAAATATCTACCTTGAACTTTTATTATGGGTTAAATGAGATATGTGGATACAGCACACGATAAGGTGCCTGACACGTGACTAATAATAATAATATCACCACCAAAACTAACAATAACATTAACACAAGAGTTAGACTTGGAGGAAAGCAAAGGAGAAACAGTCCTTGCATTCTGCCAGTGGTGATGACGAGGTGGTGTGATTCAGAGACAGACGGTAAACATACAACTCTACAAATGTTATTATAGAATGTGTAAATACTAAGAAAACAAAGCATGGAGAAGTTGATAGTGGTGGGAGAGCTATTTGAGAACAAGTGCATTGTGACCATATGTTAGCGATATAGTCTTTCCTAAAGCTCAGCCTTTGGCCCCTGCTCAGATGTCTGATCTGGGCCCTAAGAACTGAAACTGCTGAGCCACCTGCACTACCACCAGTCCTACAGGTGACATTGGTACCGAGAAATACCAGGCAGCCAACACAGGTGACTATGCTATTCACTTGGATTTTATGAATGCAGGTTCACTCAGCTTTTATTAATGCAGATTTAATCCAAATCTATACTAACCTAATAACAATACCAATCACTCAGAAATAATCAACATCACAGGAGAGAATTGGGGGATAATGAACCTGAGTCCCAGAGTCTCAGTCAGCAGGTCCAGGGGGCAGCACAGTGGGCAAAGGAGCCTTCCACGTCTTGCAAGGAAGGACCTCTGGAGCCAGGTGGGCAGCAGAGCAGACACAGTCCTCAGTCCAGCAGGGCAGAGCTTCCAGTGGCCAATGTTAAGGGAGACCAGCGTGGCGTGGAACAGCACTCTGGTGTGTGGAGCTCATGGTGTGGAACCTGCCTAAGTTATACACATGAGAGTGATGTACTCTGCCCTTCTGGGTCCCTTGATAAGTGTCTTGGAACCCCTGATGGTGAGTGGGACTTTCCCCAGGATCCTGTCTATGGGTGGTCCTGCTCTTCAGACACAGCTGTTCTGGTCACGTGTGCAGATATTCTAGGTGTGTCTCCTTGCCAGGTGTGTCTGCTAGGTAGTTTCCCTCTTGAGCCAAGGTTTCATGGCTGACTGGCAGCCACCTTGGTTGACATGAGTGACTCCACATAGTTTTATATGCTTTATGATATCTTGACCATACCAATGCCATTTTATTGGTCCTGCTCTCCACAAAGTGGTACGTGAAATGATTAAGACAGAACTTCATGGCATGCATAACTACAATTATAAAATTCAATGGAAAATAATGTCCATAGAGACAATCTTTTAATCTTTTATTTTTTTCCTTTGAAATAATTTTATTTTTGCTTTCTATGGAAAAATATCATTCACTATAAAAATGAGAGGTATAATCAGCATGATGAGGATACACCGACAGGCTCCAAGACATACACCACAGTTGAGGTGAGAAACCTGCCAGGGAATCAGGTCTACTTTTTCATCTCTTGCTTCTTGGCTGGCCTTGTGACTAGCTTTGACCAAAAGAAAGTGGCGAGAGTGATTCTAGGACAAGGCTTCAGTTGGCATTTTAGGTTATTTTCTTTCATAACCTGAAACCACCATACTTTGGAAAAAAACAGAATGAAATACCCTGGGGGTAGAAAGAGGTGGGTCGCCTGGGCTATTCCAGCCTCCCCATCTGATCCAGGTGACAGTGGCTGCGTGAAACCTGCAGAAAAACCACCAGTCAACCCACTGAATCATGAGAAATAATACATTGGGCTTTTTTAAAGCCAAAATTGGAGGGCTTAGTTTGGTGGTTTGTTACACACCCATAAATCACTGAGACAACGCAATGCGCTGTGGAAGTGCTCAGCCTTCATCTGGCTCTAACCCATCTGTGCTAGGGAAATGATGACGTCAATTTTACCCCCTTTCCAGGGATACTGAGATAATTAAAGGTGATTCTGAGTACTTAAATACAGCTTAATAATGCTTTGATTTATGTTACCTCATATCTTTCAAAATTAGTTTACATTCAAGCAATGTTATTCCACCATATCTTTAAATCTTGGCTACAAATTTCTCAGGAGAAACATCTGAGTCAATAGTAGCAAGGAAGTGGTAACTAACTCAAGAGCAGGTAAAGGAAGGAAGAAGGGGAAAGAAGATGAAAAGGGGGATGGAGGATAATAAAAGGAAAACAAAAGAATGAAGTTAACACAAAGTATCAACCAAACCAGAAGTATTCACTGAAATGAATAAAAAAGAATTATTTCTTTTTGGGTTTTTTTCAAGAAGATATTAAATTGTTTAGTGAATACACATGATAATGGATAATTTACAAGCTTTATTCCCATCTATCATTTTATCTGGTACCATAATTCAATTTAGATATATTGCATAGAATGTGCCAACGATCATTAAAAACCAAATAAACTCCATGACTCTGCTGAGACCCTTTTAATGGTGAACTCTGGGTCACAGCACAGTAACTTATTAATTCAACTACACCAAGGTCTCTGAAGACAATGGCTTGTGTGCCCAAGTAGGTTGTAAATAAATTTCAAATGGAACCTGGTATCACTCTGAAGGAATTCTGACATCACACTGTTGAGGTAATTTACCAAGATGGCTTCAGAATAGACTAACTGTACACAGCACATTGTTTTAAAAGGACACATTTATTCAGTGTCATGATCAGACTGTTACATTTAGCAATCAACAACATGGGTGCAAAAAAAAACTACATTAAAACCCTTTGTTGGGATGCTGTTCAGTTTCCACAGAACAGAAACAAAATAACGTGTTATACAATTAGTCACAAACCAGTCCTCCAGTTTTTTGCCTATTCACAGGAGTACTGTCTAAAATAGCCTTTGCAGCAGCCAGGCTCTGCCACCACTGTGCTTGGCTGAGTTCACAAATCTGCTGTCCCCTGTAGCTTCCCCGTCACTTCTGTGGCTTGCCTCCCCTGCTAAGCTTTTTCCCTGGCAGGAATTAAAACTGATCCCACTGCCATAGGGACTGCTTCTGTTGGAACCGCCACAGTCACCTGGGTTTTGTGGTCTGGCAAAGTATTGGCCTCCACCACCATAGGGGCCAGAGCTTCTGCCTCCAAAGTTTCCCCCTTTCACGGGTTCAAAATTTCAAGATTGATTGTTGTAGTTGCCAAAATCATTGCACCTTCCACCACCACCAAAGTTGCTTCCATCATTACCATATCCATTATAGCCATTCCCATTCGCCACCATATCCACCACCACCACGGCTCCCACCAAAACCACCTCCACAACCACCTCCAAAGTTTCCAGAACCACTTCAACCTCTTTGGCTGGATGAAGCCCTAGTCCTCTCTTGCTTAGTGAGGGCTTTCCTTACGTCACAGATGTGGCCATTTACAGTACGTATTTCTGAATGACAATCTTGTCTACAGAGTCATGGGCAACAATGGTTACCAAAGCAACACCTCTCTTTTGGCCACTGCCTTGGTCAGTCATGATTTCAATCACTTCAATTTCCCCATACTGCTCAAAATAATCTCTTAGGTGATGTTCTTCAGTGTCTTCATAAATACCACCGACAAAATTCTTCTTCACAGTGAAGTGGGCATCAGGTCTTTGAGAATCTTCTCCTGAGACAGCCCTCTTTGGTTCCACGACTTTTCCACCTGCCTCCTGAGGACTCGCGTTCCTGGCTGCCTGCCCCTCCTCCACTGTGGGGTACACAACAAACCCAAAGCCTCTGGAGCGCTTGGTGTCTGGGTCTCTCATCACCACACAGACTGTGAGTGTTCCCCGTTGCTCAGAATGCTCCTCAGACTCTCATCTGTTGTTTCAAAGCTTGAACTTCCAATAAATTGCTTCCACGGCGGTTCCGGCTCTTTGGGAGACCCCGACCTACACGTGACAACTGCAGGAGGGGAGGCGTCAACGCTGCTTACTCAGCAGCATCCACCGGCAGAAAGGCAAAATTATTTCTTTACTGAAGTATAAAGTTTGAGGTGAGTTGAACTTTGATGTCATAGAAGCACAGATTTCAGTGCTGGAAATGTTTTAAAAGATGTGGAGTTCAACTTCCTACATAAAATTTAGGCAAGTGAATATCTATGATTGTTTGAACACAGGAATCAATAGTTTGCTTTCTACCTAAGATATATTATCTCAGTGCAGTTTAAAATACTAGATTTTTCCTCTTTTGCCCTGGAATGTGACACTTCACACAGAAAAAGTTGCATCAAAGACTCTCATATTTATCTAAATCAGAGTTCTCCAGATACTGGCTTCAAATTAAGTTGATCAGCATATTGCCAGTCTATTCACTCTGCCCTACCCAATCTGCATCTCAGAATGGGTACGTAGGTGTGAAACTTGAACTTGTGCCGCAGGTCATCCTTATGTGTACCAGCATCTATGAACCTCTGCCGTATACTCTAGGCTCCTCTGGGAAAAGAAACAAAAATCTAATCTGATCTTGTGTCCCCAGCCCTTGATATAGTGTCTCATACATAGGGGCATCAATAATTTCTCTGAAAGAATGAGTGAATGAAAGAGTAAATTATGAATAAGTGACATACACATAGTCCTAAGGATTGAATACTCCCATGTCTTATCAGTCACAGCTTTAGTCTATATATCCAATGTGAGTGGAGCCAAACCCACATACCACCTAAAATTTCTAGGTGCAACATGGTATTCATTTTCCCTCACTGTCACTGAGTTCCCTGATTTTCCTTCCCACACTCTGCAACCAGCCCTGCATAACTGTAGTCAAGGAAAATTTTCCAAACATAGCCTCACTTCTTGCACCCTGTTCCTTGCACAAAGTAGGCAGTCAACACGAAATTGTTGAAAGACTTTGTTTTGAAATTTTTGCTGGTCTATTTCTGATTTCTTGTTATAAGCTGAGTAATTGGGCCTCTGTTTTGATAACTGAGGTTTTAGTTAATATTGTGTCCTGAAAAATTTCCAGGACTCTAGTCCCCTTGCATAAGGACTTGCCGATCATTTACCAAAATCCTCAGAGAGGACACCTGGCCCAAACATACCCAACCAGGTGTTAACTTTGCACTGCTGCCTGACTCCACGGTAGCCACCTTCCCAAAACCAAAATGGTGCCTGCTCTTGGGAAACCCACCGTTGTGACCTACCCACCACACCTCATTGAAGGCAACTGCTGGCTTGGTCCTATTGTCCATTCCTATTTCCTTGGAATACCATGTCCTGGCTCCTTCCGCCATCCATAGGTCTGACTTCAGATTCTGGTCCCTTGTTGGCTGAGTGTTTCCCTGCCATGGAATACTATTATCATATTCTAAATTGCTTCATATATTTCCAGCCCATGGAAGAGAGAGCAATATGCCTTGAAAATAATGAAAGGCTAGGGAATCATTTCTCTAATTTGATTTGAGAGCTGAGAGTTTAAACTAATTATATCTTATTTTCCCTTTCTAATTGAGCTTGGAATTTGGAGTCAACCACAAAGGGATTTGAAAATGGCTCTGCTTTTCACACCCCAAAACTTATTTAACTCCTGTAAGTAGCAGTTTCATCTGTAAAATGGAAACAATATTAGCACCTCCTCATTGGACTATTTTCAGATTCACTGGGATAACGCGCTTTGCACAGTTCCGGGTATATAGTAAATGCTTGACAAATGGTAGTATTATTAGGACTCTCTGTGTGGTTCTTCTCCAGGGGACTGTCAGGTTACCTATGGCAACAGGGTGGTAGGAAACTGTGGGCATTTTTCAGTATCCTCTATGATAAGAATGTGTTTGGATTATCTCTAGTGCATAGCTTCTCTTGCCTAAAAATAGAACACCTTCTGCTTTATGTCAGGAACTATCATTATTCCATTAGCAGCTTCACTGAAAGCCACAGACAGCTCAGCAGAACCTCTGTATCTGCAGCTTGCTCTTTGACCCCCTAAAGGACCACAGGGGCTAAATTTCACTCTGCTTGCTGGTACATCAGACCAAATAGCCCTCAGAGCTCTCCGTGTGCCTTATATTTCCTACCCCATTAATAAAGATATATATCACTCTTCTCTATAGAGGAAATCACAGAAACCACCACACTTAAGATTACTGATTGATCAATTTATTCATTTCAAGGAAGTGACTAATTATAAGAAGCTTATGAACATACTGAAAAACAATTTATGTTGGTTGGAAAATTTGTGTTTTCCTTCCTGTGAGTAGAGGGACAGGCAACAGCCCAGGCAGACGTGAATTGGTAGTTTACTGGCTGTTGAGTGAATAAATACTATTTGCCCCTGATACAAAGTCTAATTCAAAAGAGAGCTGCTTCTATGTTTTTTTTCCTTAACTCTAAGTAAGGATCACGGATTTGGCTAAGCAAAGGAAGAAGTTAAGGCTTAATAATGATAAAGAATAATGATGATAAAAATGATTATAGCTTACATTTACTCAGTATTCACTATGCATCGCCCATCATATTAACAGATTAACATGCACTAAAACACTTAATTTGGAGAAAGCTTAAGAGGTAAACATGATAAGCACACTTTATAAAAGGGGGAAACAGCAAAGCTGAGAGTTTGAGTACTATGGCCGACATCCCATAGCAAGCAGGCGACAGAGCCAGCCTCTCAACACTGACGGCCCAGCTCCCGAGCCATAGAATTAGCTTCTGTCATGCTCAATACCAGGGGTCAACAAACTCTTTTATATGTGCCACATAGTAATTATTTTAGGTTTCATGAGCCATGATGTTGCTGTAGAAACCAGTCAGCTCCACTGGTATAAAACAAAAGCATCCATAGACAGTAGATAAATGAAGGAGCTTGGCAGAGTCCCAATAAAACTTCATGACAGAAGTAGGTGAATAGCCAGCGCCTGCTCATTACAGTGTGTGCCCTGAGCTTCATTCCTCCAAGTGACCAGCAATGTCTTCTCATAAATTTGACACTAAATGTGTTTTATTCACAAAGGAAAGTTCTGCCTCCTCCACTCTCTTGCCAGACTTTTTCTTTGGCCCCAGGTAATGGTGGGAGCCCGAAGGAAGAAGCTGCAAATTTACTCTTGCTCCCAATGAAGCCAGTAGAATATGAGGGGAGATACCCCAAAATGAAATTTACTTATAAAAAATTGTGTATTTATTCGTACATATTTAAACTTCAGTCACCTTCAAAGAATCTGCATGCGATGCACTACACATCCTGAGACATTTTTTCACTGCCCAGAACAGTTTTTGAACTCCGCGATTTTGATGCCTTTTAGTGCTTCTGCTGTTTTTTGCTTCACCTCTTCCACATTGGCAAAAGGTTTCTCTTTGAGGACTTCTTTCATCCAGGAAAACACTAAAAACTCACTGGGGCAAGATCAGGTGAATAGGGAGGGTGGAGCATGGGGGTCATGCAGGTTTTGGGCAAAAGCTGCTGACCACTCAGAGTGTGGCCAGGTGCTCTCGTAAATCACCCATCCCAAAGTCAGCAAAAGTGTTAAAGAGTCTTCAAAAAACTTAACTGAAGCCGAATGCGGCCTCTCACAACAAGGCCAGCTGGTACACTGATACGGATGGGTTCCTAGAACACTCACCTAGCAGGGAAAGGGGAAAGCCTGTACTATAAGGGGTCCGCCCTGGAGGTAATTCCATTCTTGGGGGTCCCCCTTCCTATTAGCTCATGACCGTCAGCCTGGAAACAGCTGAGTCAGAGTGAGTATGTTTGTTCCATCCCCTTTCAGGTCACTCTTTTACAGTGTCTGTGAATAAAGAAAGGAAAAATAAAGGTTTTTTTCCAAACTGAAATCCCTATACGACCATCCCAACAGGAGAGTGAAAACAATTCCGACAAACTCTTTCACCTCGGTGTTACTTATTGCTCAGAACTGCTGAATAACTCATTGGTCACTATTTATTACACACAGTGCAGCACTTCCTTGCTCAGTAACTAGCCAATGCTAAGCCTCAGCGAGGTTCTGTCATTCAGTGAATGGACTCCAGGGTCGGGTCACTTGGCTTCAAATGCTGGCTCTGACTTTGGGCAAATTAACGGTTTTTTCTGTATCTCAGCTTACACATCTATACAACTAGAATAATCATTAAACTCATAGAGTTTGGTAAGGATTAAATGGTCTAAAATAGGCATATTAAGTGCTTAGCAAAAGCACCTGGTGTAGGAGGAATACTCAATAAATATTAGTTATTTTTATTAAAGAATGTAGGAAAAATAATTCTTAATTTTGTCTTTTTTTTTTTTTTGGTCAGGAACATACTGATTGAGCACATATTTAGACAAGAGTCTTTCTTGGGCGTTATTCTGAATAATACACAGTGTCAGCTCTCAGGGAATGTAGAATCTAGGAGTCATTAACTTTGAGCTACTTCAAGGAGGCTTTAGGAAATGATGCACAGGTTACATTAACACACTGTAAGCACAGCGGCCTTAATTCTGTTTCCCTTCCTTCTTATATCGCCTCACGCACGTACTACCTAAATATAGTGAGGAAAACATCAGAAGGTATAGCATAGGTGGAAGAGTGACTAAAATGTAATGATTCTGGAGCAAAATATCTTTTAATAAAAGCTGTCAGAGAAAACACTAGAGGACTACAATACGAAATAATGATTTTCTTGGACTGTAGTGAAGGTCACAACATTGTGAAGGGCTCACAAGCCTTCATAGTCAAGTTCTGCTGTGAAAAATTCTACATGAGATTCTAAATTCCTAGGTGGAACTGGTATTTATTGGTGTTAAAAAGGTTTTGTTTGTGACAGTGGTTAAGAATTGTGCCATTTTTAACAGATGCAACCTAGAGCAAGAACCATAATCTCCATAAGTCTATTTCCACATCTATAAAATAAGTATTAAAATGCTAATGTCTACCTCATTGCTTTCTTATACAATGTAAATGAGATAGTGCACCTAAACTTCCTAGCTTGGGGCTAATTCAAAACATTGCATTTATCATTACCCCATCTTCCCCAAGAGCTCAGAAAAATCTGCTACCCAGAGGCTTTATCACAAAGGGGTATGTTCTCTGTTATTCATCCCAATTTGTCTCCACGTAGGCATACGAGGGTCCATTGGGTTCTATGGCAGCCTTGAAAACATGCAGCTCAGATCTCCTGCTGTGGGGAGTATAATTGATTGACAGCCCTAGCAGCTGCCCTTCTGGATTGATGCCCACATCCGTGCCAGGGCCCTGCTTCCTGTGGGCTGCTCCCAGTCAATGGCTGAGCATAGCAGGAAGAGTAATATAGGTCCCTTCTGTAAGACCCAGTATTATTTTAACAAGTACCTTTAGCTCAAGGACTCCTGAGCTCAGTCTGGCCAGAATTTTTTGAGAATTGCCTCCAGCCTAGACTCTTCTTGCCCTGTCCTTCCTCTCCCTCTTATTCCCATGTGCATCGTAGAGTGCAGGCTCCCCTTCATACTCTGGCTTCCCCTCCCTTGTCATCCTTCACAGAGATTCCCCCCAATAATGCCCTGCAGTGCAATCCCTTGTTGGCATCTGCTTTTTGGAGGACTTGAACTGACACACACACCCAGAATTTACTGATATAGATCCTGACCTGTTAGGATTTACCTGCCTTACCCTCACTCCTGGCTCTGGTTTTCAACTGTGTTCTATTGATTTCAATATAAATCAAATCAATTGGACACATGCTAGAGATTTCTCAAGCCACTAACTTCTTTTTTTTTCTTTCCTTTTACTTTTTTATTTTTTTACTGTTGACACTATTTCAGATATCACTATTCCCCCTCCTTTGCCCCCACCTTCTCCCAGGCCTTGCTCCCTTCCCTCTGGCCACCACCACACTGTTGTCTGTGTCTGTGGGTTATACATACATGTTCTTTGTCTAATCCCTTCACTTTCATTCATCCAGCCCTCCTTCTTCCTTCCCCTCTGACAGTTGTCATACTGTTCCATGTATGCAGGCCTCTGTCTCTATTTTGTTTGCTTTTATTTTTTTCATTAGATTCCATAGATAAGTGAAATCATATGGTAATGGTCTTTCTCTGACTGGCTTATTTCACTTAGTATAATGCTCTCCAGGTCCATCCATGCTGTTGTAAAAGGTAAAATTTCCTTCTTTTTGCAGCTACATAGTATTTCATTATGTAAATGTACCACAGCATTTTTTATCCACTCATCTACTGATGGGCACTTGGGCTGCTTCCAGATCTGGGCTATTGTAAATAATGTTGCTGTGAACATACAGATGGCTGATAAACATATGAAAAATTGCCCAACATCACTAATCATCAGAAAAATACAAATTTAAACCAAGATGAGACATCACCTCACACCTGCCAGACTGGCTACCATCAGTAAATCAACAAACAACAAGTGCTGGAGAGGATGGGGAGAAAAGGGAAACCTAATGCACTGTTGGTGGGAATTCAGATTGGTGCAGCCACTGTGGAAAACAGTATGGAATATCCTCAAAAAATTAAAAATGGAACTGCTTTTTGACCCAGTGATCTTACTTCTGCAAATATATCCTAAAAATTATGAAATGCCTATTCCAAAGAATATATGCACCACTATGTTCAAGCCACAGACTTATGCTCTAATTCCAAGCTATAAAATTATGTCCCATAAGTCAATGAACCCACTACTTTTATCAACAATACCATTGCCCTGACCCACACTCAACAGAGGCCACTATGGGCACGGGTGCTTCCCCTTTTGTGCACTGCCCAGTGACTACTAGTCTCCCCAGAGTCGCTCTGCAAACTACCTGATCTCACGTTTCTCACTGACTCAAGTAATCTCACATTTCTTTTTTAAATTATTTTATTGTTAATTACAATTGTCTGCATTTACCCCCCACCCAAGCCATCCCCACCTCCCTCCCTTGCTTCCAGCTCCCCTTGGTTTTGTCCTTGTGTCCTTTAGAGATGTTTCTGAAAACACTTCCCCCCTCCTCCATTACCCACTCCCACCTCCCCTCTGGTTACTGTCAGATTGCTTTTAATTCCAGTGTCTTTGGTTATATTTTGCTTGCTTGTTTGTTTTGTTGATTAGGTTCCAGTTAAAGGTGAGATCACATGGTATTTGTCCCTCACCACCTGGCTTATTTCACTAAGCATAATGCTCTCCAGTTCCGTTCATGCTGTTGAAAGGGTAGGAGCTCCTTCTTTCTTTCTGCTGTGTAGTATTCCATTGTGCAAATGTACCATAGTTTTTTGATCCATTCATTTACTCATGGGCACTTAGGTTGCTTCCAACACTTGGTTATTGTAAATTGTGCTGCTATGAACATTGGGGTGCATAGGTTCTTTTGGATTGGTGTTTCAGGGTTCTTAGGATATAATCCTAGCGGTAGAATTGCTGAATCAAAAGGCAGTTCCATTTTTAGTTTTCTGAGGAAATTCCATACTGTTTTCCACAGTGGCTGCACCAGTCCTCATTTCCACCAACAGTGCACTAGGGTTCCCTTTTCTTCACAACCTCTCCAACACTCGTTTATTGATTTGTTTATGGTAGCAATTGTCACTGTTGTAAAGAGGTATCGCATTGTGGTTTTAATTTGCATCTCTCTGATGGCTAGTGATGCTGAGCATCTTTTCATATGTCTCTAGGCCCTCTGTATGTCCTCCTTGGAGAAGTGTCTGTTCAAGTCCTTTGCCCATTTTTAATTTGGGTTTTTTTTGTCTTCCTGGAGTGGAGTCATGTGAGTTCTTTATATATTTTAGAGATCAAACCCTTGTCTGGGGTATCACTGGCAAATATGTTTTCCCACATAGTTGGAACACTATGAAAATGAAACTCTTTTCATTTTAATGCCGTTTTCTTTAGCCATGCAGAAGGAGCTTTTTAATTTGATGAGGTCCCATTTGTTTATTCTTTCCTTTATGTCCCTTGCTCCAGGGGACATATCGGTGAAAATACTACTGCGTGGAATGTCTGAGATTTTCCTGCCTATGTTTTCCTCTAGGACTTTTATGGTGTCATGACTCATATCTAACCCTACACCTACAAGAACTGGAGGAAAAACAACAAAGACAGACCAGAGCAAGTAGAAGGAAGGAAATAACCAAGATCAGAGCAGAATTAAACAACATAGAGACTAAAAGCACAATTCTAAGGATCAATAAATCCAGGAGCTGGTTCTTTGAAAACATAAACAAAATCAACAAGCCCTTAAGCAGACCCATCAAGAAAAAGAGAGAGGACCCAAATAAACACAATCAGAAATGAAAGAGGAGAGATTACAACTGATACCACAGAAATACAAAGGATTGTAAGAAATTACTACAAAGAACCATATGCCAAGAAATTTGAAAACCTAGGTGAAATGGACACATTTCTAGAAAAATATAATCTTCCAAAACTGAATGATGAAGAAGCAGAAAGCCTGAACAGACCAATAACAGCTGATGAAATTGAAGCAGTAATCAAAAAACTCCCAACACACAAAAGCCCTGGACTGAATGGTTTCACAGGAGAATTTTACAAAGCATTTAAGAGAGAGTTAACCCCTATCCTTAACAGAGTATTCCAAAAAATCCAAGAAGATGGAACACTCTCAAAGTCTTTTTATGAAACCAGCATAATTCTAATCCCCAAACCAGATAAAGACATAACAAAGAAAGAAAACTTCAGGCCAATATCACTGGTGAACATAGACGCTAAAATCCTCAACAAAATATTGGCAAACCACATACAGCAATTCTTTAAAAAGATCATACAGCATGATCAAGTGGGATTCATCCCAGGGATGCAAAGGTGATACAATATTTGCAAATAAATAGATGGAATACATCACATAAACAAAACAAAACACAAAAGTCATATGATCATATCAATAGATGCAGAAAAAAAGCATTTGATAAGGTACAGCACCTGTTTATGATGAAAACACTCAGCAAAGTGGGAATAGAGGGAGCATTCCTCAACATAAGAAAGGCCATATATGAGAGACCTACAGCCAACATCATACTCAATGGGCAAAAACTTAGAGCTTTCCCACTAAGATCAGGAACAAGACAAGCATGTCCGCTTTCACCACTCCTATTCAACATAGTATTGGAAGTTCTAGCCACAACAGACAAGAAAAATAAATAAAAGGCATCCAAATTGGAAAGGAGGAAATGAAACTGTCATTGTTTGCAGATGACATGATAGTATACATAGAAAATCCGATAGACTCCACCAAAAAACTACTCTACGTAATAAGTAAATTTGGCAAAACAGCAGGTTACAAAGTCAATATTCATGTTTCAACTGACTCAAGCCTGTGGACTACCACAGCTGCCACTGATACCATATGAAGCAGAGGAACAACCCTATTGAGCCCAGTCTATGTACAAAATTTTGAGTGATAACAAATGCTTGCTATCATTCGAAGCCACTGAGTTTTGGGGTTGTTTGTTAAACAGCAGTAAATAACCAAAACATACATTATCTTTAAATAGCATGTGAATTTGTGATACCTTCCCTATGCAAACTATTCAAAACAGGAATGGGTTTTAATCTGACTTCATATGTGCATTCTCCATACCTTTGTTCGTGACACAAGTTTTGTGCTTATGTACCTATGCAAATTCTAACAATCTTTCAAGACAGAACTGGTTATACATTCTAGCTCTCCTGTCCTAACTAAGTAATCATGGATGAATCGTTTCATCTCCCTAGCCCTCTCCTTATTTATGTGCATTTATAAATAAGTATATTTATAGAATATGTATAGTAATAGTGACTACCTCACAGGGTTGGTTAGGAAGATTAGAAGACATATTGCATGTAAAGGGCTAACACAGTGTCTGACCCACCGTAAGTACTCAGTGAAAGCTATTATTGAAAGCCATTTCAAGTATTTAAATAACCTTTTTCTTCACCCATTCCATGTTGTTTATCTGAGTGATCCCTCATTTCCAGAATTCTGTTCCCAAAGATGTGAATGAATTCCTTTCCATCTCTTCAAACTGTGGCTCCAAATTCATCACTGAAGACAGTATCTATCAAAGAGTTAAGATTCATTCTTCAAAATGAAAATAGTTTGGTCAGATTAAGCCCTATAAACAGTAGAAAGTCAGTGGATATTTGTTGAATTAGTGAGTAAATGAACAAATCAGAAGGCACACCTGATGATCACCTAAAAATGGGGAAAGCAATAATTTCAGATGCTCGATGCTTTATCATTTTTGCCAACACTTTACATGGCATTCACAAGTTGGATCATTAACCAGATTCATTATTTTGAATGTGCCTTGTGTTATGCCATATTTAAATGTGTCATCCATAAATGTGTGTAAAGTCAAATAAAGGAGTTCAATTTCATCGAGTCCACTGTCTAATAAATGGTTTTAGAATCCTTGAGAGCCTTGGGGTTAGTTAATGATGTTGCTATATAACCTAAGAGCAGGCCTAATAGATGCTAGTATTTAATGCCATTTCTAATTTTTGGCTCTCACCTCTACATTGCACCTCTCATTTAATAAGAGTTCTAGTTATTCCATCACCCTAGAAAATTAAGAGCAGCAGAGGAGGTGACTCTAGAGGGGAAAGACTAACACAGAGCCATGTAGAGGGCCAAGACAACTGCTTAGAAATAGAGATCTCCTATTTATGGGTAGTAATTCACCTCTGAAACTCAAATGCACTATGGGGGGAAAAACCCAAAGAACACCTCGTAAGTCTTCCCATTACTTTATAGGAAAAAATGTATTATGTCTCAACACAAAACTCTCAACATATTTCTAAATATGACTAAAACACACACACACAAACACAAATGTCTCTAGGAAATTAACAAATAGTCTTGTTAGAATATAAAATACTCAGGCTGTAGGTCTGTGATTATCAAATAATAGAATAATTTTTCAAAATTACATTTTATGAAGAACATTTAAATTTCAATGCAATCACTTTCTCCTGTGCTTTGCTACTTCTCCACAATTGTCATGAATACTTCCTTGTGTTTGGGGAGCATGAGACAATTAATTTTTGGCAAATGCTTGGCAACAGTATGAAAGACCTTCAGGACCAGTTCCCAGTGGCAGAGAATGGCTCCCTTGAATGCGCCACTGTGATGCTTTTCTTAGCACCACACACACGTTCTCTTTGTTGACACTCATCATTCTTTATACTTTTCAAAACACTTATCATGATTTCGACATTCTTTTAATTGTTTTTGCAATATAACTCAAGGCATTTCCTACATCATTTTGTTTGAAATGTTTTATTGAACTCTAGGGACAAAAATATAAATTTTCTGATGCAAAGCTAGGCTGGAAAATGTTGCAAATGAGAGTGCTGTAAGCTCCATGAAGACTGAATATTAAACACAAAAAGACATCATTTCATCAGGAAATATTAACTAAAGAGACACTCCGTAGGGCATAACTGTACAATGTTGCCTAGAGTTAGTTATTAAAAGATAATGTCTATATTGAAATATGTAAATTAATGTGGACTTTTTTTTTTGCCCCCCAGCATCAACTCACCCTTTTTTAGTAATAACAATTCTATTTGATTTTGTGGAACCACTTGTCACTCATTGTTAGTCTGTATGATTTGGGTGGAATTAATCATACCTCTTGGACCCTGGACAGGTCAGTCACAACACATTAAAGCTCTGATCATGATTTATATTCATGGGCAGAGAAATAAATACACAATCTAAACCAATGCAGTGGTATTCAATTCCAGGTATGTGTGTGTTTGTCTTTTTGTTTCAGAGAGAGGAAAATATTGCAAATTTAAAAAAATCTTTTTTGTTAGTCTGCTAAACTGTAAGTATAAGGAGCAGAGATACTTTATTAGAGTAAGAGCTTGTCTAAGAATAAAGTCACAAAACAAAGACAAAGAGTCACCTAAGTCCTACTATTCACAAAGTCAGTTACCCTGAGAAATTTAGACTATGGTTTTTTTGTTTTGCTACCTTAATGAATTAATTAATTTAGTGCAGGCCACATTGACTTAGCATATGAGGCAGAATATAAAAGCAAGACTGTAGTAACAATGTAACACAATGGCCTAACAGAACAAAGATTTACTTCTCACTCACACAAAATCTGATTTGGATCAGACAACTCTCTAGGAAAGTTCTCCATGCAATGAGTCAAGGACCCAGGCTCATTTAACACGTAGCCTGCACAGTCACCACCAAAGGGGAAGAGACAGCTGGAGGTGGCATAATCTTCTTCAATACTTTGCCTAGATGTTACATGTATCACCCAAAAAGTGTCTGGGGTGTTTGTAGCCAAGTGTCCTGATTCATATGGAAATATATTTCAAGTATGTTATAAACATCTCCTTTCTACAATTCCTTACTGAAAAGAGGATTGACAAAGAAAGGTATTGGGGAAAAGTGTGGTAGAGAAGGTGAAACCGAATTCATTGGAGAGAGTATGCTCTGTATAATATACTGGATAAATGCCTAACACCACTCATTGGGCAGACACACACTAGCACCATTCACCTCACTTTCCGGAGATAATATTATTTGCCATTATGTAGCTTTCCCAGACATCCAGTAGTCAGTCGTCCCCTTCTGGTTCTCCATCCTAGCACAATCACATTTTGTAGTTGAGAAATGGCACTAGCAACTTGGGCTCTGCTGTGAGGTCCAGGCTTTGGAGTTTTCATTCATCTCTATCAGCTCTACTATCAACTCTGTCTCCATTCTCAGCAGAACCACCGTGACCCAGCCACCAAGCCATAGTAGTGTGTAGTTTCATCTTTTCAGCTCCACTTATTCAACACATGGTAGCAGAATTTCCTCTCCTTTCTGACTAATCATACTCAAACCCAGGCCTGATCATCTAGCTCCTGGTTTGGGTCAATATCCTTCTTTTTGGTTCTGATTTTAGGCTCATTCTCTCTGACCCATGTGGTACACCCTTGTCAGGATAATTTTACACAAACACCCATAACATATTCATTCATATTATTTCACTGACTTCCCAATGCATCCTTATATTTTTTTTACCAAGCCCCATGTAATATTGAGTTCCTCATTTTATCAGGATGGCCCTATACTTTCCACCCAACCTAATGGTGCATTATTTCCAACACTTATCTGCTTTTCTAGACAAGGCTGTCTCTAAACAATCGCGTGTGAAATATTCTCAGTGGGGTTGACTCTAAGACTGGCTAGTTCTTCAGGAGAAAGCTCATTTGGAATAAAAAAATATATGTTCATGAATCCAAGGACATATTCTCAGCAGTAGACCTGGACTTCAAAGTGGGCGACCAGCAGTCCACATGTTCAGGGAAACGGTGGACTCAGTTCTTAATTATAAAGGCGTCTATACTATATATACAGGTAGTGCAGTAGAATTCTCCAGGATAATGAATTATTTTTAAAAAGTCAACATCACATCTTGAATATAATTAGACCACTGAATTATACTCTTTAAAAAGGTAAACTTTATGGTAAATGAAGACTGTATCTCAATAGAGCTGTTATTAAAATAATTACATCTCAATTAGGGTAAAACCCTCAGTGCCAGATATATAAGCTACAGTAATATTTTTCAAACTTCAGTCATGTCTCTAAAAGTTTTTAAATAGTTTTTTTTGAGATATAGAGAAATTTAGTTAAAATCCATCACCTCATATAGATACCAAAAAATGAAAAAGTATGGGTTTTTTTTGTTATTTCTCTAAGTTTTATAAATTGTGAAAATTTGTTTACATGCAAAGTCCAAGGTTCTACATATAGAGATTATGATTTAATAAGTCTAGAGTGAGATACTGACATTTGTACTTTTATTAATCAGTCTAGGAGACACTGTAGGTATCCCATGGCCCATACTTTAAAATAACAATAACAATAACACTGCTATATGCAAGAATCAGTCCTAGGAAGAGAAGCTAACCACGGTTGGAGGAGTTGTCCAAGTACTAGTTAAGTGTATGGGTCAGAAAAAGTGTTAAGGTTTTATGAACAGGAGTATAGTCAGAAATTTAAGAAAGACACACTCCAAATAAATAATGCATACTTCAGTCAGTAACTGGCCCATATCTCCCCTCTGTGTCCATCACAGCAAAACTCAGTGTTGTCTTTGAACATATTTTCAACACTTTTATTAAACCCTGGCTTCCTTCTAAAAATATTTCAGGTGCTGTGATTTAGTTTATGCCTCAGGATGACCAGGGTTTATAATTTCTAACACTGGGCATGCTAATACCCACAACTAGTTTGAATCTTTTCACTGAAATCAATAGTTGATTCCATATTTTAGAAGTCACCCAATACTTGGGTTTTTGCTATCAAACAAACTGAGTGGAGTGGTTCCCAGATAGAGGAAATTATATAGGTACCTACAGGTTTTTATAGATTTGGTCTGAAAAAACACCTCAGTGTCAGATATCTACAGGAAGATGAGATTCAATTAAGTGGGGAAAGGTTAGAATGGGAGGAAACCTAGCAGCGAATTAGTTGTTTGACATGAATAGTCTAAACAAGACAGCTGGAAGATGGAATTTTTAACTTTTCAATCAACGTTCAGAAAAACAAGGTGCTAAATTGACTGCCTCTCCTCATTACAAACACCAGCAGAAAGTTAGTCACATTTACATAAATGATTTATTCACCATCTTAGTATGTGTTACTATCAACTAATTTTAGCAGGTTTCATGGCATTTGATGTCAATTAAGGAATACATAGTTGATTCTGGGATATGGTGATGGGCACTGTGTTTGATAAAAATCAGTGCTGATCTCTCTGGAACTTATAGTTATCATTATATTTGAACCTGGGCTTTCCCAGCCAAGGAAAAGAAAGCTTGACTTCCTATACTTCTGATAAGCACTGTGTTTATAGGCTAAGACCTCTTTGAAATATCTTCGGTAGGACATCTGAGGGGAGCCATGTTTATTTCCCGAGATCCTCACACCTATTGGAGTAGGAAGACACAGAGTCTCAAATAATTGAATTATTTAGTCAAATATCTACTGAACAATTACTAAGATACTGGGCTGTCACATCAAAATAATGCATGAAATGAGACAAGTTTAAGGGGAAAAAAATAAGGCTCTTCAGTTCCTTTAAAACCATTATCCAGAGTTGGTGGATGTTCTTGGTCAATATGAGAGGAATATTTAAAGCAATGGCACACAGCTGTCTTGTGTTTAGAAAAATAAGAATGTCTCTTTGCAGAGGCAATTCACAATTCATCCCAAAATTATAAGGGATTACAAATACCAAGTATTGCATGTTACCTATAATTGCAATAATGTTTTGGGTAAATGTCATGACTCGGCTAAGCCCAGTCTAAGTTCGTGCTGAAACACTACCTAAAAAGGACTGCTGGGGGTCAGGATCAAGGAGTCTCTGGGTGGTTTCTGGTGAGCAGAATTTGCCTGGAAGAAAGAGAAGCATGATGGAATTTTGAAAGGGCCTATGCATGAAAATGGGTCAGCTGAAGGAAACCGGAAGAAAAAAGCTAGAATATGAGTAATGTATATAATTCCATATGAAGGAGTGACTGTCAAATTGAAAGGGAGGATCAGTAGATAACCTCAACAGATTAAGATCTAGTCAATGTGTGTGTTGTCAGCAGAGGAGGGAGAAGCCAGTTCTGTCTGGACACTCACTCTGATTCTACTTTGCTAGGGACCAAGAAGCTACTATTGAGCAGCTAGTGGAGCAAAACTGCTAAAGACATCAGACCTATCCACAGCACTAGGTCATAGTTACCCTTCAAAGGCAGTGTCTTGTTATTTGCTACTTCAGCTTCTTCAGCAAACAGATACCATCTCATGAAGATAGTCTGTAGGAGGGGGAGAAATAAAAGTAGAGTCTTGTGTTCGTTCAGGAAGCAAATACTATGAGAGAATTGAAAGTGCAAGCTAGTGGGGCAAGGTCAGTGCAAATGTCAGGTGAGAAAGTGCAAGCTAGTGGGACAAGGTCAGTGCAAATGTCAGGTGAGAGGAAACAAGCAGGCAGGGACTACCTTTAGACTGGATAAGGTCTGTGAGTGCTACAGGAAGCTCCCATCAGGAAGGGAAAAAGGAAGGGAGGATAAAGCAGTAGGAAGAGCCTGGTGCTGCACTGTAGTTCTGAGAGAGTCTCAGCCAACTCAGAGGAGCCCAGAGAAGCAATTGCCTGTTAGAGGAGCCCTGCACTGAGCATACATGGCCAGACTAGTACCCCTGCAGGGTTCAGTCACTGGATAGAGAGATCATGGCCTTGGTGTGAACAGGGTGCCTGTTTCAAGAGCAATGTAGTTGGAAGATATCAGCTCCTACTCTTCTCACAGGAGCTTCCGTCTTAACATATTGAACAGCAGAACTCTATCACTGCTATAGTCCTCTCCTCTCTCTGCACAGATCAACTTTGCACATAAAAGGAAACTTAAAATAGAGAGGTTCATAGGTTGAACTACATCCTCTGCTATTGCTATGCTGTTGGTCTTGAACTTGCAACTGGTGATTATGCCCCTCCTCTACTACACATTCTATATTCCCTCACCTTCAGTTATCACCTCTGCAGGTTTGGTAGCTTCCCTGGTGTTACCTAAACCTTTATTCCTAAAGGGTCTAAGTCCTTTCCAATGATCCACATCAACAACAACACCAGGCCCAACTCCAGAGACAAGGTTGTGGACTCACAAAGGGGTAACTTCTTTGTGGGGGCAACAGTTTCCTCTGAGGCAGCAACTTCTAGAGATATCTTAAAGTTTGCCCTTACACTGTCCACTGGTTCAGACTTGACCTCTCGCACTGGTGCCAAAGATAGACTGGTTAGCAGCTATTACTCTGACCCTCTGACTTACCTTTTTCAGGCCTCCACCTCCCTCCTTCCTCCTCCATTTGTCTAAAATCTAATTTCCATAATAAACCCTCAGTTTCCATAAAATGTACAGTGGCTCTGTTTGCTGACTGACAGATAGATACCATGCTACAGAGCCCTGGGGAGATTTGATGCCTAGATATATTAATAGCTAAATATGTAAAAAAGAATAAAAAACTTTTAGGAACTTATTTTTTTCTTTCAATATGTGGGTTTTATTATTGATAACACATTGTAGCCAAAATAAGTATTTAATGCCTTTGAGTGCTCTGAAACACTTAGAGATTCTTAAATAACAAAGGACCTCAAAAACTACTTCCTCTATGCCCTGATGAGGTAGACGAGAAAACTATTGTCAGGGATGTCAAGTATTTGCCTATGGTCTGTCAGAGTCAGCGACTTCCATTCTGATATAGCAGATTTCTTAGTCAGTTTCCCTAACTGACCATACGAAATGCAAACCATCTTACTCAGTGGATCCATTGAATTCAGAACGCCTGTGTCTATTCTTTAACAGCTTCCTTTTCCTACCCATGGTCCTCTTCCTCACTCTGCTCCACTTTCTTTTTGACCCCAAACCACTGGGGTCTGGGCCATGCAACATGAATTGCATTGCCCTCGTTTTATCTACATATATCCTAAGAAGTGTCTCCCTTCCTCATTTTGGCCTTAAATAATAAAATACACAATCTCCTAGTCATATCAGACATTCAGTGCATTTCTTAAGCTCTATTAGTAATATCCATTCTGTGTTATCTTTGTTTACAGGTTATTTCAACGGTAATGAAATGGAGGAGAGTTGTTGAATATTGGATTTTTCCTGAAAAAAAAAAAAGAAAACCCTATCAAATAAATGGAGCACTGAAATCTATTCAGGCAGAGGAAATGCACGGCATTATAACAAGATGACAGTGCAAGTTGATGAGTACCCATCAGAATATAATTGTTAGAAATGAAAGTTTCAGAGGCCCAAAATACCTGCAGCCGCCTTTTCTTAGGTCAGCATTGGAAAGTTTAAGAAATGATGTATTGCTCCCTCTAAACCCATTGCTAATACAGGGGTCTTCTCCAAAATTAAACCTAGTCTGGCCTGAGAAAGAAGATATGTTTCTTAAAACACTTTATCTGTCTTCCTACTTTTTCCTTTGCCCAGAATATTCTGAGGATAGTTTCTTTCCATTACAACTAGATATCGGTAAATTCTATCATTTATTTAGCAGGTGTGTTGACTATAAATTTAGTTTTTCGTTATTTATTTTGTCCACATGTTCTGACTACCTCGTGTATGCCAGTCTTGGTAGAAAGTGTTGAGGGTATGGAATGAAAGATAGTTCATTAGATTCTAAATTTTGTGAGAACAGGACCTGTTATTCAACAATAACATACTCTTCTGCCTTTAATTTACCTGATACAAGCAAATGCTCAATAAATACATGACTTCTAAAAAATTGATTGATGGACTGAGAAGTCTCTGGTTGTAAAGAGTTCAGAGTTTGGTGGAGATAATTATGTTATCTGTAATCATCACTATTTGTGACAATAGCGATATCAAAGCAGACTGAGGAAGCTGACAGGAAGAAAAGCCTAATTAATATTCGATTTGGGAGTCCCAGGACAGAAAGTGAGCTGGGTGCTGTTTTTAGACAGCTGAAGAAAGAAACCCTCGTACAGTGAAACAGTGAAGGAGGTCACACCTGACCTCAGGCTACAAGGGCAGTAGGAGGAACGAACCTTAAAATATAAAAGAACCCCAGATGCACTGTACAAAATGTTACTTTCGGTATCTGCCATTACTCATCAAGACTTCAAAAACCAGGAAAAATAAGCTGAAATCCCTGAGAAGTGAATGGCTTTGCTAAAAACTTGGAGGGAGTTTATAGAATAACAAGGAGGCCAAAGAATAACAAGTCTGACCACCCAGCCTTGCTGCAATATATTTAAGCGTCTTGCAAATAGACAGAATAAAAACAAAAACTGCCCAAAAGCCAGCTCGTCAAATAAACAAAATAAACACAACTCCATTTCATTACCTATATCCCTCTTGGCTTTGTCAGTGAATCAGGAGTTGCATATAAAAGGAACTGGTAAAGCATCTAAAGATTTGTGTCCTGGCAAAAGAGACAGAGAGCAAATCACTAAGTCCATACTAATGGGCTGCTGTAGCATTTTGCATATTTACAAGGAGGTCTAAAACTACTGCTGGTAAATCATAAACATTTTAAATTCAGTTAGAAAGTCAAGAATATCTAGAGTAGTAGGAAAAATATGAAACTTAAATCTAAAATTAAACCCATGAGTATAAACAATTCAACCAAGAGCCAGGTGTTGGATGCAAAATCAACTAAATTTTAGCGACTTGAGTGTTATTTTAGCTAGCAGAAATCATTTCAGGAGTCTGGAAGGCACAGCTTGCCATACCCAAGAGATAGAGCTTACATCCCAAACTTAAAATAGAGCCTTTCCTGGTTATGCTGTTGGTATTTTAAGAAATATGACAGCCCCATCTGCCATCCATATGAGAAGTCACTCTTTCCACGATGTCACTGAATTTATCCCTGTAACTCTGAACTAACAGGAAAAGGAAATATCATTCTCCTCCATCTCCTTCCAAGAAAGGTTTAATGTGCAATAGTCTAGCACTCTTTCCAAGAAATAACCGAAGATTTTTTCCTACAAATATATATATAAACATGTCAATACCCAAGAATATAACAGGTAAAAAAGAGTAGCAATACCCACAATGATTATTTTTACCCTAAAATTTTCCTGCCAAACTTTCACAGACATTATCTAATTTAAATAACCCTTACACTGACTAGGAGATTAGTTACAGCTATAATTATTTAGTAGATTAAAAACAAAATCCTTTGAGCAGTTAAGACACCAGTTCAGTCAATCCACAAAGATAGCAAAGTTACAGAACTGGGATAAAATCCCACACTTTTCTGGTGCCAAATTTTGTGCTCTTAACTATTCTGATGTGGAGTCTTTCTAATGGCGTTGCTCCCTCGATTACGATCTTTTGACAGATCGTTACTTTGCTTTCGTAGCAAAGTTCCTCATTCTGCTGTAAGTTGGCTGTGGATAGAACTCTGGGTGCCTTTAAACACGGATGAGAAAAAAAATTACATCTTTTTTTCCACCAGCCTCTGTTGCACTTCAGCAGATCAGATCCTCCATTTAGGAAGGTAGGCAAAATGCGAGAGCAGTATTGGTAGCGCCTCTAACTTTGTTGCTAATAGAAAGCACAGATAATTTCACACCACTTTACAGTTACAAAATATCTCAAAACAGGATTTATTGTCATCACCATTTTGGTGATCCTGTCAGTTGTTATGCCTGCCACTAAATCTTGTCATTTATTGCAGTAATAAGGGGGCAATACGTATTATGTGACAATTTAAAAAATAATTTGGTTCGATCTAAATGCCTTCCTTTGAAATTCTAATAGTCTTGTTTTATAGCATTTAAAAATATTATTCTGAGAAGGAGTCCATAGGCATCAATGGCACACAAAAATTTAAGAAACCC
Source organism: Desmodus rotundus (assembly GCF_022682495.2). Classification (NCBI taxonomy): domain Eukaryota; kingdom Metazoa; phylum Chordata; class Mammalia; order Chiroptera; family Phyllostomidae; genus Desmodus; species Desmodus rotundus. The sequence continues at coordinate 25,486,915 of NC_071391.1, read as the reverse complement.
TGCTCCAGAAAATATAATCCAAACTCTCCTATATGGCATCCAGAATTTTTCAGAGTAGATTGGACAAAGAGCCTTTTCTGGTCTGAGTTGAGCCCATAAGAGTCTTTCTTAATAAATTTGGAGCTGGAATTCAGGATTGAATCAGCTTCTCTCCGGAACATAATTTTGAAGTTGCTGAGCTGTGGACCCTTTGGTGGTTTGTGTTTCCCCTCTTGTGGCCAAACTCGTCTATATGTATTAGGGGAGAACAAAGCTAACTAAATATATCCAGAACTTAAAAATTCAGTAGGATTTAGTCACCTCTCTTGGACTTACTGTCTCTCTCCAGGCTCAATTTAAAATTCTTCTAATTGATTATCTTCCAGCTTTCTGTTCTCTTCCAAGTCCATCCTGTTTGCCCTTAAGCACACTAGGTTGATCTTCCTAAACAATGACTATATTCACATCGTGTCACTCCTCGAAATGCTTCCATGAGTCCCCATTGTCTACAAACCACAGCTCAGATTCCTTCAATAAGTTCACAGTCAAGAATTCCCATGCAATGGACCCACCTTGCCTTTCCAACTTAGTCCCTCAACTTCTTTTTCTCTGTTACCCTGTATTATAGCCAAATTGGGCCAATCACTGTGTTCTCTTAATGGCCCTATATTCTCCTTCTCTGTGCTTTTAATTATACTCTTCCCTGTACCTGGGATATTTCTTTAATCCTCACACATCTAAATCATATATACTTGGCACAAAGTAAATGCAACCACCCTCATCCAGTTCTAATTCCTGATTCTTCCTAGTAGCAATAAAAATTATTTTCTGAAGTTGATTTATAATCTACCTATACTTTCCACTGGCCACTTACCCTATTCTATATAATTAATTACTCTGTTCTATAATTAAATACTTATAATTATATAATTATTTCATATAAAAATTTTCTCCCATAATAGTAAAAGAGTGATAACAATTCAGCATTTATCCTATGTCAAGCACTGCTAAACGCTTTATCTGAATTGTCTCATTTAACACAACAACCCTGAGTTAAAAACTATTATGTACCACTTTACAGATGAAGAAACTGAGGCACTAACAATTAGATATTTTCCAAAAGAGTGGAAAGACTAGCCTTCAAACTGGGCAGTTTGACTTTAGAAACCCTCAGCCATGCTCCACTCTCCTGCCATCTCAAACTGACAGTCAGCTCGCTGAAAACAGTTCTGAGTTCGGTCCCACTTTATAGCCGACACAATGCCCATCAGTGCTCTGGGCGTATAATCTCTGCTCCATAAAGTTTGGGGTACATCATTTTTAGATATTTGCCTAGGGATCATAGTGTTTGAGACCAAATAAAACTTAGAAAAAATAATCTCTTCTTCAAAAAAAATGATTCCTTTTTATTCGCATTATCTATCTTCTGTGATCTTCACTTTTTAAAATATATTTTACTAAGCTAAGTAAAGTATGTGAGATGGTGGCTGGGCCCATAACTGCTCAGGAAATGTTAGTGGCAGTTTTTTTTCTTGCTGTTATTATTGCTCTTGTTACCACAGGGACCGGGGAGAAATGTGTAGGACTCCCGCTGCACCTCAGAGAATGCTGAGTCTGCAGGAGGCTGAACAAGATGGTGAAGATTGTGGTCCGGCTGGTCTCAAATCCAGGACTGAAAGCTGTGGCTTTTCATTTTCCTCCTGAGGCCCAAAGCCACAGAGCCCACAGCCATCACCTGATCTCAGGAATCGCATCTGCTTCTTTAACAAAGAGTAGAAATGAAATCCATTCATTACTGGCCTGTGACAGTGGCATTCAGAAATTCAATTTCTATGATCATCTTTATTCATTTATTTAAAACAGAAGTTGTATTGGAAAAAAAATTTAAGACAATTTCTGTGCTCAACTAGCACCAGAAAATTCAAGATGTTATGCAACTTCAATTTTTAAATAGCATTTTCTTCCACCTCAGAATCACAAGCTTAGGAAAAATAACTAGTTTTTGTTTTGAAGTCCTAGGCTTTTGTCATTTCATGGCAAATTTTAAAATGCTTAAAGATAACATCCTTGATTCATTCTGGCTGGAAAACAAAGCCAGTCTAATAACAAATGCTGATATTCCAACCTCAAAAGGTATATACTGCTAAGTCATTTCCTATTTATGGTCTACCATTCTTCCTGAGAAATAAAAAGTATTCTGCATAGACTAAATGGACAGAAGGGAAAAATTAAATTTAACAGCTTTCTGCAATAGATATGCCTTTCTCTAGAGACAACTCCAATTATCTTGACCACAGTAAGAAGTTAATTGTTAGTAGCCTTCCCTCTGCCAGCTTTCTTCAAGTTCAGTCCCCAAACAAGCCAATTGCCTTCAGAGTAAATAGAGAGTCCGTGCAAGGATGGGGGAGTGGAATATGAAGCAACGACCCAAGTGCTTCATGTCCCATTCGATCTCTGACTTTCACTAACTCAAAGCAGATGACAGTGATTTGAACTCAAGAGCTGTCTGCTATCCCCACCTCATTCCCACTCCCACTCCCCTCCCCTTCCCTAATCTGATCCCCTTCCAGTACATCCTCCCTCTGTTAATAAGACCATGATCTATCCAATCACTGTGTCCCTTCATCATCCCTACAAAGACCTCTATTCAACTATGCTGGCCCCTCTCCTAACACCTGCCAAGAAGATAAGGAATTCAGGTCCTTATCATGCTCTGTGTTCTCTACTTCCCCACCAGATGCTGTGAGTTCACCTTACCACTGCAATGTTTTGTCAAAAGCAAAAATAATCCCCATCACTGTGCCATGTAAACTGGAAGGTATCAATACCTTTAAACTAGAAGGAAACACATTGTAACAAAGAATAACATATTCATCAGCAACAATATAGCTTCAGCCTGTGAAGGACTTGACCAACTGTCAGACCTCTGCTAGCAACCCCTATTCTGAGATTGCTAAACTTGCATTTCAGACCACCACCTTTCTGGTCTCTCAAGCAGAGCTGAGAAAGGGAACTCAGAACTGGAGTTCCGATAGCATCATGTCATAGAGTCTTATTGTTCATATCAAAAACAACTGCCCCCATGTGTATTATTTTGGTCAGTTTTACACTTTGTTACTTTACTGGAAGAATGTTGCTTCAAATCACCCCATCCATATTTTATTGTTATTTTGGACTGTACCATACAAGTACTCTTCTAATCGAGAGAAAGGCAGAAAGAGAGAAGGTGACATAAACTCAGGTTTTTTTTCTTTTTTTTTAAATTTTTATTGTTGTTCAATTACAGTTGTTTGCCTTTTCTCCCCATCCCTTCACCCCACCCCAGCTGAACCCACCTCCCTCCCCCACCTCCACCCACCCCCTTGGTTTTGTCCATGTGTCCTTTATAGTAGTTCCTGTAATCCCCTCTTCCCACTGTCCCCACCCCACTCCCCCCTGGCTATTGTTAGATTGTTCTTAACTTCAATGTCTCTGGTTATATTTTGTTTGCTTTTTTCTTCTATTGATTATGTTCCAGTTAAAGGTGAGATCACACGCCATACACGAAAATAAACTCAAGATGGATAAAAGACTTAAATATAAGTCATAACACCATAAAAGTCCTTGAGGAAAACATTGGCAGGAAAATCTCAGACATTCCACACAGCAACATCCTCACGACATGTCCCCTAAAGCAAGGGACATAAAGGAAAGAATAAACAAATGGGACCTCATAAACTCAGTTTTTAGCTGTACTTTGGGTAGAAAAGAAATTCTAGAATGAGTGTAGATGCTATCACATAAACTGGAACAGGCTCTTGTTGCCACAGCGATTAAAACAGCTCTCTCCAAAGAGAAGACAAAATCATCCATTAAAGTATAAAGAATTATTAGAACTTTTTTCCTGCTTTTATCTCATTGTATCAAAATTTTTTCTTATATATGTTTTTATCTGCATATAGACTACTGATAAAGTGATAAATCTGCATAATTTGTTTTAAAAATCAATGTGCAAATATTGATGTAAGCACAAAAGTGTTTTAACTGTATTGGTGTATCAAAAATAGTTAGAAACTACTAGATTATTACATTATTCAAATAACAGAAAGATTCTTAGAAGTACGATAACATCCCAGTTACTCACTGTTGCTGAGCCATTTACCCTTATCCCATAAACTCAAAGTCAAAGTCATTTTTCTGTTTTTATATGTAGTCCAGCTTAAAAGAGTAAAAGTAGGGTGATTGGAATTTCTGTCTATAACAATACTGTTGAAACATAATCTTCAGAGTTTTACATTCCTCTAAACCAGAAACCTCATAGTCTGCCCAGAATTATACCTCCTCCTCCCAAGGACTGCTGAATTTTACCCCTAAACACTGCCTCAGTCTGTCCCTCCCCCTGCAGCTGTGCCCACTGCACATTGCAAATGGTGCACCTGCTGAGATTCACAGAACACGGTCTGTCTGGACTTGTATTCCGTGACTGGGCCTAAGTTTAATTCTCTAACTTACCGCTTACCACTTCTCATCTCAGTGACTGCCATAGCCCCTCCTTGCATTGCCTCCTTCCAATCTGTCTTTCTCAGAGCTATATATCTAAAAGGCATCTTTGATCATGACCCACACACATATTCCTGAAAGTCTCCTGTGGCTTACCATTGCCTTTAAGATAAAGTTTGAGCTCCGTTGCATAGAATAGCATATGTATTTTATTACTTAAGTCCAGGTTTATCTCCCAGCATTCCCCTTAACCTTATACCCCTGAAATACTAAATTTGTTGTAGTGTTCCACACATACCGAATGTTTCCTTGGATCTCCATGTTTGTGTGAATTGGCTTCCAGTTGCCTAGAATGCCCTTTATTCCCCACTCTCAACCTTTATTTGCTTAGTTAACTGCTGTTCTTTCTTCAAAACTCAGCTCTGTTCTACCCTCATAGAAGAAAAACTAACCTTCACATTTGATTCAGTCCCCTATTGGAACTTTATCATTTCATCTAATTTATTAAATTTATTTTCACTATACTATATTCATAGGATCTGTTAATGTATCAGCCTTTTCCCCTAGATGGAAATCTTTAAAGTCAAGGACTTTCTCTTATTATTTTTGCATGCCCAGTGCCTAATAAATAACATGGCCTTGAGAATATTTATTAAACTGAACCAAACTGAATGTGTACTTTTATTTTTCCAGAATGTCAAATGTAGTAAGTGATTCAGGTATTTACCTAGGGCATCCCTAACCATAGCCTGAGATGGCACATCTCTTGGTACTGAGCTAGGACACAGCTTACACAGGTGGGTAAGCCTACAAGGAAAAAAGAAAAAACAGCCGTTTTATCATTCAAGTACTTTCTAAAGAACATGGATTCTGGTAATTTGAAGTTCTTGTTCTGCTGCACTTTGATGGATTTGGGTGTGCACGTTTTTCTCAGGAGCCAAAAAGAACTAAAATTCTGTTCAAAAGAGAGAAGTTAGAGCTGGGGGTGCTAATCGGGATGGAGGTGGGGAGGAAAAGAAGTGAAAGGTGTGAGCATGCTGGCCGGCTGCTGGGTAACTGAGTGATGCACAGGGACCCTGCTCCTGCATCTTCAGTTCGTATCACTAATTCACAAAATCTGTGGCATAAATAATATTTTTTATCAAAACTGAAGAAAATGATAAAGGATAAGCACACGTATTTGTCAAAGGTAGAACAACATGAGAGCAAAACTCCATGGAAAGAAGTAGGAATCCTGAGATATCTGAGTTTCAAAGACATGGAATCAGCTGAGATTTAAACTGATCATATCTAGAAGCAAAAAATACCTGGCTAACATGTGAAGCCATATGTTAACCCATAAAAAAGAAGGAGCAGGAAGAGGAGGAGGAGGAGGAGAAAAAGAGGAAGAACGTGTAATGCACAGCCCTAGCAGTCTGGGCATTTGAAGACATGCTAGGAGTCCATTGAAGGGGGTTGCTAATTAAGCGATACAATGCATGAAAACAGTGAAGCTAATAGAGCAGCATCTAATTCCAGAGAGGACACATAAAATGCTGGGCCAGGCTACTCAGGAAAATCCTCTGTGGAAAAAGCAGGATTGAAACTGGGCTCTGAGTGATCTGGAGAAATGAGTTAATTGGACATAATTTAATAAGGGATTAACCCCAAGTATAAAAGCAGCCATTAAAACAAAAGCAATCAATCTGACTAGGGCAGAGGGTGCATTTGAAACAAATAATATATTTTTCATCCAGGAATGTAACGTCTAACCTTTTTGAACTGGTATCAAACAGCTTAGCATTTTGACCAGATGTTTTCATTTAGCTATCGATCATCTCATTACCAACTGTTATGCTCTAAAAACCAAGCCATCCTATTAAGAACTTTCAGGAATGAGAATACCCTGAACATCCAGGACTAAGAGTTTTTAATTTCTCCTATGACCCCTTGCTAAACACAGTATTTGAATCACTTCGATGACAACCATTTTTCTTGTATATTTTAAAGACTGGCCCTAGCACTTTGCACAATATTGAAGTCTTTCTAAATCCTTGGTATCATCAAGGCTCAATTTCTCACATTGGCATCAAAGGTAACTAGGTGATATTTTGCAAAGTTCCATTAAAATTATGAGGAATTGTATCTGTCACTTTCTTAGTACCATAGAGGTTCACTGCTCTTATCAGATATTCTGAGTTGGATTTTCTTATTTGTTTCTCATATAGAGCAATGGTTCGGAGGCCCTAGAAAAAGAAGATGCCTGGGTTCAAATCCTTCTTCAACTCCATACAGAGATAGCTAAGCTCAGGCAAGTTTACTTCATTTGTCTCTGCAACTCTTTCTCATCTGTAAATTGATGATGCTAATGTTGTAATAGTACCTACCTTGTTTGTATGGATTAAATGAACTAATGCTAATGTATGTGTATTCTTTACAATTATGTTCAATTATGAGAGGAAAGAGCCAGAGAGGGAAGCCCACAGATGAGCGACCTGGTATGGTAGCTCCACTGCCTCCACGAGCAGGCTCTCTCCTGTTACTCCACAGCGCTTCGTTTCAGGTCCCATGGTCATTTGTCATCTCGTTATCCTAGACAGAGGGTAAGCCTGGACACATCACATTTCAGGCCACAGGAAGAAGGGGCAAAGGAGAGAATATTACTTATCTGTAAAGGGCATTTCTTAGACAGCCTGTGTACAACAGCCTCACTATCATTTCACCATACAACACTCATCACATGACCTACACAGAAAGAAGATTAAGGAAGGGGTAGAGGACAGTTATTGTAATCCTTTTGGTTTTTTGGTTAGTTTTTTTTTTCTCTCTCTCTCCCTCTTTTTTTTAATATTTATTGTTTTTCAACTACAGTTGTATGCCTTTTTTCCCCATCCCTCCACCCCACCTCAGCAGAACCCCCCTCTCTCCCCCCTCCACCCTCCTTCTTGATTTTAAAAATCCTAGAGTTAACAGATTTTTCTTATCTACAATCTCATTGTCATCAAAGTTACCACAAACTCTACTTAGAATCCCAATTAGTTACATGATTATCAAATTAAAATTCCATATGCCACCGGAATCATTGAAATTATAAATCCATTTTCTGGGTCCAACAAATGCCTGTCTCATTTTCATTAAGTAGAATGTCAAAACAATTTAATAAGCCTAAAAATATATTTTGCCTCAGAAAGTCCCACTGCAAGCATCACTTGGAAAAAAGAAGAAGAACAGTTATTTGGAAAAACCAGATTTATTTGTTGTCCTAAACTAAGAACTTTCAGTTTGTCAAATTTCCATATATTATGTTTATTCATAAGTTTAAAGTAGAATGTCATAAATTCTTAACATTGGAAATAGCAAAAAAAAAAAGAGAGAGAGAGAAAGCATGCTTATAACTGATTAGCTTGCAGTATGTCATCTGTAAACATTCTGAACAAGCATAAAACTCCATGCTTCCAATTTGTTTTTCTGCCCAATAAATTCATTACATGGGATATAATTAATGTACCATTACTTCAATATCAATGACTCATATGCTTAGTCACATAGGTCACATGGTTAGAATAAAAACTTTCCAGAAGTACCTGTCTGGTGTGGCTCAGTGGACTGAGCACCAGCCTGCAAACCAAAGGGTCACTGGTTTGATTCCCAGTCAGGGCACATGCCTGGGTTGTGGGCCAGGTCCCCAGTTGGGGGATTGTAAGAGGCAACCACACCTGATGTCTCTCTCCCTTACTCCATCCCTTCCTCTCTCTCTAAAAATAAATAAATAAAATCTTTAAAGAAAAAAAACTTTCCAGAAGTAAATTGTTGGAAAAGTTGAGGTCTTAAAGCAGCAAAATCACTTGTCATTCAATAAATATCTTCAGGAATAAGACACCTGTTTCAGTTGAGAATAGAGCTGCTCTGAAAAATATCTGGTTAATTTGCTATTTCTTTTCCTAGGATTTTCTGCAGTACTGTCTTGGACAAAAATTTGGGTTCATGTCCAAAATGGTTAGAAGTAACCAAAAATAAGCTTTTATATGCTCCAAAAAACAGTCATCAGAAAACTAACGACAATAAGTGGTGCTGATGGTTCAAGAATTTACTATAGATATATTAGTGTCTGATTGAAATAATTTTTAAAAATTAGGAGTAAGTAGGATATTCAGAACTATAAATGGAACTAAAATGGGTGATAGACTATGAATATTTTTGCAAGGCAACTTTAGGAAACCTAAAGGAAGACAAAGCAAACTGTGCGCTATCCAGGACTTGTAATCCTGAGTTGGTTCCTGAGAGAAAAATGCTATGCATGTAAAAGGACAGCAAAGAGGATTGGTGGAACCAGCTTTTGTGATGTTTTCTGCTGTGCTCTTATGTACTCTGTCATGGAGTACCTAACCCTGCAAACTGGAAAATGATTTGGGGGGAAAAAATAGACATATATGTATACTTTAGTGTACATGGTTATTTCTCCATAGCTGGTGGCTGAAAAAATGAAAACAAACAAAAAAGAAAAGAATTGCCTGATTTCTTTTCATTTAAAGAAAACAATCTAAAAGTATAGTAGAATTTAGGAAGCAGGAGTCAGTTTATTCTTCTATGTAGCAATGTACATCATGGCACATAGGATAAAATGTGTTTTCTAACAAGTGCAGGTTCTGTGTTTAAGATATCAATCAAAAGACATGTGGGAAGGAAGAGTTCTCTTATTTGAGGTCATATCCAGTGGTTACTGGCGCTTCTAGTGCTGGATAGCAAGAATGAAGTGTTAAATTGTGAGGAATTTTGCCAACTAGTTTTTTAACACAGCCACTATTAAAAAATTACATTATATAAGCTTACAATTGAAAAAATATATTAAAAACAAAGGTAAGAACATACTTAAAGCTTATCACTTCCAATTATATCTATTTACCATATTTTACTATTAACTAAGCTCTTGAGGTTATCACATCTATTTTATCTGTATAATGAAAATGTTATATAATGATAGATTCTGTGCATCTTTTTTCATTTCCATGTTCAGTGACATCACATTGATACCTTGAAACTGGCCGTGCTGTGAGTATTTATACCGTGGAAACCATCAAACCAAGGGTTGACGCATTGTTCCATTGATTGTCTAGATTTAAAGTGACGGAAAATGTTAATAATTAAGATCCCATTTAAAGTGGATCATGTTATAGCTATTATATTATGAATTTACCTACAAAATGAGAAAATATTCTTCCAGTATTCAAAAACTATTATTCGATTCAGAAAAAAAAATTCACTGGCATGATTGAAGAATGAATAAAGTTGCAACCAATGTCTTCATTATTTCACTTTTATCTTACTCATTAATGTAAATGAAAATACCAATCAACATTTGTGTTGAGTATACACTCACTTGTCCATGTCATGAGTGACTCCTTCGTCAAACCTGAGAATAATGAAGCATTTACTTGGAGTCTGATTTTTTCAGATGACTGTTGAATTGCAACCATACGTAGACTGCAGATAGAAGAGTTTAACAAAATCAACCAAATATCAGTTGAGAATTTTCCCCTATAGAATCCTTCACATTAAAACATACACTTCAATTTACTTCTTTTTTTTTTAGTTTATGATTAATTGACTATCTCCCACTAGAAAGAAATTCCATAAAGGCAAATAATTATGTGAATTTTGTTCACTGACCTATCCCAGTGTATAAAACCAACCAAATAATGCCTTCCACATGTGGGTGCTGAATAAATGTTTGTTGAGTGCATTCATGGACTATATCCTCCAAATATAATGTACAAGGCAAAAATTAGGATAATTACTTATATGATTTAAAACCAACCTCACCACAATTATCTGAATCATTAATAGTATTAATCTTAACAATTCTTATGATTTATAAAGAAATAACACTATAGAAAATACACCATAATCTATCTCATCTTAAAATCACAAGAACCCTATGAAGTAGGTGCTATGATTATTTTTTATTTTCCAATGAAGGTACTTATTTGCAGGGGTTAGATGGTTTGCCCAAGCTCACACAACTCACAAGCGGCAGAGTTTAGTAAGTGAACTTCACCTCCTGCAGATCTTCCTATGGAGCCTATGCTCTTCATTACTCCAATACTGGAAACAATTTGAGGTGTTAAATCTCTACCTCAATTCTCCAAATATCCCACATAACTGGAAAGACTAAAAACGTGAAACTTGGCTAAATTATTCTGTAAAGAGAGCAGGGCTTTGCCCTAATGACGCCCATCCCAAATGTGTATTTATCTAGTCATTTGTCTTGCTTTTATTCCAATCTAAAGAAAGACTAGGGTTTTATTGTAGCAACACTTTTATCTTTCCACTCATATTTTCCCACTGTTAGGAACAGTTCATCTGTAATTTAAAACTCTGGGCTATAAATCTTTCTAATAGCCATGCATGTCTCCTCAGAAGACCCTTCATCCTGCCTGAGTTTTATTATTCCAGTTTGTCAGACTGGTTGGCAATTGAGAGAGTCGCTCTTCTCTATCAGCTCTGATAGGTAGTGAATAATAACAATTTAAGCACATATTCATTGATCATCTTTCCCCAGTTCTTTTCCGAGATAAAGCTCATGAGACTTTGAGATCATGTAGCTTTACATTCTTTCAGAAAATAACCAGAGAATGGGTGGGAAAAGAAGTGGCTTCTGCAAAAGGTCTAATTCCAGACCATGGCCATTATAATGAGGCCCCAGGAAATAAATGTCTGTGTCTGAGATAAGGTGGTCAACATGTTTGGGAGTGTTCATGGTGGCTGCCGGCTGGTCTGCTTGAGCACATTTAAAAGTTGTGAATGTCATTGAATTTTTTTCCAGGGTATGTGTAACTTAAAGGATATTCAAGTTACATCCAATATAATGTCATTTTCTTCTGCTTTTATTATATTAGGATCAGATGTTTTTCTAATGAGAGTCTAATTTTTCATTCCCTCAAATACAGAAAGAATCTTAAGGAAGGGACAAGCTCTAAATCATAACCTACAAATAGGCCAACTTTAAATTCCAGTAAACCACTGTATTCTTTTGCTTGCAAATGATAAAAGAGTAAAGTGATTTAGGCAACAAATAAAACTATTGTCTTACATACTAAAACATTAACCTCAGCAACACGTGGATCCAGGTACTCTCCATTTCTCAACATGGCTTTCTTTCCTGTCGGCTTTATTCCTGGAAAATTTCTCACAGTGTAGCAGGAAGCTGGCCACCACTAGCTCCAGGTTTTCCTCTTCACAGTTGAGCAACTCCACTTGGGAGGGGAGACAAAAATGGTTTTAATGCTTTCTTCTTGAAAATTTTTAGGTTATAAATTTTGGACTTGAGTCCCATTGACCATGTTGGTTTTGCTTGCCCACACTTCAACCTAACAGTGAAACCAGGGAGCTCAAATATTCTTAGTGATCAAGCCTGTGTCATACACCCACCTTCAAAACAGGACTGGGGATAGACCAGCACCACCCCAAAAATGGGCTGAGGGTTGAGGAAGGATATATGTTTCCTCACAAGTCACTAAAACCGCCCACTATTCACTCCACCTTCTTAAAGAGGATCTCAAAACATAACAAAAAACCACTATCTGTTACAATAGAGAGAAACGTCTGCAACTTTCGGGGAGGAGGGGTTGTTTTTTGTTTGTTTGTTTTGTTTTTTCCGAGAAGCAGCCTTATACAAAATAAAAGTCAGGTAATTATGGAAATTATGAAGCTCAAGTACTAGTTCTGGCTCAGCTACCACCTAAATAAATGAATTTCTACAAGTCTTGTTGTTTAAGAATTCAAGTTCTAGAAACACTATGCCTGAGATCAGATTCATAGCACCTTTTGGACAGTTGGCATTACATAATGCTACAGGTTGAACTGTGTTCCCAAAAAAGATATATTGAAGTCCTAACCCCTGATACCTGTGAATGTGACCCTATTTAGAAATAAAGTCTTTTCAGATGTAAACAACTTAGATGAGGTCATTAGAATGAATCTTAATCTAATATGACTAGTAGCCTTATGAGAAAAGAAAACAGAGACACAGAAACACAGAGAGAGAATTCTGTGTGACAACAGAGACAGAAATTAGAGGGACGCATCTATAAGCCAAGTTATGTCACAGATCAACTGCCACTGACAGAAAGTAGGGAGAGACCAGGAAGTTACCACAGGAGCGTGACCTCACCAATACCTTGACTTTGGACTTCTAGCTTCAGTAACTGTGAGAGAGCAATCTTCTGATTCAAACCACCCAGTTAGTGGTACTTTGTTACAAAAGCCCTAGGGCCCTAGATACAGGGAAGATTCCTAAGTGATTTAAGCCCCGGTTTCCTTAAATGCAAAATGGGAGAATATGATTACCAGCCTCGTTTGATTATTGGGACAATGGATATTATAGGTTTAACACTGAGTTTAGAAGAAAACAGGTCCAAAATATAAGAAAGATGTTCTAACTCAATGCTGTTAACTATAATAAGAACTCACCATTTAATACTCTTCATACGTTAGGAGGCCCTCAAAAACCCTGCTTGCTAGTCAGAATGGGAATATTTATGTCTATTTTACATATGAGTTATCTGAGACTAAAAGAAGATCAAACAACTTATCCAAGTTCAGACACTGACTTTGTGATAAAGACAGGGTTCAATCTTAAGCTTTCTGAATACTAGTAAGAATTTCTTCACCTATAGAAAATATCTCTCAGACTGACAGGGATCTCTATCCTGCAGGGTTGTGAGTCTAATATCACTTAATGCCATTCGTGTGTCACTTTTCTAGGTGAATTATAACTATTAATTCATGCATGGGGCATGATAGCACCCACCCAGGCAGTCATATGCCCATTTCTCAGGAGAAGAAACTGAGGCGCAGAGTAAAGAATTACTTACTCAAAGTCATACAACTTGAAACAGGAAGAGGTAGAAGCAAGACTCAAAAACCAAGCAGCCCTTTTCATTTCATTTTATTTCATTTCTTTCCAGCAGCCCTCAACATACAGAGTGTCCACTAATACTGCACGTATGCTTTTGGCTGTGCAGAAGTTAGCACCATGTATCACAAGCAGTTTGGATAATACAATTTGGAACATTCTTCCAATACCAATTTAGATGTGTCAAGGTAAACTTTAGTTTTTCTTACAGACCTGCTTCTTGCCTGCCCAGCACCATGAAGAGGCGGAAAACCTGTCACAACATTTAGCAGCACAAAATAATATGAATGTAAATGGTGCTGTCTTCTTTGGGAGACAACTTTAGATGCTTTCCTTTATTTAGCTCCAGTCTTCAAGGTTGGATTTTTGTGTGACACCACTTCCACCCAGCAGCTTTGACCAGGAGAATAAATAAGTCATGATCATGGAGTCTTGTGAAATATCCAGAGGAAAATGTGGCTTAACATCAGGGGAAAGGTGAGAGAGGACAGAGAAAAAACATTCGGACTCTCAGAACCAGACGTTCGGATTGAAAAGTGGATATGATTTCCTTCCTGAAGGCGTTGGGGGAATTGCCACCGCCCGCTAAAGTCCTGCTGATGGTTTCCTCAGTGGATAACTGAAAACCCAGGGTCATGTGAAGATCGGGAAGGGCAAGTAGCATATACTATTAAGTGCCATTTTTTAGAGGATATCTCATCAGAAATGAATGCATCTTATCAAATTTAACCAGAAAAGGAGATTAGGATAGCAGAAATAAAGAAGAAAAGGAACTTACACCAGGAGCCCACATTTGCCAGCTATTAATTGAGCACCTACTTTTGCAAGTTACTATACTGGGCACTTCAGATGCTACACTGAATAAAGCAAAGTGTCTTCCTACATGGAACTTTCATGCCAGGATCATGTATATGTGTCAAGGGTGTTCTGAGTGTTATGTCACTTAATCTGCCCCCAACTCCATGGTGGTAGATGTAGTGGAGATACTCCTTTTGTTCACTTTTTGAATGATTGGCACTTATTTCCCCTTCTTGCAGTAAACATTCTTTGGGGGAGTTACTTCTGTCGTGTGTACTCTTTTTAAGTCTATAAACCAAACTGTCAGGTTGGGCCAAACGGACTCTCTTTCCCAGAACCTGAAACCTGATGAGAGTAATTTGAAGGTGGAAGGGAAAGCAGTGAGCAGCATTCATAACAGGCACAGAGTCTGAGAAGATTAGAAAGCATTCCTGTCTCTTGAACCACCTCCATCCCACTCCCAATGCAGCCATGTTTCTGGCCCATCGATAATCCTGGTTTTACTGCCTTTCCCTACATGAGTATTCTGTGACTTTCCCCAACATTCTCCAAATAAATTCCCTTTTTAGTAAGTCTACTAATCACTGTCATTTGCTAGCAATTAATGTACCCTATCACAACAGGTATCATTAGCTTCATGTTGTAGACGAGGAAACTAAGGCTCAGAAAGGTGAAAAACTTGTTCAAGTTCACATAAGTACTATGCAGTAGTGATAAGCGTGTCTGATCTCAAGGTCAAGCTCTTCCCCCACACCATGTTGCATGTGTCTTGATAAGGGCAATTTAATGAAGAGCATTCTTTCCATAGCTGGTGACCAAGAAAATTAGTTAAATGACAGAAACGACATCAAAATCTACCAGAGAGACCTTGTCTCCTCTTCACAGAAAAATACCAAGACCAGCAATTGCAAAGGCCAGCTGTCTGGGGGCCCCAAGTTTTACCTGTTGTCTGAAATAAACAACAGAAAGAAATGTGACACAGGCTCTCTAAATGGATTTATTAACATGCTTTCCTCTAATCCTTTGTCTGCAATTTCTTTAATGCCTAACCTGACTACATTCCCTGAATCCTCTGGCAATTAAAAACAAGCATGCCATGGTTCCCAGTGTCACATAACTACATCCCATAGTAAAACACCTTAAGAAAAAAACCTGCCAACAATGAGCAATAGTATGTGTGTTTTGTGAACCTTGCATCCCCCATATTCCATCTATCTCCGTGATGGTTCTTTTATTATTTTGCATTGGTCACCGTGCTTTTAGTCCATAGTGAAGGATGATGGAAGCAATGCCCTTTGAAATTGCATTGTCTTATTACTCCAAATCTACTGCTCACTAGAATGTAAGTTTCTACTCAGTGAGGACTCATTCAAGAAGTCTTGGAACCAAAGTTGCTTGTGTTCCTCCTGAGCTAGTGTTTTGATTGCTATGATTCATGTACTGATTATATTTCTGTCTTTCCCTTGGTTGTTAATTGCTTGGAGGCAAGAGTGCACAAGGAATTCACAGATGGCTTCAAGGTGTGTGCCCATCCTTTAACACTCACCCCTCTTATTATTCTTTTCTACTCTTGACTCAGATATTCTCATGTTTCTTGTATGTGTCTGTGTACTCTATTTTCAACTTTATTAAAATAAAAAATAATGCATAAATAGATAATCAAATGCATTGTTTATTATTTAGGTTGGCTTAATTCACCTACAATTTGTTGAGTTCCTACTCCATCCTAGATCTTGCCATGTGCCAGTCTGTATCATACTATATAAAATGTAAGTGTTGAAAAAAATTCCACAGTCAAAATACGAAATGTGTGGAATATTCTGATCCAATCCTTTGGAAAATCACAGTAATTTCAGAATTTCACTGAGGCATAATGTTTAGGTAATTGTGGAAGTTCCTAATATCCCAATGCCAAAGAAATCAGTTTCATGGTTCCAGGTGAAGTCTAAGTAAATAGTAGAAACAGTTTTTATTTTCTTCTCATATCTTCTGACAGCATTACTGAAGTTAGTCGTGAAGGCTGAGCTCATTTTTAACTATGTATTTTTGTTCAATTATGTTTTGAACTTCAAGAGCCCTGGAAAAGATTTTTCTCCATGAATTTACACATTTATACATATGGATATCATTACTTTTCTCCCAAATGGCAGCATTGTATACAGCTGGTTCTACAACTCTGTGAGCTTTTTTGACTCTGCTCTAAGCTAGCCATAGAAACCCTCCAGCCCTTATAAAGTCCCTCTCTTTCCTATAATATTGCTGAACAATCCACATCATCACTCCTTTTATTCCTCCTTATTCCCCTCTGTGTCCCCATCCCTGATGCTGGCAAGTTCAATATTGTTTTGTTCTGTTACACTGAACACTCAATTAGAACATTCAATAAACCAGAACTCCTCTCCACTCCCCCACCCTAACAATAACCTTATCGAAATCCAGGTAACCAAGTTTTACTGCTCCAGAGGGAAATGTTTTATAAATGGGGTGTGGAGTCCAGGGATTTTTGTTTGTTTCATTTTTGGAAAAGATTTGCCCTGAGGTTACCTGGTGCAGAGCTCTCAAAGGGAGCTCAGATCCTCTCATGGAAAATCCATTTGCATTTTTCCTTCCTAAAATAAGCTAATGCACGTTAGTCCCAATAAAGCAAAAGAGATTAACTTTGTTTAAAGATTTAGGAAAGCAAAGTAGTTATTCCATGACTCACATTTGCATTTTCAAAATCACATGGAAAGTTGTTTGCTTACCTTTTTCAATACACTAGGGCCAAAGACTACTGGGAGTATACCTTAAGTTTAACAAATTGGATTTATTACAACTTGTAGCGAGAGAAAACACACACCATGACAAACCATGGAGCATCTCAAGGTTAGAGTTAGAAAACACAGATTTAAGCTTGTGTTAGGTGATTTTAGGGAAAGTATAAGGAGGTGGGGGTTTGCTTTGGATTGTATGCATTGAGAAATAGGGGTAATTCTATGCTTGGGTATCTTAATAAATCCTATCTAGGAGGAGACAGGACTAGATTGAGACTTAGGCTTTTTAAGTGAATGAAGAAGTAGCAGTCATTTATATCGGCCAGGATGAGAAAATGTTTGGTCACTTTTGTGGTCTGGACACTGTTTGTGTTTTGTCTTGGTTCACACACAATTACAGAGTGGTCTTGTTTTTGTCTTGAGTCACAAAGATCACAGAGTGGCCTTGTCTCATGTTGATGTTCTGGGAAATTATTGATGTTCAACAGAAGAATACAAAGCCTAACCAGCTGGGACTGCCAGGCCAGCTTGCAGAAGCAATAAATCCTAGCTGATAGCACCAGGCCAGGCTCTGGGTGGCGGGCGCTGCTTATCTCTGTCTCATTCCTCCCGTTGTGACAAAGGGCAGATGAACTTGGACTGCAGGACATTAATCCCTGCTACCCACATCTTCACCACGGTGGAAATTCTGCTGAGCGGGCAGTTGTTTAGAGAATACAGTCTGTCATGGTGGGACCGGGGTTAGTCTCTCCTGCTCCTTTTGTTGCAGGATGAGGGGTCAGATCCTCTGATGTGTCAGCGGCTACGCAGGAAACAGCCGCATAACTGCAACACAAATCCATTGTCAGAAACAAGCCTTGAAGCCAGGGAGTGAATCCAGCTGGGTCTCCTTTAGAGAACCAAGTGGCTTTTTTTTTTCTTGGTTCAGTCATAGGCTAATTTATTTGCCTAGCAAGAAGAGCTGGTTATAGCATAAATATTCTCTTGGTTAGTTAAGAGGAAGTCAAGGAATATGTGATTGTTCACTAACAATTCTTAAAAATGACTCTAGACTTTAGACAGAGTAGCAGTTGTATGCAAATAAAATTTAAGATGAAAGCAAAGTGTTAAAGGTCATATTAATAGTAACTTTATACCTATTTAATTTAATCCTCAAAAAAACTCTCTGAAGTATCATATATGTTCATCGGACCTCAGGTTCCTCTGAACCTGTAGCATGCCTCCTCAGCAGCTATTCTCTATTGCCCCCAGGCTTCTGGAATCAACTCCAGTAATCCTTTCCTTGAGTGATATGCCTAGGAACCTGTCTTGTATAAACCAGTCTTGCAGTGCCACTCTCTGTCCCTGCTTGCTGAAGTGCCGCCACTTTGAGGGTTCATGGGAAAAAGAGATATCAGAAGCACCAAGGAACTGAGCAGTTTAGTGGAAGGGTGGATGCGAGGCTGAGAGATGCCCCACGATCACCCTCATTCCATAGCCGTCATCTTACCTCCCATGAATTGACATAATAATACCCATTTAGAGTGGTTGCCTGTATTAAAGGTCAAGACTTAAAACAATAATTCAGAAGGCAGTCATTCTTCTTTAACAAGTATGGCTATGGAGCTTTGGAACAGTTATGCATTTTATCCACTTTTTAAAATGCTATTTTTAAAGCATTGTTTTGTCAAAATATCCCACTGAAATGTAATCAGCTGTCAAACTCCCAGCACTGCACCATATCATTTAACTTAGCAAAGTGTGCTCATGGATACCCCCAGCTAATTGGAAAGATGACTCGAAGACCATATCCCAATGACTCAGAAAATCCTCCTCAACTATTTTTTCTAAGTTAATTATCAGTTTGGGATAAAAAATACACATCCTATTTTGAGGGCTAAATTTCCCTTTCCTGGAGTAAAAACCACAGAAACCTATATTGGTGTTAGATTTTTGCATTCATGGTCCTGATTAAACTTTTCCATTTATATACATTGTTTCCTCACCCATATAAGTCACATTTAAAACACTAAGTTACATAAAGATTTTTGTTTTTATACTGATTATAGGTAAGATACTAAAAATGTGTATATAAAAAATATCTAGGAATTTGAATCATATTATGAATATTTCATTGCATACAAAATTGTTCCATTATAGAGTTTCTTAAAGCCAAGTGTTGTTTTGAAACTTTTTAGTTTTTCTGTACCAAAAGTTCATTTGCTCCTATCTCAAATTTTCCCAAAGCAGGCAAGCCTAAGCTGTTAAACACATTGCAGTTCTGGAGAGAGAAATGTGTATTCTTACAACACTGCTTACATAAATATCAAGTATGGTACCGTGTCATCTAGAGAAAATCCTATGCGATGTAGTTAGGCAAATGCATCAAAACTCAACAGTTATTTTTATTCTTTGGAACTTTTGAAGAAATGGATGATATTAAGTATAACTAACAGAAACCAGTTGCCTATTCAGCTGAACCTAATGTTCTCACCAAATCGAACATGAATTTAATCTTTGTTCAAAATATTGTAGGCTCTATGAAGTTATATGTTTATTCTGACTTTATTTTTTAAAATAATGCTCATTTCTAGGAAAATGAGATCCAGAAATCAGATCTGAACCACTCCAGATTAACTATGGCCAAGAGTGTGCTTTGTTGTATGTGTAATTTTATGCTTGAGATGCATTTAGAGAAGGCAGGACAGAGAAGGAGGAGAAGGAAGAAAGAGAAGGATAAATTTTTTAAAGGAGGAGGAGAAAGACAGGAGAAGACAAGTTTACACTAATCTAACAGAAAATGGAATGAAAGACCAAAGAGGAATGAAAATTTGTTCTACATCCAGCAGTTCATGTGATTTCTAAATTTGGCAAACCTGAAATCATGTCTTCTCTCTACAGTGAAATCTCTTCACACTCTGAGGCTCCTAACAGAAAACCTTCTGGAAGGTAGGACTACTCATATTTCACTCTCAGATGTTCCCAAAAACACTCTGCAAATTTAATTAGACCTTCCTACTCATGAAAATAGGTACGAAGGACTTTTTAAATGCCATTTAAGAGAAAAACATGCCTAGGAAATCACCTTAGTAATTTGTCTGATGTCACAGTTTTAGGACATTTTGTAAAGCCTGCATCAGACCCCATTCTTGCCACTAAGCATCCCTGGTAACCTCAGTCTGAAGTAACCCATATTTCTATGTTCCCATAAGCAACCTGCTCATGTTTGTTTCAATAAAGTCCCTATCTGTTTCTATAAAATGCAATTCTTCTTTATTCCTGGGTTACTTAAGGATCCATGCCCTGTAGTCTTATGGCTGGAGAAAACCTGGCGCTACCTCCTGCTAGCCATGTGGTCTCAAGCAAAGCACTTACCCTATCGATTATCTGAGATATCATCAGTTATCTCTATCATAAAATGGAAATACTAATACTTGTCTTGCATTGGAATTGTAGTAGCAAAGTTTTTAAGACATGTAACATTCTTAGAAGAGTGTCTAGCACATAATAAGAGTGAAATGAGTGGTAGCGACTATCATTACCACTACCATCATCATTATAATAATAATTAATATCTCTGTAATGGAATGTATGTCATACTACCTTAAAATATTTTGACTAATTTTAATGAGGATCATAGTCTCCAAAACGGCAAGTATAACACACTATTACTTGTACCCACCCCCTGTCACAGTTCTTTGAGATTTAGAAGTGCTTGTTAAATACATGTTAAACATTTGAAAGTGAACTGGTTTATTGCTGACAACACTACAGAATGGGGCAAAAGTAGGTTTACAATTGTGAGTATGCAAAACAAGACTTTATTCTTGTATTATTGTCTATTAAGTATTGTATTCTCCATATAAACAACTATAAGCTTACTTTTGCCCCACCCTGTATACATTAAATTTCTCTGGCATGAAGTTTATATTGGCTCCTGGAGATCAGGAACTTCATTCATTTCTGCTCCCACACCACGGAGTCTAGCATACCGTAAACAACACATCCTGTCGAGTTAAATACATTAATGAGCACTAGAACATACACATCATAAATGGAAGCACTCTGTTTTGTTTACCATTGTATCCTTATAACTTCACACAGATCTGGGACAGAGTAGGCACTCAGCACATCTAGATGGAGAGTCTATTTACGAATACTCAGTGACATTGAAGATTGCTTTGAGTAAGCTATGTGAATAGCTAAACCCCTGAAACGGAAAATAGTGTGCAAAATGCATATCACCCAAGATCAAGTGAGGGTGAAGACATACAGGGAGTATGAAACCACACTTGGACTAAGGTGGCTAACATGATTGGATGGTGCAACAGAGTTAGGACTGGCCTCAAGTAACATTCTCTCCTACCTCCTCCGGAGTAACTACTCCATTTGCAGGAAACTGCTAGGAAGCTGCCTAGAACAAGTCCACTAGCCTTCTGCTTTTGCAAAGGACAGACACTAATCTATATGTCTAGAATGATGGTTAATGTAGCTAAGGTTTGGAAGAGACACGGTAGTTAAAAAAGATTAATATCCTCACCCTGCTTTCTCTTCTCCAACATGAATATTGGGTTGAGCAGTAACAAATACCAGGCTCTTACTTCCCTTCTGAGATTTCCAAATCCACAAGCTCATGGTTTTCTCAAGCAGAAAATAACTTATTTTCTCTGTACTGCTATCTTTCTCTTTCATTTTGGTTCGCAACTTCTTGAGTAACATGCTGTATAACTGACCACAAAAGAAAAGGAGGAAGGGAACAGTGTGCAGCCAGAAGCTTTGGCGCTACACTGGACCAGTGATGGAAAGGGAGCCAGTTCTGGCCAACATAGTAAGTCCCATGGCCTTTGTAGAGGAGTAAGTTACTAGCCGAGTGGTTTGCAGTTGCTGTAGAGGGAGAAAATAGAGTTTGTGAACAAAGTGTTTTTAGAGGAATCATGAGGACAAAGATGTTTTGTCTTTACCTTACTTCTCCCTCTATTTTTAATAGCAGTAGAGCAAGCAATTGGTCAACTTTCTGAGTAAGCCGAATATGCTGAACATTGTACCAAGTACATATCACTGTTACAGAGAAGGAATTTAAGACATGAATGTGATCACGGCCAGCACCATAATGTAAAATAGAAACACACACAAACAAATATATGCTCACAGACAAAATTCTTGTGGGTTAAAAACACAAACACAAATAAAAAAATTAGAAGTTATACCCACATTTCATAAATTGTATAATTGTTCCTAATTATTTATTTTCACTCTCCCCATGATAAGATAACATGTCCCTGTCCAATGGGCATCTGGCTTGGCCATGTGACTTGCTATGACCAATAAAATTGGAACAGGAAGCAACGAATGCCACTACTGTATGTTCTACCTTTGCTCTTTTTCTAGGGCCATGGGCTGAGATAGGGACTCCTCCTTTGGTCTGGATCCTAGTGTGAAGAGGCACTAACCAAAGTCACAGCTCACAAGTAATATTAATGAGAAATAAAATCTCTTTCTGGAAGGCACTGAGATTTGGGAGCACTTTGTTTCTGCAACAAAACCTAATGTAAACTGACCATATAAATATCTTTTGTTTTGTTTTTCAATTTATTAATTATTTTATTTAAGTATTTTTTATTCATCATGTTATTGCAGTTTTCCCAGTTTTACCCCCTTATCCCCCCTCCACCCAACCTCAACAACCCTCCAGGATTCACCCCCCCACCTTAGTTCATGTCCATGGGTTGTATGTATAAGTTCTTTGAGTCCTCTGTTTCCTATACCATTTTTTATCTCTCCCCATTTTATGCCTACTAATTATACTTCTTCTTCCCTGTACCTTTTCCTCCCTATTCCTCCCTTCCCTTCCCCACTGAAATCCCTCCCTGTGATGTCCATTTCTCTGATTCTGTTCCTGTTCTAGTTGTTTGCTTAATTTTTGTTTTCATTGTTTTTCTTTCCTTTCAGGTTCATTTGTTGATAGCTGTGAGTTTGTTGTCATTTTACTGTTCATATTTTTGATCTTCTTTTTCTTAAATAAGTCCCTTTAACATTTCATATATTAAGGGCTTGGTGATGATGAACTCCTTTAACTTGACCTTATCTGGGAAGCACTTTATCTGCCCTTCCATTCTAAATGATAGCTTTGCTGGATAGAGCAATCTTGGATGTAGGTCCTTGCTTTTCATGACTTTGAATACTTCTTTCCAGCCCCTTCTTGCCTGTAGGGTTCCTTTAGGGAAATCAGCTGATAGCTTTGTGGGCACTCCTTTGTAGGTAACTCTCTCCTTTCCTCTTGGTGCTTTTAGGATTCTCTCTTTATCTTTAATCTTGGGTATCTTGATAGATTGAAATAGCTCATACTCTATTCATTTTGTTCCAGCCCCTTCCCTACTTCATGTATTTCTAAAGTCCTCCTCTGTTTATTATGTAAAGTCAAAATTCAAGATTTCATAGAATATAGAGCCTGACTCTTCTTCAGCCTCGCCTCCTGCCTTCCATTCCACCCATTACAGCCAAACAGAAATAGCTACACTTCTTCCATTTTCCCAAGATATTTAACCTCTGTATTGGCTCATAATGATTCCTTTTCTTGGAATTCTATCTATCCCCAGCCTCTAATTCCACAATATCTGCAGTAATTTCCACTTATTTGCAAAACTTAATTCCTTTTATTCTTTCTCCCCTAAGCTTTCTCTGACCCATCCAAATAATTATTCTGTTCCAATTATTTGTCATCAACATAAGATATTAAATCTCATTACAATTACTTTTTGACATATTTCACAGCAGGAGTTCCCTGAGAGAAAACTATTATGCTTTAGACATCTTTAGATCTCTAGCACCCAGTCTTTCATATAATAGATGTCAGATAGATATGGTAGAATTCATGAGACATAATTGAATGAGTTAATGGTCTTTCTCTTGTTCCTCCTTTCATGCCAACATGTGATTTTTTTTAAAATTCTTGCTAAATAACTAAGAGAAAGAGAAAAAGGAATTGATTAGAATGTGTTGATATTTCTCTGAAATAAAAGTGCTATTATCTCCTTACTAGTGTGTTCTCTCATAATAAAAGTAGTGCTTTCACCCAAGGGAGAAAGTTGAGGTATGTAGTAGATGGTATCATCTCAATTGGAGACTATTCCTCTAGTCTCTATTTGACTTTAGTATCTATATTGTCAGTGATATTTATTTGAGCACCTGGTATACACTGTATCAATCTTAAGATGCTTCTAACATATTTATTTTTGCATAGTTTTCAGTATCACATTTATCCTAACCCCATCAGTATGTTCTTCACTTCATCTAGAAGGCAACACTAAAGAGCCCCAGAATCACCTTAGAAGGTTCCATCTGACACTTCTTTCCATCTTAATGCAGAAAATTAGTTTTCTCATACTTCTCCTCAGCCAGTTGAGGGCAATTTTATTTCTGGCCAAATCATACTGCTTTTGTCCTTTTGTGTTAGAAATAGGGCACAGAAGCAGAAAGCCTGAAGTCAAGGTTCAGCTCAACTATAAACTGGTTGTATGTCCCAGGTGGTGTCACTTACCCTGTTTTAGTTTTAGTTTCCTCATGTCCAAAATGTGCGTGGAAGAGGGGAGGAGTAATGACATTTATTTAACATCGTAACTGACAGAGACAAATTCAGGGTAAATGAATTTACTTACCAATTTAGAAACAAAAGAGCGGGTGGATATTTAGATCTGGAAAAAAGTACAAAAACTACCAGGAAAACTTATGAATCTTCTTTTCTATCCAAAACTGAAATCTACAGAACAGGCTGTAAGATCAGATTGGCCTGGGTTGGAATTTTCTTAACTATAATATCATGGACAAGGAGCCTCACCCATCTGAGCTTCAATTTTCTCTGTACAAAAGAGGATACATTACTTTATCCTATAGAATTGTTATTTTAAAAAAGTCTCCAGATCTCATTGCTTCTAGTTACACATCCCAAAATTTGAAGTCATTTTTGATTTTCTTTCTTTTTCTTTTATTCCACCTCTTATAGGTAGAAATTCATCACTTACCTTGAATGTAACAATTTCTCACAACCCTCACTAGACCGTTTAATCCTCACAACAACCTTATCAATGAATAGTGATGATGCTGCTGATATTGATGAGAAAGTCAACTCTCAGTACTTATTATATGTCAAGCACTGCTCTAAGAAATTGAGCTATCTCATTTAATCCTCAGAACAACAACATGGAGTACATACTAAGATCTGGTATTCTAACCTGGAAAGTTTGGTTCTCATAGTCTACCTGGATACTGTACTACCTTCCAAAGAAAAACAAGTACTTGGAACCCTTAAATGGGTGCACTGAAATTCAAAACAAGGCTGTACTCTTTAAAAAGGTCCAGCCTTTAAAATCTGAAAATATAGTCATGAATTCCAGTTTTATTACATTTTATGTTACCCCGTACACCTTGTGAATCTCTCTGAGATTTAATTTCTTCATCCAGACTCAGAATTTTGATTTTTTTTTCTCAGATACTTGTAGGTGCCATGACAGCTTGCATTTCTCCTTATCCATTCCTATCTGTACCTCTTATTTTTCAGCCATGTGTGTTGGAAAGACATAAACTGAACTCAGATCCAGGCATGGGTCTCTATCTATAGGAGCACAGCATCCACCAGGAGATGTGAACTTCAGTAGAGAATCACGACGATCCACCTGAGTCTAGCAGGTAGCAAATCACAGCAATGATCAACCTGAGTGTAGCAGGTAGCAAGCTGAGGGAAAAATTCACTAACTTCACTTTTTTCTGCCTACCAGTTTCCTGCTAAACCCAAGTGAAAACCATTGGGCAAAAGCGACTGTGGCTGCAGTGCATAAAGATTAATCAGCCTCTTGGCACAGGACAGTATAGAACAAACTCAGAGACACAAACAACAGAACGGTGGTTACCAGAGAGAAGAGAAGGGGGGTGGGGGAGGACCAAGAGGGTAAAGGGGACCCAATATACAGTGATGGGAGAGCACATAACAGAGAATACACATGTATTATAAAGCTGTACTCCAGAAATTCATATAATGGTATTAACCAATGTTACCCCAGTAAATGTAATTTAAAAAAGAATGAGGGTGGATCTGGCAGGACCTGTGAAAAAGATCTAGCACACTTTGTCATTATAAAGTCTGAATGCCTGCCGTGCCAAACCTCCATCACAAAAAGGAAAGACCAGGAGGAAACTCAAGGGACTCCTCCAAAATGAAAGTGTGTACTTTAGGACATGATAAGTAAATGCATTTTCTTTCAACTTAATAAAATAGGGGATAGGAAGTAGAAGTAAACACTGATTCATGTTATAATGACAAAAAGTTCTTTGAGTGTTATTAAATTTTTACTTCTTAGCCTTGGCTTTTTTATCCTCAACAGTCTTCCCAACTCCTTATTTTGACAGCTCACCTCAGTCAGTCTTTATTCTTGTTTATTGAAAGGCTTTTCCATCTTAACCGAATCACGTCTGGCCTGGCAGCTGTTGTTCACATAAAATTGGGAACCGTGCAAAGGCTGAACTGATAATAACACCTCCTTGAAGAAAGTACCTGAAGTTTCCATAATAGGTTTTCTTGATAAAAATAAGTCTCTTCAATTTTCCCCCTCACTTTGACCATATACCACTGCCTGCATTTTCAATCAAGCCACCATATAGTACGTGCTTTCAAACCTCCCCTTTAAAGTAATTTCTGTCTGATACTATGAGCATGCTTACTCTAGTTTATCTTATCAATAATTCAGGTGCTTTCGGCTTTGCCTCCAGCCAGCCCCACGTGTTACCTTTATTTGGTGAGGAAGGGGGAGTTTTACATTTGCCTTTGCTTGAGTTTCTTGATAAAAGCACATTTGTTTCTTTACATAAATCTCTGGCACTATACCAGAAACAAAAATGGTCTCAAATTTATTCTGGAAGACCTCTGTTCTGTCTATCCTGTATACCCAACAGATTCTAGACAGTCTGTGCTGGACAGGAAGGACTCTTGGGGGAAATGATTTCTTCCACAGAACCATCTTTAAATTTAGAAGCTGAAATGTTGAGATCTATCTGTGACTTCTCTAAGAAGTATATAAAATTGCAGTCACCACATGGGGCAAGAACTTAGTGCTTCTTAACAAAATGGAAAAGATGGAAATAAAGTTGCCGTTTGAGAGTTAAACTATACACATAGTCAGTGCAAAAATGCATCAAAGCAAAAGTATACAGTTTTCTCAGAGAGGCAAAACTGGCTATCAAGACTAAAAGTACAATGTCAACAATATTAGCAACAAATTAGAAAATTTTGAAATCAATCACCCTGTGTGTCAGACACTATGAAAGCACTTATCATGATTATTTTATTTAATTCTAACAAAACCTTCTAAGGAAAATGTTACCATGGCTCTCTTTTACTGATGAGAAAACGGAGGCTTAGAGCCATTAAATGAGTTACTTGCTCAAGGTTCACACAGGTAGTGAATGGGAGCTGGAGCTTGAACCTTCAGAACCACAAAAGGCTATGTATCCAATCCAGGAGGAAGCCCAGATGATGGAAACTCAGGCAGGCATAGGCTGGTAGATTTGTGCAAGGTAGCCCAACCCTGAAAAATATCACCATTCTCCCTGGAAGGAACCGTCCTGTTGTGGAGACACAGCAGCCTGCACTGGGTTGGAGTCACTAAACTTTGTCATCTCAGAGCATACGCCCCCCTCTCCAATTCCAGGCTTACCAGTGAGCCTTAATAACTTGGTGTATCCCGGAGCTTTCCTACAGGAAATGATATATTGAATCTATTGGCATTTTAATTATTTGTTGCAGACTCTTATGCATTATTAAAGTGTTGGTTTATATACCTTCAGAAATTGGACACTAACAAGCTTGACTTTAAGGGGCTGTGAAATAAGTATCTATTGTTTTTGTCATTTTGGATCAGGAACCAACTTCTGCCATCTCTTTACTGAGGAAATGGTTCTTTCCTCTTATTCTAAGCTTGTGTTTTGAATAGACTTTTCCAGACTTTTGCAGAACCTGTCTCCCTAGCCATCGTCAGGCACTGGCCCCAAATGGACCTATCATAGTACCCAATCCACCCAAACTGTGAGTCCAGAGATGTGCTCCTGCTGCAAATGGAGACAATCAGAACTTCTCCCTAGCACTGTTCACCTGGGGGTTGAGGGGTAGAGGGAATGTCATGGTCTCTACTTAAATGGTGCTCTATAACTTTAAAGCTGCAGGCAGTCACAGTCTCCATCCTGTGGGGAAGATCAGTCTAAAGTAATAAACAAAACTACACATGGGAAAAAGCAGAAATGAAAAAATGAGATCAACTTACCATGGGTGGCAGTTGTTTCTTGCCCCAGCGGCACCATACTCTACCCTCAGTTAAGTATCTAATTATCCTCCTTTTAGGCCTAAGCTAGTTCACATTTAGTTTCAACCAAGAGTACTGACTAATATATTTATTAATCCAAAGACCAAGCACAGACCAGTATAGGCAGGACCACCACACAGTTGGGTGCTGCACAAGGGTCCCAGCCATGGTGAGGAGCAGAGGCATATTCCAGTGGTGTAACTTGGCATGAGGCAGCACCCACCTAGAAGTAGTAACTAGAAAAAAATTTCACTAGACACAGGGCTAATGTTGGCCATAAGTGAAGTCTTTAAAGTAGATGTCAACTTGTAAGCCCTCTTGAGAGCCAAGCAAAGTGAGAATACCCAAATCTTATCTGATTTCTTCTAACTTAAAGGTCTATTCCCATGAACGTGCAACTGAGAGATGTCCACATTTGATAATGATGTATCAGGAGCCCCACACACACACACACTCAAACTCACCAGCCTGCTCCAATCTAAATAAATCCAAGACACTCGTTTTTGTTGATATGTGAGAAAAATTAACCAGTGTTCTTAATCAGCAATCACAGGAAGAAAGTAGGTATATTCTAGCCCAATGCAAAGTCTTACTGATACAGAATGCTTGACATATATTCCACACTAACCTGACAATTCCTGGGTTAGATCTGAGCTTCTTATAAGTTTCAGGAGACAATGTGTGCATGGCCAAACCTATGTCAAACTCCCATTGCAAGCCGTATGACCCATGCAAATGCTCAGTCACTTGGATGTGACAGTAAATGTTTCCAAGTCCACAAACTATACTTATCCTATTTCCTGGGTATCTTAAGAGTCCTGTTGTTGTCATTGTGGTGAGTAAGCCACCCATGTCATAACAGCCCATAACCACCAGCCACCAGCCTTAAAGCCATCACAACTCCCTGTCATCTTCCTCTAGACTATCATTAGGAAGCATAAAAAGATAAACACTGGGCTGCTGGATTTTCCATTTACCCAGTGAGTCACTTTACCTCTGAGCCATATAGAGAATTGTAGAAAGAATGATGTTCTCAACATTGAATGCATTAACAAGTAACCAAATGGGGAAATGGGTCACCAGTCTTATTATGTAGGTTTCTGAATGCCAGTAGAATCTCTCGCCAAACACAGTCACTGAGTTTCTGAAAATATAGCTGATGATATCCATTTACATTTCCATCCACACGGATTATTCACTGATGACCTATTCTTTTACTGAAGATACAATATGATCAAGAGAATATAATGTATACTCTACTGGACACTTTGTATTCCCAAATACTACTGCAAGGTGGCAAAATAATTACAATTTACTGTAAGACTGAGGCACCGAAAGACCAAGTGAACTGCCCAATGTAAGACAACCAATGAAATGGGAAGCTAGTACCAGAATTTCGGTCTGTTTAACTCTATAACCTGTGTTCGTGACACTAAACCACACCAGCTCAGTAAGCTGATTTCAAACTCATATATAGAGAGGGAGTATATTTAGTAGTAGCTAAACACATAGATGCTGGAGCCAGATGGCTCAAATCCCACCCCAGCCAGTTAATGATCATGTTACTTTGGTATTATTTTCCTGCTGCCGCTGTAACAAATCACCACCACAAATATAGCGACTTAAAACAACAGAAATTTTTTTCTTTTACAGTTTTGGAGACCAGCAGTCAGAAACGAATCCTACAAAGCTAAAATCAAAGTGATGGCTTGGCTGGTTCCTTCCAGAGGCTCCAGGGGAGGTTCTGTTCCTTGCCACTTCCAGCTTATTGTGGTTACCTTTGGCATTCCTTGTCTTATAGCTGCATCCCTCCAACTTCTGTCTTCATCATCACATGGCTTCTTCTGTCTGTGTGTGCCTGTGTCCCAGTGTCCAAATTCCTCTCTTATAAGAGCATCGGTTGCTGTGCTTAGGATGCTCCTTAATCAAGTATGACCTCATTTTAATGAATCACATCTGTAATAATCTTATTTTCAAATAAGGTCATATTCTAAGGTTCTGGGTGGACATGAATTATCGAAAGATATTCAACCCAGTATAGTACTTAATGAATATTTAATTGTCTGAATAAATGAATTACTTCTGATCATAAACTGACCAAGTGCATCTATATGCAAATCAGTAAGCAACATCACCCATCATCCTCTTTGCCATAGCATCTGGTGTATTCTAGTACCCAAAGATGTCTGCTACCAAGGAAGGAGTTAAATGTTCCGAATGCATGTAAGTGCTCAATATAATCCTTAGTTATCAGAGGTAGAAAAGAATTGCTTCTTGACATGAATCAATCATTACTTTAATCTGGACTTTAACTTCACAAATTAACATCATTCCATAGTTTAAGGTAGAGAAAGGGACTGGGTTTGACCTACAGTACAATTCAGCTGAAGGTTAAAGAGAAAGAAGAATTGTTTTCTTTTGTCTGTGTTACATCTGGCACTGAGGTTCAGTTGCTGAAGGAAGCTAGATCTCTCAGAAACAGCAGGCAGATTGCTCTGAGGTTTGGGGACTAATTCCAAACACACACCCCTTCTCTGATTCAATATTGCTACAGTAAGTCAGCATCCACTGAGGCTATGTCTACAGGCATTGCATACCTGACCACGTCAGCTTAGTGATCCCTGATCTATTGCCAAAGAAGTCGGTTCACTGCAGGAGGGGAGGATGGAAAGCCTCCAGACGCAAACTGGGAGAGAGAGAGAGATAAGGACTGGATCCTCTCAGAGGAATGATATGGACTCATAATGTAATATATCAGTGCAGCTCCTTGAGGAAAGAGTAATTGGATAGAAAGGGTTTTCTTGTCTTAAGAAGTAAACCACATCTACAATACAAGTTTATAAAAAATAAAAATAGTATCTTATGTCTCCTTCAGCTTTGTATTCTTAACACTATGATACTCTCAGAGACAAACAAATTACTAACATCAAGGCAAAACTGCCCACAAATCATTCTCATAAGAAACTACTAGAGGAATCATGTCTGCACTAAACGTGTAAAGAAACTTTTCTTTGTTCTTCCAGTATTGTTAAGGGTATTTGTTTTCAGATCAATTCCTTTTGAAAGACGTTTAGAAAATAAATTGTGCCAATCCTTATTAATCTCTCTGCAATGTCTATTTCTGCTAAAACCTTAGGCTCTGACTCTTTCATCCTACTAAATATATGTGTCCAGTCTTCACATCACTTTGTTATTATAAAAGAGCTTTTATACTCTGAAGACAACTTGCTCAAATAGCATCTGCCTTCACAATGCAGAGCCCTGCATGGGCTGGGAGCTTTTGTTTTATCTACCCCACTGAATCCTGTCTCATTATCCTCCTTCTTGTGCCTAAAAATTGTTTGTGCAAACATGAGCAACATTAGACGAGTCAATATTTCTGCACTGTTCACCCAAAATCGTATGCCAATAAGATGCTTGGGCAATTAGACAATGAACAAAATAAAACCAGGAAAAACAGATTCATATAAAGCTTATCTTCAAACTATTCCCATACTTAAAATTCCTCAGACTCTGAAGCTGTGCAGGATTCTCCACCTTGAAGTCCTACTCTATAATTCACTCTTTTGAACCTTGCTAAGAGGGTCAACCAACTTCATGCATTCATTTGTTTTGTTGTTCGATGGGCTATGGTGGGATAATATCTTTTTAATTCCCCAAGCAATATCTTTGTCAGTTTCTGGTGCTCTAATTGAATGAAAATTCTAATGATGGAGACCCAGACAGATGGTTGGACATCTAGTTCTCCTCAACTCTATGTTTTTCAAGACTTCAGCCCTAAACTCTGGTACTGGAAGCCAAGAAAACTGGATTTACTTCATCTGGATGACTTGGGCAATGGTCACACCCATTCAGAAAAAATAAAAAACAGAAATCAGGCTTTGTAGAAAATGGCTACTCTTCCCATTTTATGGGCTACTGTGTCCTTCGGTTAATGTTATTTTCAGTTGTCCATTTTAAAGGAAAAAGAAAAGAGATTTTACCAATTGTCTGTGTAAGGGGTTTGAATAGTTCCCCCCCCCACCACCAAATTTATGTTCACCCAGAACCTCAGAATTTGATCTTATTTGGAAATAGAGTCTCTGCTCATACAATTACATTACAATGGCATCCTACGAGATGACAGGGGTCCTAATCCAGTGACTGGTGTCCTTGTAAGAACAGAAAACGGAGACACGGTCACACACAGACAAGGCCATGGACCATGGAGGGAGAGATTGGCATGATGCACCTAAAGCCAGGAAGCAGCAAGGATGACCTCCAATCAGCAGAGACTAGAAAGAAGCAAAGAAGCATCCCCAGAGCCTTTAGAGGGAGCACGGCTCTGCCAAGCCCTTGATTTTGGACTTCTAGCCTCCAGAACCATGAGAGAACATACTTCTGATTTTTTTAAGCCACTCAGTATGTGGCACTTTGTAACAAAAAGCCGTTAGAAACCATTAGAGCCTGAGACTGTATCTCTACTCAGTGTAATCCTCTCTATTTAAGCCATTCTAGGAATCTAAAGATGGAGTGGATTTCATGTTTTTTTCCAATTTGGAAGAAGTTATTCTCCAAAATTCCAGAGCTTCCCTCCTTTCCATTTCTCTTTCCTCTTATTAAAGAATGCTTCAAAGACTGGTAATCTCCTGTGAGATCAATTCTGAAGAGAATTCTGAAATAGAATGGTTTTAGTAGCACTATTGTTTTATTATAAGATTATCCCACAAAATACTATTCTCTTAATCCACTGCAACCTAATAAAATAGAAATATCTGCTGAGCCCAGTCACAGTACCCCTCAATGGAAAGTGCCAGGCTCTCCAGCAGCTCAAAGCAGTAAAAGTAGTCAGCTTCTTTCCCTACTGGCACATCCCACAGTGGTTGGGGTCCCCATCATCAGAGGTCACAGCAGCCCCTCCCCAAGGTAGTGTTTCCAATGACTAGCAGCATCGAGTAACAGCAACTTCTGCTCTCAACAATGGTGGTAACTACCAGGCATAAAACACGACCAGGTATTGTACAATGAATCATGACCGTTGTACCAACTAAATGTTCTCAGTAACCGTGGATAACGCTATCACTCAAGTGTCTGAAAGCAGACATTTGCACAGAGGAAGCTCTAAGCCTTTTGCACTTTCCTGGTCGCACGGGTTGTAACTAGAGTCTGGAAGTGTTCATTTCCTAGAAAGTAATTAATAAAATAAATCAAACTACAGTCTACCTAAGAACTCAAAATCAGATTTCTCTAGCTCATACATGTTTTAACTTAAACCCAGAATGTCCATGGTGCTGTTAGTAAGGTGATTTCTTTTCCATCCGTGGTAAACACTTCTGCTCCTGAGAAAACCGGGTTGGTACCTCACTGTCAGTACAGTCCATCTGCCCCAACAGAGGTCAAGTGAGGCTCCACAAACATAAAAATTCTTGAAAACTTCAAACTTTAGTTACAAGTAAGATCGAAACAGTCTCCAAATAGCATACACAGACAAATTTATTGTGCTATTCAGTGCAATTTTTACTATGGAACTGCACACACTGAGCTCTTCTTAGATTCTTCTTGCATGAAAATTGACTCCTAAAAACGATGAACTTTAAAGCAATAAAATTGGAGTCTACATTAGACAAGGGAAGAAAATCTACCCAGTGTTACTAGAAGGAAGAATTAATATTCATTGTGTAGCTACTACATATCAGGCATTTTACAACAACCTATGTTGTTCTGATTTAGTACAAACCACCCTTGCTGTAGATATTATTTTCAGATGGGTAAACTGAGTCTCAGAGATGTCAGCAAGATAAGAGCTTGGAAAATACCCATGAGTCCAATGTCCATGCTGTTTTTCTTATCCACTGCTAATTCTCTCTGTGCGAACACCCACCTACATTGTTAGAACCTCAAACTTAAATCTACTTCAAGAAATCAAGGAGGCTGATTTAATCAGCTCTGGATGCTCTATCAAAATGCCATAGACTAGGACACTTAAACAATAGACATTTATTTCGACAGTTCTGGAGGCTGGGAAGCCCAAGGTTAGGGTGCCAGCAGATTCTGTTCTTGGTGAGGCTGCTCCCTCTGGTCTGTAGAAAGCTGCCTTCTCCTATCCCATAAGAACACTGCAGCACTAGTCGTCATGTTCTAAGACTGTTCCTTTTATTAAAAAATATTTTATTGAAGTATAGTTGGTGTACACAGTATATTAGGTATACTCATTTCAGGTATACAATATAGTGGTTCAACATTTTTATGCCTTACAACGTGATCACTAATTCTAGTCATAATCTGTCACCACGCCCCCTTATCACAGTATTATTGACTACGTTCCCCTCCACTGTTTCCCCCCCTCTCCTCACCATCTCCCACTATTAAGACTGTTTCTTCACATGGAGAAAAATGTTGCTTAAGTCAGAGCACCCTCTGCCTATGCAATCATTCGATATACTTAGATCACTCACAATATACCATATTATCCTTTCAGTCTTGCTCAAATCTCTTTTAATACTTTTTAATGTTCTGGTCACTACTTATCTTTCTAAAATGCTTCAAAAACAATACATATCCCCTCTCCCTTTTGTCTACCACCTTGCTTTCTTCTTCCATCCACTGAAGTTGCTTTGGTTTGCTGCTTTTTATTTGAAGACTAGTTTTCTGAGTCCCTGTGCCAACACCATTCCTTTCCCCAAGATAAGGTTTGTACTTTTCCTTTTCTTTCCCCCAAATATGACTTTTTTAGGGTCTTTGATTTGTTCCCTTTGCTTCTGCCCTGACTGAAGCAAGTTTCACTCTTTGGAAGCAATTGTCTTTGATCTCAACTGGATCACCTCCCTCAAACCACGTAATGAGAGGTTGGGGTTTGGTTAGAAACAGAATAAAAAGCCAATGGCTTAAAGGAAAACTGAGAGAACCAGAAAAAGGTTACCTTGTCCCTAGAGAAGTCATCAGTTAATATTTATTTAACAACTGTTGGATCATAAGATAAAACTAGATGAAATAAAAATTTGGTGGTTACCTGGATAATTAAAAATCTATTAAATTGTACCTTTAGAATCACAGACAGTTAGAAATAGAGAAACTTTAGAGATCATCTACTCCAACCCTGACATTGTTTAAGCCACTGAAGAGGATAAATGATCGGCCCCAAATAATACAGCCGGTAAATGCCAGAACTGCAGGTGATCTCAAAGGTCTTCCAATAGCACTATGGTCTGGGAGAATTTCAAGAGGTTTTCACAAAAAAAGCTGGTAGTCAAACAAGTTTGTAGGTTACAAAAGTAAGCTCAATGACTTGTGAAATAATTAAATAGGCCAGGAAAAAAATCATCATCCCCATTTTATTATATTTTACTGGTTAAAGCATGGGTTCAAATCCTTGCTTCACTTACTAGGTATATTTATAATTTGTGACCTTGTGCAGATTACTAAGCCTATGTCTCAATAACAAAATAAATTTGATAACAATAATGTCAAAATTTAAATCAGAATAATAAATAATGTAATGTGTATGTATTTTTAGGGACTGTTTTTGGGTGCATGTATCTAAAATTCAACTACATTAGTTTAACCAAATAGAAGACATTATTCCATAAATTCAAAGTCTAGAGGTAGGCATTCCAGGGTTAGTGTGGAGGGCCCACAATGTCTCAGGATCCTTCTGTCTTCCTGATTCATAATATTTTGCATGAGCTTTAATGCTTGCCTCCTCCAGGCAGAAACCAGAAAGAAGAGGTAATCGGGAGGGGCAGAGCTTTCCCAGAAATCAGCAGACTTTGGAATCTAAATCTGTTTCTGCAATGTGGGTCACATGGTTATTCCTAGTTTCAAGAGAGGCTAAGAAATGCAGCTTTTAAGCCAGGCATGTAATTTAATATTTTGTTGACATGGAAGTACAGGTATAGAAATAACAAATGACATGAGTGCTTCAACAATTAAAGTAGTTAGCACAATGCCTGGCATATAGTAAATGCTCAAGAAATAAGACATATTATTGTTCTTATTATTAATAAAGAAAATGAGGTTCCAAGAAAAATAGGAGTGCTTAACATCCCAGTAAAGTTCTACATATGTTATTTTATTCAGTAAGCACTACAAACCTATGAAATCAATTTTGTTTGGCATTTTAATAATATTTTAACATAAAGGCCATTAAGGCCCAGAGTGAACAATCTTGTCCAAGGTCTAACAGTCAGGAAATGACTGAGCTGAGATTCAATGTAAGTCCTTCTGACTCTAGAGGCCCACTCTTCCGACCAATCTGCTGCTCTATGACAACATTTTGGGGAATGTGGGGGCAAGAATGATGACACCATGGACACTGTACTATTTCCTAATGTGATCTTTTTAGGACTTGACTCAACTGAATTGGTAATCTAGAGACCATTCTAAGCTGTAAGATGTGAGTCGAAGCTTTTGGAAATGTACTTAGCAGCAGTATGAGATAGAAAGCACAGGCAGTGGATCCAAGGAAACATTCCTAACAGACATCTGACTCATTTGAAGCCTGCTCCACAGCACATGCAGCCCCCGCACACTCAGTACCTTAGAAATGAACAATGCACTCCTACACCTCGTTCCTGCGAGGCTTCTGGGCTCTGGCTGCCAATAGCAGATCAATAGAACCAAAGGCACTGCACAAATGAATCACACAGTGGTCTTGTTGCTACATCTATACCACAGAGCTCCGAATGATTCTGAGTTTCTGGAAGACCTTTACAAGGTAGGATTTCTCACTTCCTTCCCAGATGGGACAAATACTTGGCTGTACATCTTTAACCTCCCTGAGACTCCCTCAGGAGGTTTGCAACACGAAACAGGTGGGAACTGCTCTAACACTATATGGTAATTTATTCCTGACTATTACATAAAAGAGGTGTTTTAGATCAAGTTAAATCAGTACCCCACAACCAGCACTTGCGAAGTATTTGACACATAATTTGAAGGGCTTAACAATATGGAAAAGTGTAAGAATATTTCTCAGTAGTCTACAGGGGATAAATATAAAAATTTAATGGTTGGAATAGATTAGGGATAAAAGGATTGAACAAAGAAACCAGAATGAAGATCAAGTGTGAGGAACATCTTTCATAGGGATCTTTGGAACTGGTAGAAAAATTGAAGTGGATAGTTATCTTAGGAGACCTTTCACTAATATAGGCACACTAAATCCTACCCTCTCTGTGCTCTAGGTGTTGATACTCTTATGTTTGGAATAACTGAAGCCTCCTCAAAATAGGTGAAGTAAGAGGAGGGTTCATTATATCTATTATTTATTCAAAAACTGCAGATTCAGACCTCCAATGTAGAAACAATATTCCACGGTGTAGGGAAAAAGAGTGGTGAGCCAAATAGATGAGGAATCTGTTGTCATGTGGTGTGTCCTAGGGGAATCTGACAATAAACAAAGAAGATAAAAGTAAAACATGTAAATCTTGTTAGCACCCATTTAATGGTGCTAAATGTTATGAGGAAAATAAAGCAGAGTGATGAGAGGTAAGGAATATGACAGCAGAAATTCCTGAGGGAAGATTCCTGCTGCATGATGACATTCAAGCTGAAACCGATGGGACAAGAGAAGTCACCCATGTGAAAACCTGGAAAAGAGTGCCCGTGAACTCAAGAGTAGAGAGTACAGAGCCCAGAAGTGGGAAATAAAAAGTTATCAGGGATTACAGAGCTATTGGGAACCAAAATAATCATTCTCTTAAGGGCCAAACCACCCCTGTCTCTGGTTCTTTCTGTGATCATCCTTAATATTTCTCTCTGTAAACCAACTTCATCAGTACTGCTTGGCAAAGGTTCATCCAGATCATTGATCTGAATCACGGTTTCCCAAATCCAAATTTCAAGAATATTTTTGGGCCAGCTTGGGCCAGCCGATTGCCCTTGTTTCAGTTGGGTGGATTCCCAGCCTTGCTCTTCATAAATCAGCAGGAAAAGAGGACAAAGTTTGTTCTCTAAAAAGGGGTATTGAGTTTAATAAAGTGGATTGACTGAGAACATTCTATTCTTCAAATCTTCAATGGTTCTTCTAATGGTTCACTCATTCACTCATTTACACAAATTAATATATGATTAGAGAGCCAACTATATACCTGTTACTCTCTATCTTGGTCAAGGGAATGGGGTGAGGAGTACAGAACTGGGACACAAATATAGAAGCATAGGGTCTATTAGGAAAGCTAAGTCATATATAAGGATACCAAAAATATACAGATAAATGCACCATAACGGGCACACAAACAGAGCACTAAGATATTTTGGCACAGAGAGAAAGATACATACCTTTGTCCATAAAGTATATATTTTATCCCATTTCTCAGAAGGGTGGTGGAGAAGTTCCAAGCCATTGGCAGGATTTTGAATCTACCACTGCCTTTCTGTGACACCCTGTAAAGTTATTTCCATCAGAAAAGTTAGCATGGCAAGTGAGGTAAATGGTCCTGTCAGGGAGAGTGTTAGGAGGCCAGAAGGAAAAGTGCTGCATCAATAATAAATGTGTGAATATTCTGTGGCTTGTGATTAAACCAGGCTTTTCAAAGAGTCAATCGGGCAGGCTCTTCAGAAAGCCAATTATCTCTGCCAGGGCACTACTGTGCTGGTAAGAATGGAGCTGAGATTTTTTTGATAGGTTATACAGGTACAGCATTTTGTATTTTCCCAACCACATTCACATCCATGATCAAATTTGAATCTAAAAATTAGCAATTTTGTTAGGAGTTTTGGAATCAAAGCTTTGTTGCTGTAGATCATAGAGATAAGTCTTTTGGCCTCGTTTCTAGGTGATAAATATCTAAGCTGATGTTTAAAAGTCTAAGACATGAAGGATTGTTGGTCATTCTATATAGAATAACAGAATGTGAAATACAATTTTTATATTCTTTTAACATTATACAGAGGCCTCAATAGTTGAAGAGAATACAATAAGCAACAGGCCATATAATCAGGTTACATAGAAGGATGATTGTATTGGATATTCGATCCTTCATCCATCAAGCACCTTGGGGTTGAAGGGTTAAGGCGTGGATGGAGAAGATGGAACAGTTTTCCTACTGTGTTGAGTGTAGATGCTCTCAGCCACCAGCCATCTGCGTGGGAATGAGAGGAGTATTTCTCCATCATCTAAAGCTAAAGGAAAACACTTTTCAGAGAACCATTTAATAACTGGGCTGTGACTTGAGTGGCCTGTAATAGCAAAAAAAGGGGTGGGGGATAGAAGCTCAATAGAGAGTTATAAGCTACCACGCAGAGGAGATACACCTTCATAGCTGTGTCTGCCATTGGAGAAGCTCCTGTAAGGACAAATCCTGAAGACCTCAAAAAAGGGCCCAATAAGGAAACCCCCAGCTTTGGACTACTAAACACAGACATCAACAAAACCAGACTACATCTTCTAAAACTCCTTGTCCCAACTCACAGATGCTTGACTCTAGAGGGGTCCCCTAACAGCAGTAAATGAACAGGATACAAAGATAAAGAAAAGAGGCAGAATCTACCAAATACCCGCTTTCCTTTAGTGAACACACCCAAGCTGGGGGAAGTAAGAAGCTTGAAATAGAGTAAGAGTTTTTGCCAGACTGGGTTGGAGTTTTCCTGTTGGAGAATGACCAGAAGAGTGATGAGCTAGGCCTGAGATTGCATTCAGGGAAGCAGTGTGCTGTGGTTTCAAAATGTATCAAAAAATCTTTGATACTCCTTCCTTTAAGCAATAGAGTTTAGTTCCCTTCTAAGAAATAGAATATGGTGGAAGCAAGGGAGGGAAGTGGGTTTGGCTGGGGTGCGGGGAGTGGGTGGAGAAAATGCAGACAACTGTAACTGAACAATAATAAAGTAATTTAAAAAAAAGAAATAGAATATGATGGAAGTGGCAATGTATGACTAGGTCATAAAAGACAATGCTGCTTCCTTCTGGCTTTCTCTCTTGAATCAGTCACTCTAGAGGGAGTCAGTTGTCATGCCTTGAGGACACTCAAACAGCCCCATGGGGTCTATGTCATAAAAAACTGAAAGCCTCCACCAAGAGCTATATTAGTAACCCATCCTGAAGTGCGAGGTCCAGCCCCAGTCAAGCCTTCAGATCACTAAAGCCTTGTCTGACATCCTGAGTGCAGCCTCCTCAGAGTCTGAGCCAGAGCCACGTGGCTAATGGCTGAGCCATTCTCAGAGTCCTTTCAGAAACTGTGTGAGATAATAAATGTTTGTCATTTTTAAGTTGCTAAGCTTTTGGGTAATTTGTCATTCACAAAAGATAAATAATGCAGAGTAGTATTAAATCCACAGAATAATTATGAAGGGGCAGATGTGAAAAAGAATGCAGTTGCTTCCTGATTGCACCCTACCCCTATATGAGCAAGCCCAGCTCACTCAATAAATCAGTTACACAGAAAGCAAATTAAATACCTAAGGTTTTTGACTTTGGTGTACTCAATCTCTTTCTCAGTTATTGCGATGAGTCCTACAAGTAGGAAGTACTAAGCTGCACGCCAAATAATAGGGGAAGGTCAATTCTTAGTAAAGTCCCACACCCCCAATAATGGGATAGAAGGTGGTTTATCACACTTTGGTGTCAGATTGAATTGGATTTAAATATAGTCTTTCTCATTTACTAGGTGTGTGACTTAGAGAAGGAACTGTGTTCTCTGCTTCAGTTGCCTTATCTGTAAAACAGAATAATAAGGAAAGATGATTGTGGTGGTATGATGATCAATTCTGATACTCTGTAAAAGAATTAGCAACTGGTTAATTATAAGACTACCACCATTTCCCCTACCTGTCCAATCATAGGACCAGGAGCCTGAGAATCAGCTCTTCTCTCTGCATTTCAAAAGTAACTGAGTGCCATTGACAATGAAACCCAAGCCGGGTAAACACTGAAAGGCAGAGGAGATAATCTGGTAGGAGTGGAGCCATTGCTGCTTGAGGCTACATTGACACATAGCATTTTGCATATAATTAAA
This sequence comes from Desmodus rotundus, assembly GCF_022682495.2. NCBI lineage: Eukaryota > Metazoa > Chordata > Mammalia > Chiroptera > Phyllostomidae > Desmodus > Desmodus rotundus. The sequence goes on along the minus strand of NC_071391.1, from coordinate 25,445,760 downwards.
AAAAACATCTTTCACCAACACTAACAATGTGGGGTAGGGCTGACTGAGGTGATGGGAGGCTAAAGCCACACCCTCTACTCACGCACAGGCACGTATGCACATGCACACACAGATGCTGAGCCCTCCTTTGAACCTCACAATAACACCAAACGGTATGAAATTTGCATGACACCAAATGGTACTAAATGCTCTTAGACTGGACTGTTTTTGAAAGTAGAGGTGGCAGGTCACAGGTACAGAGAAGAGACAGGAGCCCTGCCTACAAGAGAGATTAATACAATAGGATCAAGGACATAAAAAGTCTACTTTGCCTAAAAATAGTTTATAACAGCTCAGCCCTTATCCCCTAAAGCACATGCTGCCAATCTAACCTGGTTAAAAATATCACTCCATCTACTTTTACTTTATAAATGCCAATTACTGCCAGAATTCAATATGCATTTGCTTCAGAGACAAACTCAAGAGGTAAACAACAGGTATAGGACCAAATCACTAGCCAGAAAAGCCTAAAAAAACTCTTTGTAGACTTCGGGGCTTTGAGGAATATGTACTTTTAGATCCCTTAACCCAGGTGGAGACCCAGTGAGGACATTTCCTCCATTTCCTTCTTCCTATGGGTTAAGGAAAGAAAAAGCCGGCCCATTAGAAACACTTGCAAAGTGCTGACTTTACACCTATCACAAAGCTCAAATGTAGTAAGTGAACGAGGGATGGAGAATCAGATTTGCAGAATTTCTTACTCGGAGTTTGAAATGGGATCATCAGCCCAGATACATGGAAGTCCAGGGCATTATTTTCAATTTTCATATGGAAGCCAAAGCCACTGGAGCTAAGTTAGGACGGTCTCTGCCCACAGCATCACTTCTAGGGCATCAAAGAGGCCTCAGGGTCTCCCCTGGGTCTCTAACCCAAGGTTTATCCTCAGTAAGACGAACTGTCCTTGGAAAAGAGAAGGGAAAAAGACAACAATGCTGCTATTAGCAGACTTTTACAGCTTTATATTTGGCAGAGTTTGCCAACATCTGCACTATTGATATTTTGGGTTGGATAATTCTTTGTTGTGGGGGTCCATCCTGTGCAATGTGGCATGTTTAGCAGCATCTCTGCCCTCTATCTGCGAGGTACCAATAGCAACCTCCTTCCAAGTGTGACAATCAAAACTATCTCCCGACACCGCCAAATGTCCCCTAGTTGCAAAATCTCTCCCAGTTGAAAAGAACCACTTTTCTGTGGCAGAAAACTCAATCCAAATTAACTGCAGTGCAAAAGAAGCTTATCAGTCCACATGCTGAAAAAGTTTAGGCATAGAACCTGCCTCAAGAACAGCTGAATGCAGGGATTCCAACAACATCACTTAGATTCTGTCCCTCTCTTTTCCTAACTCCTTTAGTATTCATTTAGTTTTCATAAGATTTCCCTGTAAGATTATTGCCAAAAATCTTAAAATCTCATCTTTTATTTCCAAGATCAATAACAATTTTTCTGTGTTTTTCAATAGTTTACTTTTCAGTCTCACCCTCATTCGATCTTAATTAAGTCTCAGATTCATCCCTGAACCAACCATGGTAGAAGTTACATGATATATATACTTGGGTTTACAAGCCCACCCCTAAACAGTTGTGGGGTCAGTCCTACCCAAGCCCGTATATTGAAAATAAGGGTAAGATATTTTCCCGAAAGCAAAGGTGGATCTAGTACTCTCAAAGAGTTTGGGTAAGAAGTGGACATCGGGTGCAAAACCTAAGGCTGACTCTACAGGAGACTTTTCCCAAAGATGCATCTGGCTTGCATTCCTTTCATGGTGAAAAATAGGCAAGGCTGGCTTCCCGAGCTTCACCGTGACCAAAGGACCCCTCATGAACAAATGTTAGTCACAAAGCCTTGGCAAATCAGTAACACTGAGGAATTGAGACAGCACATAATTCACCCCCTTGGAAACTTTCCAAAAATATCACCTCACTGATGCAGAGGAGGATTTCTTTGCCTACTATCAATTGGAGGCGGGGGGAAGACAGAGGAAAAAAATCTGAGCTGCCTGACAGTTACCCTCACTGTGCATCACTCACACTGCGATCACGCCCACACCCCCGCACCAGCACTCCACGCACGGGCACACGTGCTCACAGGAACCTCACACACACCTACCACCTCGGAGTCGGCCCACCAGGCTGACAATCACTCTGGCAACTGGGCACAACCAAAGCCTCTTCCCCCACAACCTGTCATCTCCTAGGTTACCAGCTCCCCAACCCAGAGGGGATGCACAGAGGGGAAGGAAATACTCCACAGATACACAGCAAACCCAGCTACATAGAAAGTATGGCCTCTGTAGGTGACGAAATCCTTCTAACAAACCTTCCCAGAGGGCTGGCTGCAGGTGAGGATCCTGCCACCAGTAATTCACTTCCAGTCCCCTTTTTGAAGCATGAGATGCCAGGGGCACTGGCCAGATTTCAATTGGTGACTCTGAAGCCAAGGGCCATGCTAGCTTGTTCCTGAGTTAGAAGACAAACTGAATGCAGGCGTTACTGGGGGAGATGAGCAGTGTATGAGGAGGAGGAGAAAGGAGACAGTGCCAAGAATTCCAAAGAGCAGTCCTCCCCCAGGGAGCTGGGTGCCAGGCTCTGTGGGATGGGCAGGAGACAGAAATAGCATCTCCTGGATCCCTGTGGGGCTGGTAGTGGGTGGGCAGCTGGAACCCTCTGTGACCCAGTTAGGAGAAAGCTTTCCCAGGGCTGGAGCTGGCCTTGTGTACAATGAATCTAGTAGCAATAATGATGGTATTATTTCCTCAACTGTAAAGTGATGGTAATAATATTTAATTTCTCCCTCAGGGTAGTGTTGTGAGGATTAGATGAACAGCACATTAAACACACAGAGCTCATTGAGTAGTGCTTGGCTTAGAGTAAAGGCTCAATAAATATTTGCTAGTAATGATAATGAGAGGCAGCATTGCATAATGAAAAAAAGCACAGACCTAAGTTCAAAACCCAACCGTACCACTTACTTATCCAACTCAGCCTTGAGTACCATCTCTGAGCTTCAATTTACTTAGCTCAGTGAAGTGTTTATTTTATGGGGATTTTTAAAAGAGAATACATCATATAACATGTAAAATATCTTTAGCTACATGAGAGACAAATAAAATTTCAGAATTAGCTAGCAATATCATCATCATCACCATCACCATCCACCTTTGTACTTTCCTCTTAACAAAACATTACATTCAATACCTTACTTTCCTTCATTCAATCCAGTGTAATACATAGATGAGTAAAACAGGAATTACCCTCCTTGTCCAGATTATAAAATTGGGGTCAGAAAGGCTAAATGACTTGTCTATAACCAATTAGAAGGAGGCATTTGGGATGTATGTGCCCTTTGGATTCTTAAAGTGATGCTCACAGTATTTTGCCACCACACATCCAAAGCACAGTGACGCACCAAGTGACCCATGATAATAACCGCAGCTGTTGGTTATTGAGTGTCTGTTAGGTTACAGGTCCTGTTCTAGACATTTTCCCAGGCTCAGAAATGATGAACATAGATACATCCCAGGAAATCTTGTCAGCCATGCTTATAGGTGAACTACAATCTATTTTAGGTACCCATCTCTCCAAATATCACTTCTCTGCAAACCTGTGCTTTCCAGCAAGACCCAGGCTCCAGCTAATGCACATAGGTACCTTCTTATACACCATTTAAAGACTTAGTTTCTGCACAGCCTTCCAGAGCTTCCCTCTTGCCTCCTCCAGTCTCCTCCCCGTCTTAAAAAGGACTCCTTCTACCTCACAGCCAGCTGGGTGAGTCATGGAGGAAGAGGCTAGCTTTCTTTATTTCCCCCAACCAAAGACCCATTTTATTTTGAGTTTGTGGCCTTGTGCCCCAGTTCATTAGCAAAACAGGGAGGTAATCCCAGAAAGACCACAGCAGCAGGAACACTTGCCTCCATCCACGCATCAGGCGGGTCCCAAAGCCCTCCAGGTTCTCATGCCTCCCTCCCTCTCCTGAGGTAACATTTCACTTAGTGTACAATCTAGATTATTCTACCATTCAAGAGTTCTTCATTTTTCTCAATAAGAACACTGCTCATTAAATGGTCTCTTTTGATATTGATGTGGGTGTCAAAATGTAGGTTTGTTTGATGAGTGCCCTAACACATAAGCATTTTTTATAGCAATTGTTAAAAAAAATAAATGAAATGCTTGGAAACCAACTTGTTATATAGTTTAACTGTACAAGCCTGGTAAGAAAGATCTACTCTTAAAATAAAGTGCCGGATTTGACAAGATAAGGAAAATTCAGAGAAGTATTTCAAAGGCACACAAATGATACTAAAGCTTGGTGTTGATTATCTGACGCAGATACAAAATGAATCATAGTTATCAGAGGTTTTTATAGGAGAAATGAGAGCTGGATATATATATATACACATACACTAGAATCAAACACCAAAAGGTTGTTATTTGTTCAAATGCTGTGTTTTGCAAGTTGGAGAGGTAGTGCTCATTTCAACAAGATGCAACAGTCTCCCACTGAGCTCGAATTCTCTGACCAGAGTTTATAAGCAAGAACAAACCTTCTCAGAGGTCATAAAGGTATAATTTTTAAAATGCTTTCAGAACCAATTCTTGCAATTTCTTTCTACTGTTTGACTTACACCTTGACCTGGAAGTCCTCTCAGCCTCCGAAGGCATCCCCAGTTTGTGCCCCCTGTTTAAGTTTCTCCTTTCAGGTGAAAGGTAGTCAGTCAGGGAATGCCTCTTGCCTCTGAGAGTTAGGAGAAGTGAAGATTTACGTTTGACGCGTGAATAGGCACTTGTGGTTCAAGTTCCACCAGAAACCAGTCATTGTGACCCTGGGCAAACCATTTTCACTCTCTGGATAGACTTGTCTCGTTCATAAGCAAAGGTCGTTAAGTAGACTCGAAGCTGTCAGTTGAAGTGTCTACAGAAGTATATAGAGATAAACACAGAAGGCTCTTGGGGAAAACAGTCAAGCGTCTGGGTTTTAGGAGGCAGTCAGTTTCCAGCCTCAGCTGAGCAGCAGCTTTACTGATTAACTTCAGTAGGTGGGATTTTGAACTTCAGTTGTTCATTCATACAATAAATCCTTCTTAAGGATCTGCTCCACTACTGGTTGTTCTCTACTCACAGGAATACAAACAAGAGCAAGGAAAAAAATCTCCCCCCTTGGGAGGATATGTTGTGATGGGATAGATAAGCAAATAGGTAAATTAAAGAAATACAATTCTAGGGAGGAGTAAGTGCTGTGCAAACAGTAAAGGCCTTGGTTGCCAGTAGTATGGCCGGGGGGAGGGTATTATGAAAAACCACAGCCCAGGCAAGTGCAGGGTCTTCCTTCCAAACTCTACCACCTCCCATCCATAAGATATGAATAGATCCCTAAATGGAGAAAAATAAACATACTTAATGCAGCTGCTTCATGAGGAAGTAAAGAAATAAGACAAAGAAAAGAATCAGTAAACTGCAACTTGAATTTTGCTCAATAAGCCAAAGAGAAGGCTGAAGTTTTCCAGAGCAGCTGCCGGTAACGGTGCTCGTGCCTGCAGTAAGCCAGGATCCTCAAAAGGAAGAAAATGGCCCCCAAAGAGGAGGACTAGCCGGCTCCAGGCAAGAAGCAAATACAATGTTCTCCAGAGCATCCCTAATTTATACCCTCAGGATTTCACATTTTAAGTTCAACCAAACATGATCTTTTTGACCTCAGAATTCTAAGTACAGAACATAAAAATACATGAAAGATGTAAAGAACTAAAAAGATAAAATAAAAGATAGGTAACAAAATACTATCAAAATGTGTCAGATGAAAAAAAAAATTCAGACTAAACCTCTGCTGAAAACAAAAAAGAATTGTGAGGAAATATCCTTAAATACTGTTTAAAACTGAAAAAACATAAAGGATTCACAGGGTCACAATCTAAGCCAACACTTCTCAGACCCCAAGACCCATTCAGAAGGTCTCTGAGGTCAAAACTCTGATAATACCGAAGCGCTGGTTTTCTTTTCCATGGGTTGGCATTTGTAATGCTGGTACAAAATACATGGAGGGGCGGTACAATTGCTGGTATCTCAGCCCAAATCAAGGCAATAGCTTCACTAGTACTCACAGCACTGGCATTCAAAAAGCGAGTTCCACAAAGAATGCCTTTAACTGAACAGTAAAAAATAATGATTTGTTAATATTTTGCGTGATGAAATGGTCAGAATGCACTTAGCATTTTTGCTGCATACTGAAGTATAACGTTTGTCAAGAGGAAAGATACAATGTGTCGTTTGAGCTATGAGCTCCAGTAGCTGCTTTCCTGTTGGATCACCATTTTTTACTTGAAAGAACAGATAAAGTATGATTATTTGGACCTGGGTGTTTTCCAAGATGTTTTTTAAAAATGAATGAAATGAGCCTGTCACTTCAAGGGAAGCAACTGACAGCATTTGTTGCCAGTGGTAAAATTTGAGATTTAAGCAAGAAATACAATTTTGTAAAACTTGTATCTGCTACCATGAGCTTGACAATTTCCCTATGTATGAAGATGCTTCTCATGATGTCAGGGCTGTTATTGAGAAACATTTTTTAAATTCATAGACTTTACTTTTTTAAGTGGGGTTTAGAGAGAAATGGAGTAGATATTACAAAGAGTATCCAAATATTCCCTCTCCCTCCAGCAGTTTCTCTTAATAACATCTTGCATGAGTGAGGTACATTTCTTAAGTTGATGAACCAATACTGATACATTACTATTAATTAGATTCCATAGTGAATATTCAGCATTTAACAGTCCTGTGTGTCTGGACAAATGCATGTTGGCGTGTGCCCACTATAGAGCACCATGCAGAATAGTTTCATCATCCTAAAAACCCTCTGTGCTTCACTCGTTTATCCTCTCTCTCCCCCAAATTCATGCTCCTTTCATTCTCTCTGTAGTTTTGCCTTTTCCAGAATTTCATATAGTTAGAGTCATATAGTGTATAGACTTTTCATACTGGCTTCTTTCACTTAGCAATATGCATTTAAGTTTCTCCATGTCTTTCTGTGGCTTGATAACTCATTTTTTATCACTGTATAATATTCCATTGTCTGGATGTAGCATAGTTTATTTATCCTTTCACTTAATAAAGGACATTTTGGTTGCTTCCAACTTTTAGAAATTGAGAATAAACCTGCTATAAACACTTGTGTGCAGGTTTTTGTGTGAATGTAAGTTTCAGCTCATTTGGGTAAATATCTAGGAATGAAATTGCTAGATCATGCGGTAAGACTGTTTTACTTTGTGAGAAACTGCCAAGTTCTTCCTAAGTAGCTGTACCATTTTCCATTCGTTCCAACATAGAATGAGTGTTCCCATTGCTCCACATCCTTGTCAGCATCTGGTGTTGTCAGGTTTTTAGATTTTTAGTCATTCTAAAAGGTATGTTGTGTTATCTCATTGTTAATTCAAACTTCCTTAATAGTATGTGATGTTGAGCATCTTTTCATAGGCTTACCTGTCATCTCTATATCTTCTTTGGTGAAGTGGCTTTCAGATCTTTTGCCCATTTTATAATTTTTGTTGTGTTTTTTTATTTTTTCCCCTTATGACAGTAGGCAAGGATCTGGAGGACATTATGCTAAGTGAAATAAGCCAGCCAGAGAAAGACAAATACCAAATGATCTCACTCATATGTGGAATCTAATGAACAAACTGAACTAACAAGAAAAATAGAGACAGACTCATAGATGGAGAGCAGGATGACAGCTAGTATATGGGGGAGTGGTTAGGGGTTGGAGGGATGGAGCAAAAAGGAAAAAGGACTTGTGGACATGGATAACTGTGTGGTGATCGTGGGGGAGGTGGGGTATAAGGGGACTAAATTGTAATGGAAAAAATACAATAAGAAAACTTTTAAACCAACAAAAGGTAGCGTGATAATTTTGTATTGATGACAGATGGTTACTAAACTTAATGCAGTAATCACATCACAAGGTATATATAGCAAAGCATTATGTTGTACACCTGAAACTAATATAACATTTTATGCCAACTATATTTTAATAAAAATAGAAAAATTGTTCTTTGGTATATTTACATTACTTTGCTAAAAATGTTTTTCTCTATTTCAGTATCTAAAGGACAGAGACTATTTAAAAATGACCACAATACCTTTACCACTTATAAAAATCAACAATGAAATTCAATTACAAAAAAAAGGAATTCTTTGTATATTTTGAATAGAAGTCCCTTACCAGTTACATGTTTTGCAAATATTTTCTCCCAGGCCATGGTATGTCTTTTCATTCTCTTAACATCATCTTTTGCAAGCAGTAGTTTTATTTTAATGAAGTCCAACATCAATTCTCAGTCCAGGCTCTCCGGGATTGTGCTTTTGGTGTCGTATGTAAAACTTTATTGCCAAACAGGAGATCACCTAGATTTCCTACCACATTATTTCCTAGACATTTTATGCTTTGGCATTCTGCATTTAGATCTATGATGCATTTTAATTTGTGTGAAGGGTATAAGGTGTGTGCCTAGATTCATGTTTTCACGTGTGGACATCCAGTTGTTCCAGCACCGTTTATTGAAAAGACTGTCCTTTCTGCATTGAGTTGCCCTTGCATTTGTCAGAGATCAGTTAAGCATATTTGTGGGGGTATATTTCTGGACCCTCTATTCTGTTCCACTGACACATTAGTCATTATTTCAGTATAATTACCCTGTCTTGATCACTATGGCTTTGTAACAAGTCTTAAAGTCAGGTCAAGTCAGCCCTCCAGCTTTGTTCTTTTTCTTCAGCATTTTGTTGGTCATTTGAAACTTTTGCCTTTCCTATCCATATAAATTATTTCTTTAGAATAAGATTGCATCTACAAAATAATGTGCTGGGATTTTGGTTGGGGCTGCACTGAATCTATGTATCAAGCTAAGGAGAATTAACATCTTAATCTCCCTATCCATGAACATAGAATACCTCTCCATTTATGTGGCCATTCTTAATTCCTTTCATCAGTGTTCTGGTTTTCCTCAGATAGATCCTTCACTTATTTTATTAGTTCTATGCTTGAGAACTTATTTTCTTTTCTGGTGCTAATGAACATGGCATTGTGTTTTTAATTCAAGTTCCAATGGCTCACTTCTGGTGTATGAGAAAGCATTGACGTTTGTATATTAACCTTATATCCTGTAGCCTTATTGTAATTGCTTACTAAGTCCAGTAGTTTTTAGTTGTTGTTTTATAGTTGGTCATTTCTTGGGATTTTCTACATAGACAATTGTGAACAAAAACAGTTTTACTTCTTCTGTTGCAATCTTTTATTCCCTTTTCTGGTCTTACTGCTTTAACATAGACACCTCCCCAATTATTTATAGAGCAGGCTCCAGGGATGATGAATAATTGGCTATAATGTATTTTATTTCTTAACCACAAGATGTAAAAAAAGCTTTACTATAGTAATTTAATCTTTTATGCTAGTTTTTTATTTACTTTTGATACAGCTAGCTGGAAAAGTTCACACTATATACGTAGCTATAGTGGAAGTTAACCTTAGAGAGAAGGAATTCTTTGTATTACATTTACAACCCAAGAATAGGCCTCGTATTTACCCAACAGACTATCCCAGTGTCTCCTATATGACCACACCCTCTAGCGACAAAATTAATGTCATCTACATACTTCACTTAATGCATTGTATTGGATTAAATGCAGTGCGATGTTTTATACCAGGAACTAATACATATCTTTGGCAGCAGTTTTATTTGTATGGGAAGAACCAGCAACTGAAAAGTACCAGTGTCAACTGGGTGACTCTAACTATATCATGAGATCTCATTTCACAACCCCAGATTTAAAACTGCAGGAGGCTAATTCTACAATCGCAATTTAGGCAAAGCTCCAACAATGCAAAATGCTCAATTCCATGTAAACTGGAATAGGAAACTGTGAGGGATTTGGAGAAAGGAGGGGCCACTACTCCAACTCATTATAGAATAAAAAGTATTCTATTCTGAAAATCAGAAGCAGTCATCGAAGCTATAGTTACAGTTTAAAAGAATGTTTTCTCCTAAGAGATCCCTCCTCTTGTTATTTACGAACTACAGAGCAATCCTGTACTGCATTCCTTATTTCTGTTAACATCATCCAGGTTAACTCCCTCAGGAGTGCGGGCACTGAAATATGAGAAATCTAGACTGGAAGGCCACTTAGCTGTGTGATCCCAGGCAAGTTCCTTAACTTCTCTAACCCTCTGTTTCTTCATTTGTAAAATTAGGAAAATGAGTGCCTCTACTTCAGACCATTGAAAGAACTAAATGAGCTAATAATGTTTGTAAAGTACATAGTATGATACCTGAACATAGTAAGATCTTTTAAATAATATTGTTGATATTATTATTAATGATAATGTTCATGTAGCTTATAAGCAACACCAATTTTTTTTAACCTGTCATATTCTCCTTTCCTCTCTATTTCTATCTTACTAGAGACCCAGAGTGCCCACTAACTGGCTCACTCTGATAGCATCTAGTCTCTAATCTTTCCCTCTGTTTTATTTTACACACAAATGCCAAGTTAATTTTCCTAAAGCACACTCTTTCTTGGGGCCAGAGTGTCTACAGAAAGATTTTAAACTCTTTACTTTGGCACTCAAGACTTCCATAATTTGACCGTAACCTCCAGCTCTAAACTGTTCTATCCCTGCCATGCATTTAAATTGCAGCCAGACGACAGGGCAGCCAAACTGAAGCTTGATTGGGCTTCACAGTTTCCCAGAATGGTCAGGAGGGAATGAAGCCAGATGGGGAGTGTAAACTGCATCCAGAAGAACATGCCAAGGTTTAAAATTGGAGAAAAGAAGCCAGATCTGTTGTCAAGACCAAGGGCTAAATTGGGGATCGGGAATGACAGATAAAGCCAAGAAGATCTGAGGGTAGTAAAAGCAACCAGAATGAAATCAAAGAATAGACAGGGATAGAGGAGGGCTCGGGACTTTTTATGTGCCTATGTCTAGGATTGCCAAGATGCCTTTCATTTGGTTCCATCTGTGTGATGTGAAAACAACACAGTTCAAAATGTGACTTAAATAGGACTGAGAAAATAGCATATTGCATAAATATTATTACCTATAAAATTTAGCAGTAGGAATGCTTATCACAGTCTGTTTTATAACACAAAACTAGAAAACCTAGATGTACTGTATATGTAAGTAAAATTAGTAAGAGGAATATAGGAAATGATTAAATTGATGGTTTGAATTTACATTAGTATAAATATTTGCATACATATTTATATATGTAAATATGTAATGTCTAACATTTATGTATTATATAAATATATATTTATATATGCTTATATATAACATATTTATATACTATATAAATACATATCTATCTATCTATATGCATGTATGTGTGTGTGTGTGTATTTACCAAAGAAATATATACTAGAATGTTAATGCTGGTTAAGAGTAGCATAGGGTTATAGGCAATTCATTTTCTTCTTCCTTATATGTAAGTCAAAATTTTCTGAAGTGATTGTGTATTGAAACAAGAACTGGGCAAACCAATCATCTGAGCCACATAATTAGAAATTACTGGTTTATATCTGTGTGAAATTTCCAAATCTGCCGATCTATATAACAGAAATTTAAGAAGCAGACTTGGTTATACAAAGCACTTTAACTTCTGAACAAATATACTGATTCTTAAGCTAAACAGTACTAAATAAATGGGAGAGAATAAAAGACATCATCCCACAAATTTGAATCTATATCTTATATATGACTATTAACTTCCTTGGATATAGGTACACCACACATTTTAGAGCACTTTTGCAGACATAGATGAAGTTGGTTCTCAAGACATTCCGTACATACATATGTGGGAACCTAGACACTGAGATGTTAATGGATTTTTGTCAATTTCACAAAGTGAAATTTCAAAGCATCAGAACTAGGTAAAATACAGATATTCTTGGGCATAATATGAGTTCTAATACACTGCATAGAACACTTAATTGCTGGGGGATTTTTGTATTTTTAGATAAATGACATTTTACATGATATATTAAGAACATCTGAATCTGTTTTTAAAGACTAGTTAAAAATATTCAGAAAGACATTAAATTCTCTACTATGATTGAGCAGTAGCACCATCTTCTAACAGATAAAGGAACCAAAACAAAACAAAGAACAATGTGGAAGAAAGGAAGAGAAGGAGGGAGAGAGGGAGAGAAGAAAGTAAAGGAAAAAAATAGATCCTTCAAGCAGTAGAGATTCATTTTTAGACCAAGGAAGGCATTTTTCTTCCTTCTTTGCACGTTTCCATACGTAGTACTATCCCCCAAATCCACTGCAATATGACATCAGGGGCTAATTGAACATATAAATCAAGAACTCATTAGAATGGATTGATAGGGTTTGGCCTCTAGTGAATTGTCAAACAAAAGAAAAGCAAGAAACGAGTCTTCCACATTTCATTTAAAATGATGTATTATTTATTAAAGAATTCTGGGTAGAGATTAACCTTCTCTGACTTTTTTTTGAGGGGGGGGATGCCTGACTTGAATCCCAAATTGCTCTGATAAATGTATCAAAAGCTATACCGTTTCTGGGCAGTTTCACTTCTACCTCTATGTACGGGACTATCATTCCATTTTATCACTCCTACTGTTTTATCGCTCCTCTCAGTAATAACCCTTATTGAATTACAATACCCAAGGTGCCTTCCAGAGTACATGGAACTGGTGTGTTTCCCCATATCCTCTAAACAATAAAAAATGCCTGGGAGGAGAACCTGAGCTACAGTCTGAAGCCCAATTCTTTCAGCACCATGAAGACCAGACTAAAGCTATCTGCACTGAGAAAGAGCCATGCAGGCTCCCCAAAGTGGACATTCAGTCCGTAAATAAAAACAGCAAGCAGCCCTGACTGGTGTAGCTCAGTGGATTGAGTGCTGGCCTGCAAACCAAATGGTCGCTGGTTTGATTCCCTATCAGGGCACATACCTGGGCTGCAGGACAGGTCCCCAGTTGTGGGTGTGTGGGAGACAACCAATTGATGCTTCTCCCACACATTGATGCTTTTCTCCCTCTCTTTCTCCCTCCCTTCCTTTCTCTCTGAAAATAAATAAACAAAATCTTTAAAAAAAAACCAAGCAAAATGTTCTGGTTTTCTGCCTAATAACATCTGTCTGATGATTGCATACACTCCACCCATTCTCTTGAGTCCAGTTTACCTCTCACCCCTGGCCACCGATGCCCACATCCATCTCTTGTGCCTTTGAACTCATGTAAATCTATCTGTTCCATCCATTTGGCACTTCATTCATATGGCCTTGCATTGATTTTTCTTTCTATGAATGTATTTTGCTATTCTATCCCAACTACGGTCATTCATAGCCCACCAAAAAGAAGCAGGACTTGTTAAGCAGCTTTTTCTGCCAGGTTTGGCTAAAGTAGCCCTGGGGATGAGGGTCCTGACTTCTGTTGTCAGGTAAGGCCTGTCTGTGTCTCTCAATAACACCATCCAAAGAGATTCTTTAAATCATGGCTTTATAAGTATGAAAGAAAAAAGAAAGGAAAGGAAAGGAAAGGAAGGGAAGGGAAGGGAAGGGAAGGGAAGGGAAGGGGAGGGGAGGGGAGGGGAGGGGAGGGGAGGGGAGGGGAGGGGAGGGGAGGGGAGGGGAGGGGAGGGGAGGGGAGGGGAGGGAAGGGAAGGGGAGGGGAGGGGAGGGGAGGGAAGGGGAGGGGAGGGAAGGAAAGGCAGCTTATTCAGTAATTCAACAAATGTTTATTGAACATTTACTATGTACCAGTCATTGCTGATATAAAAGTTATAAAAAATACAGACCCTGCCCTGTAGGAGCTCTGACTATTGAGAAGAGTCAATTAAGTAAGAACTGTAGTAGAGAATAAAATAACAGGGCATTCTGAAACCAGACCTTCGAAGGATTTTACTATATACTGCAATATAAAATATATGGAGGGAGGACCTATTTTATAATCCCAGGCTCTTCTCAAAAAAGGGCTATTGAAAAGTAAACCCTTAAGCCACAGGGATTCCATCTTGCAAGTGTTCCTTTCACTGTTACTGAATTTCTTGTTTTGCCCCCATGTTGTTCTTATGCCATGACAAGCTATACAGGGATGTCACTCTCTTATATTAAGGCCATTATTGAAATTACAGCTGTGTTTTTTATTCTTCATCAAAAATACAAAAGTTCAGGCTTAGCTGCAATGATCAAATTTTCTCTTTGCATAGGGCTAGGTCCCCATATCTCTCCCTGAGTGAGTAATGTTCTGGGGGCATCCTGCCCCTCTGGGAGGGATATTATTTAGTTCTTGGGAGGGGGAGAAAGGGGAAGTGCAGTTGGAGAGTGACTTTATTAGTGTCCTGGCTATAAAAAGTAGCTCTCCAATTGCATAGAAACATAATTACTAAAACAAATTCCTTTGTAATCTTAGTTTACTTTATCTCACCTGCCTCTTGCCCAGTGCAGCCTTTTAGGGGTGTTTAGGCTCTTCAGAGATGGGGTGATGGGAAACCTGTATTATATACTTCTTTCTAATAATCTTACTTTCTCCATACCCCCAGCACCCAGTACAACACACAGTATACATTAATAAATATTTGGTTGACAGGTTTCTTAATTGCTTTTATGGCAATTTTCATGACAGAGTCTTTAATGAATGTTTTCATCATATAAAAATCCATTTTTATGTTCATCATTGTGAAGTCCAGGCCTGCACTGCCCAACATGGAAGCCACTAGCCAGATACGACTTGTGACCATATTAGATGTCATGAGTTCAAGTTGAGATGTGCTTTAAGTGTAAATACACACCAACTTATACAATACAAACTGGGTACAAAGAATGTAAAATATCTCATGAATTATTTTTACATTGGTTATATAGCGTATGAGATTTTGGGGGGTTAAATTTTTAAATTAAAATTAATTTTACCTTTATTTTACTTTTTAAAATGTGTCTTTAGTAGAAAACTGAAAATTACATATGTGGCTCATATTATATTTCTACTGCACATCTCTGGTTCAGATGAGATTAGATTAATTTTCTTTTAAATCAAAGTATTGAATAAATTGTTTGTTTTTAACAGGAAGGGCCAGAAGAAAATAATCCAGATTGGGACCCATTTGAAGCAGTGTTCAGTCAATGTACCAAAGTGATACAAGATCTGGGAAACTACTGTGGTAGAGCCTGGGGCCAATCAGGAAGAGACTTGGAGCTAGCTATGTTTCAGGATTTCCATGAGGATCTCTCACATCTAGCATGTCGTGGCTTTGGCAGGTATCTTATCAACCTGCCTTGGAGCCCTATGGGAAAGTATTGCGGGTCACACAGCCTATGGCAGTGAATACCATTGGGGCTCAATGCAGTGACGGGGGAGTTGAGATTGTTGATGATAACTTTAAGTTTACAATCACACCAAATAAAACCTATCCAGTGAGGCAAAGTTAGAGGTAAACCAGGCAGGCAAGTACAAACGAAGCTCTATCCAGTTTCAGATCAGTGAGAAGATAGTCATTAAGCCTATAAAAGCATTTATGTTTCACTTCCCTGTTTCATTAATTCATATTCCAATATCAGCATTTGCCATATTTTTATTGAAAATTATCTTTCTGGTAGAGAATTTCTTGGGTGAAGAGGAAAAGAGCCCTTCTTTAATTTAACTTCACAAAATATTTTGATCAATGTGACAATTCATCATTGCTTTAAACCACTACCCTGCCTTTCTTTGTTAATTGCTCAAACTATCGTGTAAATATACAATTTCTACTATCTACCTCCAAAGCATCTCTAAAGTTTCACTCTTCAGCTTCCAGGGTTGCAGGGGCCAATCACTTTAAAACATGGGGCACTGTTTTATCATCAGTACAAAAGGGGTGGCAATGCCTTCCATGTTGACTCAGCCAACAAATAGTAAGTTATGGTCTCCTAATAAAAAAAGAGGGGGAAATAGTATAGATATCTAAAAGAACTTGGGTTTGAAAGTTAATCCTGATATAAACAGTGCTACTTTCTAACTGAGGAAACTTACCTTACCTCTCTGAGCCTTGGTTTCCTTTTTGATAAAATATAATAGTGATATCTACCTTGCAAGATCACTGGAGGATTGAGACCATTTCTGTGACGACCTTAATACAGAACCTGATTCATAAAAGGCACTCAAAACAAAGTAGCTATTATCAAATAAGGTTGATATTCTGATGTATGTTTATATATATGTATATATCATAAATAAGTATTAATTAGATATATAGATAGATTAAATGACTGATACTATTCCCAACTCCAATTAGCTTCACAGGAGACAATTGCTTATGTGTCTTGTCTCAACAGCATTCTTAATATTTCTCACTTAAAAATAAGGAAATTCATTGTAACATATCATGAGTTAAATGGAACTTTGTGCATAATGGTAGATTTGCCTAAGTGAACTTAGAATTGGGAAGCACAAAAGTAGGTGACTATAAGAAGCTTCTAAGAAAAATGTTCAGTTTCTCTCTGCTGGATTCTGGACAATGCCCTAGAGGGGAAAAAAAAAATCTCCACTTGGTTAAAACTTTCAAGAGTCACAGAGTTAATCACAGGGACATCTCATGGGCCCTCTGAATTAACCAGAAAGAAATTTAAGTATCACCCCTAGTTTTAGAGAAAAAAATCACCTCTCTCCTGAATACATTTATTATCATTTCTTAATAAGGACAAAAAAGTAAGGAAAAGGCCATAAAATATGCATTAAAAATTCAGGCAGCTGAATTCAGTTTTACTGGAGTGCTCCTGTGAAAATGGGGGGGATTGTGCCTCAGGATTTCCTCATCGACAGACGGACCAAGGGACTAAAGCCTTAACCACTGACCCCTATCTCCTGCTGGTTGAGGGCTGCTCCCTCCAAGTTGTACCTGCCTCCAACTGAGCAAATGTCCCTGCTGCCAGCGAAAAGTCCCCAGGCAGAGAAGCAGAGAGACCCAGGTGTGTAAATTGGGAAACTGTCCACAACAGCTTCAGGTGAACACAGAAGTGAACTTGAGAATATGTGTTGGTTCATTAACAACATTTACTACACCCACTCTACCCTGCCACCCCCATCCTGCAACACAACCTGTATTCTGGAAATGCCTCACTACTCCCTGTTTCATGCACTTCCACTGCTGCAAGAACATGTTCACTTCTTGCCTTCAGTTAGAAAGTCCTCTACTCCCACCTCTTTCTCACACAACTCCCAAAGCCCAACTACAATAGTGCCTTGGGACAACACACAAGAAAGAACAATTTGTCTTTCCCTGAGTTCACAGATCATTTGTTTATGATTCTATTTTAGAATATGGACACATAAACTAATAAGTATTACGTAAAATTTTATTGTTGCCTACCATATTTATTAAGCTGAATGATCTTAGCTTTAGTAATATATTCGAGTCTCAGTTTTTACTCTGAAAAATGAGAAAAAATACATTCCCCATGTGTGGGAAAAGTTCAATGAGATTGTGTGCCTAAAATGCCCAACACAATGTCTAGCCATTGTAGATGATCCAAAACTTCCAGTTCCCATCACTCCGACCTTCTTCCATGATTTCATGTTTGTATCTCAAACACCTAGCACGATCCCAGCACATAGTAAGCTCTCACATAGTAAGAATGGCTTGATAGCACTAAATGATCCCATGGAATTCCTATAACTCTGTGATAGTCAAGGATGATGGATCTTGAAAAAGATTTTTAATTACAATTATAGGCAAATAAATGTTTAGTATAGAGCAGCAATTTTCAACTATTTTCATCTCATGGCATACATAAACTAATTATTAAAATTCTGTGGCACACCAGGAAATATACTTTTTGCTGATCTGACAAAAAATATAGGTTTAATTTTGATTCATTCACACCAAATGGTAATTGCTCTGTTGACTATTGTCATTTTTTAAAATTTGACAATCTAAGGGAAAAGAGGTCAGTGCCCCTGACTAATTTAGTCAGGTATCACATGTTTTAAAAATTCTTCTGGCATACTGGTAGAAAATCACTGCTATAGTAGAGAAAAACAAAAAAGCAATATGTCTGAAATAATGGTCCCTACCATTATTTCAGAATATAAAGTGGAAACTCCTCTATGGAGAATTTCAGTTAACTGTAGAAATGATACGCAACTGGATTCCAGGAGTTCTGAAATAACCTAACCTGTGGTGAATTGTTTAAGATATATTTTTCCTTCTAAAATCCATAGTTTTAAATGCTCACTTCCTCCTTCTGAGAAGCAATTTCAAGTGCAGTATGAGCTAACCAAAATGGCATACACTTATAATAATTCAATATAAATATATTAAACAGCTCAGATTGAGTTTCTTTTGCCTGGAGAGTAAGATGAATTGACAAAAAACTAAGATTTCAGCAAAAACTTTTTGTTAGAAATAAGATATGACTCCAAATCCTTAAAAAGTCTTAGAGGAGAGCAACCAAAGAGCTTCAGGAAGGATTCAAGAGTCCCTTTACTTTAATAATGTGACACCAGCACTTTTCAATCATGGCAACCTGACACCACACCTAGAATTGGATTGTGTGGTCCCTGCTGCCCTCACCTGCTTGCAGGAGGGTCCCTGCAGCCAGCTGGGAACGATTTGTTTTTGTGGAGAGTACAAACTGGGTCTTAGGTGGCCTCAGCCCTTGTTGAGGGAAAGAGTGAATGACAATTAATTAAGAAAATCATTCTTGGCCTTTATTTCTTTGCATGCATAAGGAGAGGGTGAGAGGATAATCTGTAAGGTACTCTCAATTCTATCATTTTAAATACATATCTATGTCAAGTAGATGAACCAAGTAGAAAAGGACAGAGTCCTTTCTGTCTCTCTGGGTGCTTTGTCCTGGCACGGGGAGAAAGAGGGAGGCAGGGATGGATTCCACTTTCTACAGAGGCAGATTTATTCATGGATATAGAGGAAAAGGTGCTTATCCATTGAACTAAAATCAGAATAAAAACAAGGTAAATGATAAATGGAAGACTATATACAGGACCAGGAATAAACTGACTTCACTCAAGAATTTGGTGTTTACTTGTCTAAATGAATCCTGAAGGGGCAGGAATGCACAGCTGCAGAGTGTTTATGGGAACAGGTTTCTAACTGCATCCCCTTGGCTTCACTCTGATTCTGTACCTCTCAGCTGGACTGCCTTCAGCACGTTACTTGAACTATTTATGTCTAGTTTCTTCTACTATAAAATAAGAACAAAAGTAGTGTTCTCTAAGAGGGTTCTTGCGAGTATTTGACAAGTTAACACAAGTAAAACATTTAGAATGGTATCCATTATATGATCAGTCCTTGATAATTACTGGCTATTATTATTTGTCCTCTGATATCATTCAATTTCCATAAAGCACCAGGCAAATAAATTACCAATTTTTCAAAATGTATAGACCAATGAAATCAGGAAGAATGCACTTTAGACACAGTCAACTAGTTATAAA
The DNA here is from genome assembly GCF_022682495.2 of Desmodus rotundus. Lineage (NCBI taxonomy): Eukaryota > Metazoa > Chordata > Mammalia > Chiroptera > Phyllostomidae > Desmodus > Desmodus rotundus. Next base: position 25,426,285 of record NC_071391.1, on the reverse strand, counting down.
TTATTATTATTAATCTTGATGATGATGATGATGATGATGACCATTCATGTATGGCCTACCTTGTCTTACAGGAACTGCCCAAGGAACTTCATGTTTTCATTATTGCATCCTACCAACAAATCTACAAAAGAAACTATCATTATATAAATTGAAAATCTGAGGTTCAGATATGCTAACAAAATGCCTTATAGTTACAAAGTTAGAATATTGAAAAACTACAGCTCAAAATTATGCCCATAAACTCTGGAGCTCATTCTTTTTCCATTTTTAACATAAGGAACATGATGTCCATGAGACTAAAGTTTAAGTGGGTGGGCTTCAAGAAAAAACAATACAGAGATTTTTTTTTTTTTTTAGGTAGAAAAATTACCAGGTTAACGATTAAAATTAAACCTTAAAAAATAAAATAAAATAAAACCTCACTGAGAATGATCAAGAATATAAATATATCCCAACTTCCCCATTTTAAGGGAAAAAAAAAACTGATCTAGAAGCATTTACTCATGTACTCCTGTGATTGTGAATGGCCAATACGGTTGGAAGAGACTTGAGAAATACCACTGGATTAACGGCACCTATGACATGGGGAACAAAAAGGTAGAATGAAAATAGAGATAGAAGATCCCTCAGGAAGCTAAGGAAAGAGAGTGGTGAAGGGATGTGCCTGGAAGGCAGAGGTCCCTGAATCATTCCCAAGTTAGACTACACAGAGAAATCAAAGACACGGGACAGTGGCTAGAGTTAGGGCTGTTGCAATAGAAATGTTGAGACATCACATTTGGAATATATATTTTCCAAATAAGTATGCTAGAGTTCTACCAGTTATCTATTACTATGTAACAAATTCCCCAAAATCCAAGTCACAAAGTTACAACCATTTATTTGCTCAAGATTCTGCAGCTTGGGCTGGGTTCAGCTGGTCAGTTTTTTGGTCTCCCCAGGAGTCCCTCAGGAAGTTGTAATCACCTGGAGGTTCAGCTGTGGCTGGATGGTCCTCTGTGGCCTCAGTCACATATCTGTTGCTTATGTGGGGCTGCCAGCTGGAGAACCTTGGTAAACCATCAGGGGTGTCCAACCTTTTGGTGTCTCTAGGCCACAGTAGAAGAAGAGTCATCTTGGGCCACACATTAAAAACACAAACACTAATGAAAACTGATGAGCAAAAAAAAATGTTTTAAGTAAATTTACAATTTTGTGTTGGGCCACATTCATAGCCATCCTGGGCTGCATGTGGCCTGTGGACCATGGGTTGAACACCCCTGCGTCTACCTGGTCTCCAGCAGGATAACCTAGGCTTCAAACATAAGGATAAAGCATTCTAAAGGGTGAGCCACAACATTCCAGCACCTAACAGGTTATGAGATGCTACAGGAGTAACATTTGTACTCCATCATGACTGAAAAACTCCATCTTAGAGTCCCGGCTATGACTCCTAGCTTTCAATTAAATTCTGTAGTTGAAATTAGCCTAACTACATCCTTAAAGGAAAGAATGTATGATGATAACATCCTTTCTTAACATTATATTCTGCAAAATAGTTGTTTTGTCAATTAAATGGTAACTAGAATATTTGTACAAGCATTATTTCACAGGCCTTTTGGGTGGTCCATTGACCATGGAAAACATCTTGTGACAACTGTGGAATCAACCACCACCAGGTTACAATCGTGGGACAACTGACCTCATCCTAATTCCCAAGCCCTACTCCCACCCCAAGGCCCCTACATAAGCCATCCATAAAAACCCCTCAGGGAGCTCAACTTCTCTTTTCTGGTCTACTCCCTTGTGCACAAGCTCTTTTCAATAAACTCTATCTGCTTGATCTTGTACTGGATTCAGTGCTCATTTCTCCAACATTGAGACTCAAGGACATAACATTTAATGTTGCTTGTGCCATGTGTGTTGCTGTCCCACCAACCAAAACAAGCCATAGGATCAAGCCCAGAGTCAGTTTAGGAAGGGACTATCCAAGGGCATGGTTACTGGTGCATGTAGTTAATTGGGTATTATTGATGTAATAATCTACTATAATGGCCAACAAAATAAACAGAAATCTATCTCACTATCCATCTATCTACCTATCTCTCTTCTATCTATCTCTCTTCCAATGCCTCCCAACCTAAGATAAATCAGCTCATACCATTAGTCACAGGAGTTCACATTCACTTTATTCACCAGCAAATATAAGGTTAAGTATAAACTATTACCCACACTGCTTTCAGCATGGAAAAGGAAATTGCATAATTCAGTGGTCTCCTCAATCCTCGATATGGTGCTAACTCACTTGGCAATGGGAGGGTGCCTGAAGTCTCTAACCCAGAAACCATGGCTACTGCCTCTATGAACTGCAGGTTATGTGTTCCAATAAAATAATGGCCTCCTTTGTCTTATGTAAGGTACAAGGGCCATAGTTCTCTCTAATTAAAGTAGAGTAAGATAGCAAAGGGGCAAACAAGAAATATTTCTAAACAAACATACTTTAAGCAATGACTAACAAGTATTATAATCAAAATCACAGAGTATTTACTGGGAGAGATAAAGTTATATTGAATATCTTGCTTAGTAAGACACTGGTTAGAATTTTTTGTGCCATCTGTTCTTGTGAGAAGGAAAAACTATTACCAAGCAATGCCAGAGTCTCAAGCTTAAGGAAATAATGACTACAAAAGAGAAAATCAGCCTGAGTAGGGTAAAGTGTGTGAACAAGATTCTCTACAATACCCTGAAAATCAAAGAACTCCTGCAACTACTTCTCTTCTCAGGATCAAGGTTAGTCATATAGTGAGGGATTCTGCCTGTGGGGTGATCTAGATTCAGTCAGTAAATAGAACACTGGATTTTCCCCCATGGGAAGGGATAGTGTGCTCTGGTTCAGGGTATGCTGGTAGCAGGAGAGAGAACATGTGATAGATGTGATTCGTTCCCATCAAAGACTCATGCTCCCTTCCATTGGAAAGGGCTAGTAGATCAGACAGTACATTTCTCAACCTGCTCTGCTTCACCATTGGGCAATGTGACTTCGGACTGGTTGTTCAATGCCAGTGGAGGTAATGTGTACTACTTCTAGACCTGGCCAATAAAAAAATGCCATGTGATTTTTTTCACCTCCTATGGTATAATGATGCCATAACTCCATCAGTTTAGCACCCTGAATGATTACATAGGAAAAAAAACACCAACCTTCCCTCCTCAAACACTGCCCGCATTGGGATTTATATGAGCAAAAAATATTTGATTGTGTTAAACCACTGTGATGTTTTGTTTTAGAAGATGGCATTACCTTAACAAATACGTGGGGATGTCAGGAATGGTAGCCTCACTGGAATTCTGATGTCAGGTGAATTAGATTGAGTTGACAAATGGAAGAGCTGGGAAGAATGAATGCACAGTGACAGGGATCAAAGCCAAAAGCAGGATTCCTGGAGCCAGACAAATCTGGATTTGAATTTAAGATTCACAACTTACGAATAAGTGGAGTGACTGTCATAAAGGAACATTCTTTATTTAATTCTTACTAATTGCCAGACAGTGTTATAAGCACTGGGGATATTACAGCAAATGGAATACAAAATTGCCTCTCATTTTGATGTTTATATTCTTGTCAGGGAGATGGATAATACACAGGCAAAGAAAAGTAGAATACAATGTCAGATAGCAATAGCCTCTATGAAAAATAATGAAGAACAAGGAGACAGAAGGGCAGGGTGCACTACATTAGATAGAATCATACTCACAGAAGGCTTGTCTAAATAGGTGACATTTGATTAGAAATGTGCATGAAATAAGGGAGTGAGCTTAGTTGCTCTTGAGAAAATAGAGTTTCAGGCATAGGGAAGAGTAAATACAAAGACCCTGAAGCCCTGGACAGGTAGCTTAGTTGGCTGGGGCATCATCCTGATACACTGAGTTTGCAGATTCGATCCCCAGTCAGAGAAATACAAGAAGCAACCAATGGATGCACAAGTATCCAAGTATCTGGAACAACAAATTGTGCCTCTCTCTCTCTCTCTCTTTCTCTCTCTCTAATCAATAATAAAAAATAAAATGAAATAAGATAAAATAAAGACCCTGAAAATGACAGATGCTCAGCATATCGAGAAACAGCAAGGAGGCCATTACTACTGGAATCAAATATGTAAGAGAAAAAGTAATAGGAAATGAGATTAACAAGGCAGGCAATGATCAGATCGTGTAGTACTTTGCCTTAGTTCAGGTCTCCTGGAAGCAGAACCTAAAACAAGAACTTGTATGAAATTGATTTATTAAGGGAGTCCTCTCAAGAGAATCATAACAATTAAACAGTATAGGATGAGAGGAAACAATATAAAACAAAGCAAGAATATGAGCTCTGCTTTGGCTAGAGACTATAGCTTTAGTCCAATGCCACAGGGAGCTCTGGAGAATGAAGAGCCCTACAGAGTCGGTCCCACTTTGTAGCAAGAGGAATGCTTTTTATTTCCGCATGTCATCAGTCATTACCAAAAGACTGCTTCCTATGTGAGGCAGCTCCTCCTGTGTAACCAAGTGCAATGCTCAAGAGAAATGGGCAGCTCTGGGCCATCAGCAGCCACTATCAGGTAGGTCCATCGGTATGGTAAAAGATATCTGGGTGAAACACTAAGAGCACCCACCACATTTCACCCCTCGTACCACTCTATTCACATGAACCTCAGTCCATCCAGATAATATTTGTCTGGGATTCTGCTTGGTCACAATTTCAGGGAAGAGGGTTAGTGCTGCCACTGTTGCTCCTGTGGCTGTAACTGATATCCATCACACCCTCCTTCATTACCCATTCTAGATTATTCTAGATTCCCCGCTAGCTCATCCAGCACTTCCACTGGACTGCTGGCTTGCCTGGCAGAGTGGCTTTCATCTATGTGGGTTCTAAGTGTTTATCGGAACTTGGTTGTTACACCCGAAGGTCCAGTTAAAACTGTGCATAAGACTAACAAGAAATGACCTAGCACATGAGTCAGTTGCCAAAAATATGCAGCAATAACTCTTTCTTTGTGATGATCAGTCATCACTCCTGCCCATAACCTTATTCTTTGCCTGCTTTACCTACAAACACAAAGGATCCCAAGAACCCTGATAGCAGCCTGGTAGCTTTAAATTTAGTGGAACTCTTACTGTATCTCGTGGAAGAAGTATCCTTCCTTCCTTGGACCTAGGATCTCCACAGCAGGGATCAGCAACTTTTTTCAGTAAAGAGTCAAACAGTAAATATTTTAGGCTCTTAAGGCCTCATACATATTATTCTGTCTCTGTCAGTATTCCTTTTTTATATATATAACCTTTTAAAAATGTAAAATCCACTCTCAGCTCATTGGACTATGAAAACAGCGATTTGGTCCATTGGCCCTGGTTTGCTGACCCCTGCTCTAGACCCACCAATCCTAAAGTTGTGGGGACAAGAAATAGAAATTACCTTGATGGGTCACTGGGAGTGACCAAGAGCATGGCCACCTTTACTTCTATCCCTAGGTTCTTCGATCCATATATTCTTCCCTCTGGAGACACATGAATAACACCCTGATGTGCAGGAGCATCTGCCTTTGGCTCTGTACATAGTTTGTGACTTTGCCAGCATATTTACTTCATTCATGATCCAGTGTGTAAACACTGGGGTGCCTGCGGTGACCAGGGACAGATGCTGGCTGATGTCAACCGGCCAAGTCATTTTGTCCACTTGATTACTTTGTGCCTCTTTTGCAGTAACTGTTCTCTGGTGGCATTCATATGCAATACAAAGAAGGTCATATTTTTATTTCATTCTTAGAATGTGATCATGCAAAATAGCTCCAGCTGCCCCTGAGTTATCAGGTTTCTCCATTACTATTGTTAGACGTTTACAGAAAGATGAGGGGATGAAGACCAGATGAGAAACCCAAGTCATCAAATTCAAATGCCATATTGTCACTCTTGTGTCTTTTCCTTAGTCTGCACCTGCCCCTCCTTTGCTTCCCCTCTACCCATAATGTTATCAAATAAAATACAGGATGCCCAGTTAAGTCTGAATTTTAGATAAGCAAATAATTTTAGTATGTGTATGCCCCAGCTAATACTTGTGACACATATCTATAAAATATTACTTGCTCAGCTGAAATTCTAATTTGAGTCATTCTGCATTTTCATTTACTAAGTCTGGCAAACCTGTGCATCTAAATACCACTGCTGCTGCTGCCCTATTTCATGCCCCAATACGCCCTGCCTTTATTGCAATTCTCCAGCCATATTCAAACTTTCTTAACCACTTGCAGTTTCCTAAACACACTTCCACATCCCTGTGCCTTTGACTGCTCTTGATACTTCCTCAGCCTAGAGACCCCACACACTCCTACATAGAAGAAATTCAATTCATGCATGAAAGCCCAGCTCAAATGTCTGGGAAACACTCCCCAGGCCTCCCTGACAAATTCAATTGCTTTTTCACCTTTGCCCTCATAACACTATTTACCTATAGGGTAATATGTATTTCGTTCAGCCTTATATTTTCAATAGTTGTTTGTATACCTTTCTCTTTGATTGAATTTTCAAGCTCCCCACCTTTTTCTTTCTATTAGCTCATTAAAATCAAGCAAGCACAGTATCTTGAATATAATGATAAAGAATGTTTCCCTGTTTCAATTGGATTAGACCACAGCCTGTCAGTTTAATCAGGCCACAGTCTTAACACCAAACATGGTTCTACTGATAACGATTAGGATCAATTTAAAAATGACAGTCCCTTCCATTGTGCTTTGCTCTGGGAGACAACTTTAGACATTGTCTAAAATCCATGCACATGAGGAAGACCAATGTTAAATGGGTTTTTAAAAAATGATTTAAAAAACCCTATTATATCAACAAAACAGTGTAAAGTCTCAACATTTAAAAGTATAGCCATTAATAAAATAAAATGGTTTGAAAAACACACAATGAAAGGAATGATTATTTGATAGTCACCTGTGAAACCCATCACACCTCATTTTAGAAACAGTGTTACTGAGGGAAAAGTCCTGGGTTTCTTCTCTCCCATGACCAAACCAGCTTGTCCCTGCTACGTGGTCTTCGATCATGCTTAGTTTTTAATCGGTCATATTAGATACCCCTCCCAATTCTAAGGAGCACTGCTGGAAAAATTTTAAACCAATAATAACAGGTATTATAATAACATAAGTAGTATTAAACTAAGAAATCAACACACCTGGACAGGTTATGAAAAAAGCAGTAGCCTTCAAATATAAAGATGCGGGGCAGAGTCCCAGCTCTACTACTTTTGAAATAACTGTGGGCAACTTAACTAATGTCCATGAACTTCAGTTCCCTCATGAAAATTCATCAGCTCTTCTGGGGAGCAAATACCATGACCTTTAGTAAAAACAGTACATGAAAGACATTTTTTAAAAAAGAAATAGTTGTATTTAGAGCTTAAATTAATCTACTACAAAAAAAAATCAATGTTGGCAATCTCAGCCCCTTGGCCCTAGTAATACTATTTTTGTTAACTGTGATCATTACCCAAATCTTCACAATCAAATAATTTGGTGGGGAGAAATGTTTTTTTTTCAGCATCTGTCCATGAGGCAGTTGGACACCTGTTACAATTGTGTTACTTGTGGGCTAAATAGCCTCACTCTTGATTTTGAGAAAGTGAGGTAGGCTAATCTACACTTCCATTAGCAACAACTTGGAGCTGTGGCATTGGTACCAGCTCTGGAGAGAGGAGCACAGTGCCTTCGCCTCCAACAACTTCCTGGAGTTTCCACCTCACGCCTTTCTCAGGTGACATAGTTCAGCTTCCTAAAAGATAAAGTGAATGAGTTCTGTTGATAGCAAAGACAGCCTCCAGTGCTGGTAGAATAGGGAGAAAGAAAAATGATTCGTTTTTCTTCTCTCTAGTAGTAGTGGTAACACAGAGGGGGGAAGAGCTGGAAAGGGAGGAGGTGAGGGAGAGGGAGAGAAAGAAGGATATGTCATTATTTTTCCTCTGGCTGAGAACAGTTTCTCACAACTCTAATCAACAGAATGCTTTTTTCACACAGAGACTTGTGGAACAATAAATGCATTCAATCACTCAGATTCAAAAATCACTGAGTGATTCAAGAATCACTCAGATTGGTCACCTCTTTGCTATAAAACTGCTTTGAGGGTTGGAAAAAGACAGGTGGGAAATAGATTTTTGTGGCAGAAAGTTCACTGGGGACTAGACCTACATCCAGTACTATGTTCTTTTAGACATTCTGGTAATCGACCATAAGCACCAGTGCATGGATTTGATCCAGCCCGACTCCAGCCCCAGAGCCAGGCACGGTGACTTATATGGCCTGCAGCCTCGATAAATGTTTTGTACAAATGAACAAAAAAGAAATAAACAAGCGGCCCTAGCTCACATGGCTCAGTGGATTGAGCACTGAGCTGCAAGTTGAAAGGTCATTGGTTGGGTTCCCAGTTAGGGCACATGCCTGGGTTGAAGGCCAGATCCCCAGCTGGGGGTATGTGAGAGGCAACCGATCAATGTAGCTCTCCTTCTCTTTCTCATTCCTTTCCTCTCTCTCTAAAAGTAAATAAGTAAAATTTTAAAAAATAAAAATAAAAGCTGACAGTTACTAAATTTTAAAAAAGAAAGAAAGAAGCATCACACAAGAGGGAAAAATATCAAAGACATATAATGAAAGGATAAACGTCAGCACCATTTGCTATTGAGGCACCATTTGCTTAGAGGTCCATGATTGACTCTTCTGAGCTTGTCCCCAGGATTGGAAATTACTGGAAAACAAGAACAGAATGTGACTAACCCCTCCCTACAGCCACAGGAAGAATATAACACTGGAACCAACTGCAGCCCAACCACCCCAAGGGCCACCCCTGCACCCTTTTTTAATCCAATTATAATCCATTAAAAACTCAAAGCCCCTACCCTCAAGACTGGTGTCTCTCCACACCATTCTCCTCTCCTTTCTTGGAGAGGGAAGAAAAACTTCATTCTCTACACTTTCATCTCTTTGTGAACTCTTCCACAGCCTGCATGAGAGAGTTTCACTGACCACCCTAACATACTCCTCTCGGGAGGAGATTTTTCCCACAGGGAAACATCTGGTGTTTCAAATACCAGCCATGTCCTTGGAACATATCTCTCTACCTAATAAGCTTACCCTGGTTTAAAGTGCAATCCAATTACTTATCGGTCATAAAAATAGTGCCTTTTGATTCTATTCACTCCTCGATGGTCTATACAAATGGAGGAATAATTTCCACATGGTTATAAAAACAATGAATATTCTGAAACAAAAATGTAACTGGCTTTGAAATACATTAAGACACATTAAAATACATGCAGTGTGTCGCTGCAGCCACACTGGCTTGTGCCCCTCTTCTTTCCAATATACAGATGAGATTAAGTGGGGCAACACAGATGTGGTATGCCCACTTTTTGTGAGAAAGAAGTTTTCCAGCATTCATCCATTCAAAAGGAGCACAGCCTTGTCTGAGTGAGTGTCTCTATCTACCTAATTTCCACCTCTTACCACCTAACTTATGTAAATAGTATGAATCTTCCTTTCTTCCTACCATGACAGCATCTTTAGCTTAAGTGCTCTGCGTTAAATGTCTCTCATTATTTTAACCTATCAACCTTTATTACCTATTACATGTCAGACCCTGGACTCTGCCTTTGGGGTAAGAAAAAAGGGATTAAAGCATCAAAACAGTCTGTTGGGGCAAGCAAAATGGTAAAAACAAAAAGTCCCAGAGGACAGATATCTTGATTCCCTGGACTTTGCATCCCAGTCCCTAGCTCAGTGTCTGGCACATGAATCATAAATATGGGTGGAAAGAAATGCTCCCTACCAGAGATATATACAAGTGTCCTGGGACACAGAAGAGATTTAGGGTCAGATCCCAAGAAGCTAGGGCCTAAAGGATGGGTCACAGGCAGCTGAAGAGGGGAAGGATTTGCCAAGGAGAAGAGGTAGATGTAAAGGGAGAATGAACAAGAGTTTGGTGCCTGGCGGGCCCAGAAGGTGGAAAGTAATTGGGTATGGCTGTTTGTTGGTATCAGCTGTGTTGGGAGTAGTAGCAGGAGAGAGGTAGTAGGAGACAGATTCAGTGGCCTTGATTCTGTTTTAAGAAATTTGAACTTTATTTCTATTTAACTCATGGTATGTGACTGCTATCTATCCCAGGTTAAATCACAATCTCTTTGGGGCAAATGCCTGTGTAAGAATTCATTTTTCGCATCCTAGATGCATCCTAGTGCTACGCACAGAAGGAAATCATCTCATCAGGGTCTCCACCATCATTGTCACTGTCACCATCATCAACATCATCTAACAACTTCTGAGCTCTTAGCATGTGCCAGAGCACATAAGATTTTTAACTAAGCTCAACTCAAGTTTTATGCCTCATGTACTCTACCTCTCTTCATAAACATCTGTTGATTTTTATTGAACTTATACTTTTTCTTCACTCCAAAAAAGTTACTTTTGATAATCAAATTTAACTACAGCTTACTACAATTCATTTTCTTTTCTTTTGAGCTAACAGTGGGATGAGGTGGGCAATGTGAACAGAACATGGCAACAGGTCAGCCTGTGGGTCTGAGCCCCACCCTACCTACACCTCTACCACTCACCATACACATTTATTTGGGTAAATCACAAAGTGCAGAAGTTGGACCTGACTGCATTCCACCAGCTTTATTAAGCTTTCTCTCCTCTTTACCTTCCCTCAAACTGACAGACATCATTAAAACCTCCTCCATAAAACTTTATAGCAGTTAACTAAGTCCCAATCTCCATGGGAAGAATAAATGAAGGCATATTTTTTTAAACATATAAACTGAATCTTCAGCGGTACAGCGTTGGAGGTTGCCATGGAGACTTTTCTCTCTCCTTCCCACTGTTTTGGCGAGATTTTTATTAAACAAAACAAAAAAATTTAAATGCCCTCATTAGCCCCATCTTCCTTTCCAGCAGAATCAGATCATTCTTCCAAATGTCTTGTGGTCCAAGTCGTTGGCTCACAATATACTGAACACTGAGAAAAATATGTACTTCGGTTCCCCAATACTGAGAACTAAGGGTTGAATTACTTGCACTCATCCAGTGCAAGTAATCTGGGACTCCCTCCTTATAGAGGCCGAATCTAGGCCCTTCATGAATATAGACTTGTAAAAATGCCCTCACTTAAAGGAGTCAACCATGTGGTAGTGGGAGGGAGAAAATGAATAGATGGCTATTACTTAAAGCAGCATGTAAGATAAGTTTAAATGCTATAAGCCAGGTTCACAGGAAAAAGCAATATTATCAAGTTACAGTCAGCAGGTAAGTTTTATTGAAGAAACTGCATTTAAATTGATCCTTGAATGTTGACTAAGAGTTTAAAGGCAGGAGGTCAAGTTTAATTATACTGGGTCTTCTATGTCAGGCTAGAAAGCCTCGTCTTTACTTACCAGGAAAGGTATTTCTGAGTCACGGTGTGATATGATATATAATATGATATATCTGAAAATAATTCTGAAAGTCTAGTAAGCTGCTGAATTGGGAGAGATCCTGAGGGCTTAGGAGTACGGAGAGGAGAAAAAACAGGGAATTTAGAAGGATAATCGGTGTAGGGAATATGATAGCACGTTTCATTTCCTATATATCAACCTTGAGATAAAAAAGATTGCTTTTCCCCCAAATTAACTGACAAGTTAAAAAAAAATCCCATAAACATTTCTCATAGCAATGCTAAATGAAATCCTAGCCAAGAATGAAACTAAGTCTTTTCTAAAGCATAATGAAAGAGTTTTAGGAGGAAAGGCCCAATAATTGTTTCCTGATAAATAATGACTAAACCTTTCTACCTGCAAACTCATTTTCCTCATTGTCTTTGGTCATGTATTTTGTACCACATCTATTTCATGATAGAGGTTAGAAACCAAAAGCAATTCTTAAGTCAGGAATGCTTAAAGCCTGCTCTCTCTACATTGTCATTTCACTGAGGCAAAGGGCAGAAACTCATCTATCTGAAACCCATTAATTCCTGGCACTTAGCAAGTACCAGCAAATATTTGTGCGTTATGGCAAAAATGCTTCTTGAACATTAGCTAAGATGCTGACCTGAAAGTAATTCTAAAGGTCTCAAGAAAAAAAAAAATCCCGAAATTATCCTGCTGGCCTTTCTGAACTACTAAAATTTAGCCCAAGAGCTATGACTTGAATTATGTCTGTGGTTCGGAGCCTGGCTTTCCTAAAATTGAAGTTATATTTTAAACAGAGGAAAATAGATTTTCAAGAGCAAATTTTTGATATGTTTAAAACTTAATTGAAGTTCTCCATTTACATATGGCAAAGCTAGAAATTTTCTTGCTCTCCATTAGATATAATCATCTCAGATTGGTCACACTGTTAATATCTCATGCTGATCAGGAGCTTTATCTGGCAGCTATTTAAGTCCCTGGTTAATTAAAAATGGGAAAACAAATTAATTATTGCTTAATATATGCAGTTGGCTTGATAGCAAAAGCTTTTAGAACAGTGAATCCGCGAGGATATAAAAGTAAAAATAAAATGATCCTTAGTGTAACAGGGTGCAGCCAAGGGGGGGCCCCAAACAGGGATTTGCAATGGGGACCATAACTCAGGGTGTTCAGGAAATACCAGAGAAAAATATATATGATGTTCTCACCCCCACCAGTCCAAGCTGGGGGATGGGACACAGGAGCAGGACCATTGAGAGCTTTTTTGTACAGCAACAGCTTTGCAGCTAACCTCTGGCATGGTCATTTAACATATCTATAACCTTTAACTGGTTTCATAGATATGTTAAATAGCTGTGGCCACACTTTGAGGGGGGGGGGGGGATGGGAGTGACTTCCACCCAGGATATAACTGGGAAGCAACTCCGCATGGTTACAGAGACTGTGCGAGAGCTTGGAGATGATTGGCTCCACACCATGGGGCCACGCCTGCCTGGACTTACTAGGCAGCCCAGTAAAGCTGGAAGAATACAGGAATGCTGGCAGGTATAACTGATTGTAGGAGGAGTCAGAAATGGGGCTGCAGAGGAAGATTGCGGGGGGGGGGGGGGGGGGGGGGATTTAAACCTAAGCATGGCAGCCGTACAGGGGAGGACCACGTGGCTTTGGAAGAGTAGGTTGGGACCATGGCTTGGGCGGCGAGAGTCAGGACTACCCACTTTGGAGTGTTCCCTTTTGCCAGGTGGCTTAGGCAGCAGGAGAGACTTTGCCTGGCAGAAAAGGGGAGAAAGGACTCTTCCTGGTGGGCCATGAGACGATGCTACATGGCTCTGGATTAACTGGAGATCCCTGCGGCAACACAGCAGATGGTGCCAGAACCAAGGGGCTGCCTGAACCATGGACTTCTACCTCTTTTCCTGAGATACAGTACCCCGGACTGGTTAAAGGGGAGAAGGAAGGACTGTGTGCATTTGTGGGTATTCTAAAGAGCTTTAGTATTTTAATGAAAGCATTAAATATTACTCTAAGTCTATATAACTTTTAAATAAATAAGTCCTTTCCTTTTCACCAATCTCTGGCATTAAGAGACATCTTTCCTTTGGTGGCAGGCAAAGTGAACTTAGAATGGGATGGGGAACCCCTGGAGAAAAAGCGGGGCATCCTTTTGGTAATAGTATATCGTTTACCCACCCTGGGTCTGTTCTGTAACATTATGTATAAAAAAATCTGGGAACCTGGAAATTCTTGTGACAATTCGACTAAGTGCCTATTGCCTCCATGAACATATTAAGAAGAATTCATCTTTCATAGGCACTGCAACAGGGACATGGAGCAGATAACATTTCATGTAAAGGGGTAGGGGGGAAGGAGGTGAATAACTACAGCAGAACTTGATATAAGGAAGCCAGGAGTACCTGGGGCATTGGATTCCTGAGCAGCAAAGCGAACTTGGACTCTTTCACAATTTAGTCTTAAACTGGCCTTGGTCTACTGCAAGTACTTGCTTATCGTTAACACAGCAACAATATCAAGCACAGCACATAAATGGCTGTGACTGACAGATTGTGTGGGAAGAAATCTCAGAATTATTCTGCCATGATGGTTTGTGACACAATTTGATGGAAAGGTCCATTGAATTTCCAAATCAAGCTGTGATATCAATCAAGTCTAGTGAATTCTGATTCAGGACTCAAAATCAGGAAATGATGAATTCCAGTGGCTACTGACTTACCGTGTCACCTTAGGCAAGTCATTTAACCTTTCTGTGCTTCAGCCACTCCTTTTATAAAATGCATGCAGTTCATTCTAGCCGCTGAGTCACAGGATGCAGTGGAGAAAATTTATGCACAGCTATTCTGAGTTCTGAGCGAGATATTTAGATTCTTCCTAGCTCCAGAAGCTAATAGCTTTTTTGCCTTGGGGTATTTATCTTAATTGATATTTCTCCAGCTTTGCTAATACCAGGGAGGACGGCCATGTCTAGACTTCTTCAGGGCCATTTCATGTTGCTGTTACGGAGCAAATTATTAAGGCAAATTCATGGTGCAAATGCATTACCTTTCAACCACAACATTAAAAATCACACCCACTTCTTTAAATTTATATTGTCATTTTCTTTCAAAGAGCTCTAAGTTCTTTAGTTCATTTTGACCTCACAACATCCCCAAGAGAGACTCATACTAAAATCTCCAATCCCTGTTACAGATGGAGAAACTTAGAATCAGAGATAAATAACTGGTCTGAGGACACTAATGAGTAGAACTGAGATTAGGACATATATCTCTTATCTTTCCACCCCGTAGGAACAGCTTGCTGGGTAGATTCAACTGAGAGACACTGAGAGACGGTGTACTGCCCAGAAAATAGGTCTCATAAACTTCCTAAGACATCTTCTATTTATCCCAATCCTATCCTTAAGCTACTGTTGTAGCTAATAGTGATGGAGTATGTACCTAGTGCTGAGGTAGGATAGTAAGAAACTAGGAAAATTATTTGCAAGTGGAATGGAGAAATGGAGACAAATAGCTGATTCAAACTAGCTTCATCCAGCAGCCTCATTCGCCTGCCTTCTTCTCCCTTGCACACCACTCCCTTAAGAATTAAGACAATGAGATTCTGATCAGCATCAAACAATCTTAGAAACAAAGCCTCAGGTCTGTTGAACATGGAGAAAGAGTCTTGGTCAAACCAGAGATAACATCTAGGCCTCAGTTGTGTTTCAGCTTCAGGCCAGGAAAAGCAGCAAAACCAAAGTAACATTATGGTTCATCAGGACCAGATACAATGACTAATGACCAGAAAGCTGATGAATATTCTATTGAGATCATCCCCTGAGACCTCCCCTAAAATTACAAATTACTGCCTTTAGAAAACATAAAAGCCCTAAGGCAAAGGACCCAGTTCTCTTCCCTTCGCTTTCTCCTCCTTCTCCTTCCCCTTCCCCTCCTCCTCCTCCTTCCTCTCCTTCTCCTTTCCCTTCCCTTTCCCCTTCTCCTACTCCTTCTCCTTCTTCTTCTTCTCTCTCTCTCTCCCCCTCCCTCCCTCTCTCTCTCTCATACCTGCACCTTCCCCCCTTGCTTCCTCAGACACACATCTTTGCTTTTCTTTCTCCTAAACTCTAAACATTCCCAAAAGACTTACAACCAGAGAAGCAGCTCATCCTGGGATAATCCTTGAACTTGACCCCAAGGGCCCTTTTTTCTGCCTCTGTAACTAGCTTCCTGAGTTCACATAACCCAGCTGGCTCACTTCTTCTGCCTTTATGACTTTTTCAAAAGGGCCAAGGCCGTCATGCCTAGGCTTGACTCGTCCTCATGTTTCCAAAAGCCAAGGCAGCTCCACCTAGGCTTACTCCTGTTGCTATGATCTTGCCTCTTCTATCTTAAGCTCTTCCTTTGTTTCACTGTCCCCAGCTTAGTAAATGTACTCTCAAAATCAACTGGATTCATGTTGTGAAATCTTTCCTGCACAGGGTCAAGAACCAACAGCCCATATTGCCGCTAACAGTGCCAAACATTAACAACTCAATTTAATTCTCACAACAGTCCTAGAGGTGTGAGAAATGACAAGTAGCCAGTTTAAATATTCCCCCAAAGCCAGACACCTAGTGGGCTAGGCATTAAAGATCCTTATTAAAGGGCGAATGTATGCCCAGGTAAGTTCACTTGTATTGGGAATGGTAGGGTAGTTTACAGAAGAAGGCCAAATTCTGAAGTCAAGTAGATTTGAGTTCAAAATCTAACTTAGCAGTTTATGAACCATGAAATCCATATGCTACAGGTCAAAAGCAAAATGCAAATGGAATCATGTTACTACTTGCCTAAATCCATTTTTGCTTTCTCATTGCTCTAGGTCCCTGCATGTTTCACCTTTGGTGCCTCTCCAGCATCCTGTCCCATCAGTCAGATCACGTGCCACCACCTTTCAGGTTTTCAGACAGGCCATAATCTCTCTCCTACTTCAGAGCCATTTCCCATCCTGTTCCCTTTTACTGGAATGTATCCCCTGCCCCATCTCTTATCTTCCATGAAAAGTTTAACACTTCACCATATATCAGGGGACCTTTACCTTGGCCTAAACTTCACTATTCCATAAACCTGCAAAGCATACATTATTTTTCATGTATTTTAGACAAGGATACAGAAGTTCACATGGGTTTAATTAGTCTCCTAGGGTTTAATCAGTTTACTAGTGCATGGTTGAGCTAAAATTCAAATCTAGTTCTAACTTGAAAGTCTGGGCTCTCTGCATTTAACCAAACTGTCTCTGACTTTGTTCTCCAATATAGTTGTAAAGGCTTAAGGATATTCAGTCTTTCCCTGCTGCCCGTCAGTAAGGACTTTGATTTGATCAAGACACTGAAGGAAGACACCGAAGGAAGACACCAGGGAGGTTTATGATGGGCGTTGGAGAAGGAGAGCAAAATGAGAAGACATTTATTCAGTTAGTTAAAGAGAAAACCACAGGCCCAAAATGGTGTCACTTACGTTAAAGCCCATGATCTCAAATCTAGAATGAATACCTGACCTAACTGCTATTTCGACCTTTCCTAGAACTATAATCTTAGTTGGTCTGAAATTTTCTGGTCAAGCACCAGTAAGGTAATGTGTCACATGGGCCCTCTCTTTCCTCACATAGAAAGAAGAGGCAATCTGCATGATAAAAACCCTTGCATTCCCTTCTTGCCAAAAGAAGATAGGTTGGTCTAAAAATAATATTTTCTTTTGTGAATAGCTCCCTTTCCCCACCCTTCTTCCTACAAAAATCTTCCATGTAGTACAACCCTGGAGCATTCTTCTAGTTGCTGAATGGGATGCTGCCCGATTCATGTTTCATAAAGCCAATTAGAACTTCAAATTTACTGCATTTTGGTATTTAACAAGTTATTCACGTACATTTTCTGAGCACCAACCATTTGCGAGGCATTAGTTCAGGTGCTGAAGATAAACTAATGGCAAAGGCAGGGAAACTCATCCCCCGTTGGGGTTTACATCCCAGGAAAAGTTTGGAGCAACAAGCAGGCTTCTGTTGTTTGGGGGTTTTATAAAGCATAGAAAAAAAGTTTGGAGTTTATTCTAGTTAGAATATAAAGCCAGGAAGTTGCTTGATCTGATAAATATTTTAAAAGCTCACCCTGTTTTCCTTTGTGTGGTGACAGCCAGAAACCTCCAGAATTATTGTTGTTGTTATTTTGATTATTATCAATAATAAATGTCCTGGTTCTCTCTTGCCTATATTTTTTGAAGACAGAGATTTTGTCAACCCAGTGACAACAATTTCAAACCACTAGAGGGAATCGTCTACAAAAGGACACCAACAGAGCACCCGCCCTTGTTTGCTCTCGGAGCCCATTCCCTCCGGATAATTTCTAAACTAAAACCAATTGTCATATTAGCCAATAATGTTTATAAGGCAGAAGTCCCCTGAGCTAAGTTGAAAGGGAGTAGAAACAGTGCCCATCTGTAAATATAGAGATAATTTATAATCAGTTATATCCCTTTCTTCTCTAAGACTTTTCAATCCTTTTCTAATCATAGACTACTTTAGAACGTGAGTAATAATCAAATCCCATTGGATTCTTTTATGCAAAGAAAAAGGCAGCATTCCCATCCTCTTGCAGGAAAGAGGACTAATTCCCTGCCTCCTCTGCCCTTGGGAAATATTGTTCTCTACTGGAAAGAACATGGGTTTTGGACTGTGAAGTCCTGGTTCATATTCCAAATTCAGGATTAGCTGTTAAACTTGGGTAAGTTACTTAGCTTCTCCAAAATGAGGAGTAGGAAACAGGTATTTAAACAAAAACTTGTACATGAATGTTCATAACAGCACTATGCATAGTAGCCAAGAAGTGAAAATAACCCAGACGTTCCCTGGATGATGAATGGACAAAATGTGGTGTATCTGTACCATGAAATATTACTCAGCCATAAAAAGAAATGAAATATTGAGACATATTATAACATGGATGAAACTCAAAAATATTATGCTAATCAAAGAAAGACAGACACAAAAGGTCATATGTCATATAATTTAATTTATATGAAATACTCAGAATTGGTAAGCCTTTAGAGACAGAAAGCAGAAAGTGAATCCCAGGGTGTGGGGGCATGGCTGAGGAGTGATCGCTAATGGGTACCAGGTTGCCTTTCTGGGGGACGAAGTGTTTTGGTATGAGGTAGGAATGATGACTGTGTAACCCTGTGAACATGATAAATGTCACTGATTTATACACTTTAAAATGGTTAATTCTATGTGATGTGAACTTCACCTCGGTTTTTTTTTTAAAGTAAGGAGTTCCAGGAACCTTCTCCAATTTTAATAGTCATAGCCCAACTTTGGCACAAAAGTTAGATGTGGAAAGTGTTTCGTTATCACCTAAAGCTGCTCATCCTCTTGGGAATCCTGATGTAATTGTATCTTCTCATTCATAACTTGATATCCCATGTAAGAGGTAATATCTGTCTTCATAGGGTTCAATGAAGGAATTTTTGTTTTAATCCCATATTTATCTGCTTTTAAACCAAAGACGTTACTGAATGATTAGCTAAGAACTTGAACTTGGGAGTCCATATTTTATATTTAAATTATCTGTTTAAAATAATTTGACACTTGAAAGGATCTAATAGATTAGCCCTGTGCTCATTGAGTGGTCTTAGAGTCTTGACTTCTGTTTGAAAAGTATGATGGTATTTAATCTCGATAAACAGTTTCTGATTTACTGTATGTAATCTCTTAGTTTTTCTGGAATTATTTAAGTATTTTGGAAGGTTTTGGTTGTTAGTTATACTTTTGAACTGTTTAAAAATAAATAGAATAAGTGAAATTTAAAATATTTCAGGGAGCTTAATAGACCAAGTTTATAAATAAAACCAAACTGATCAAAAATCATCAAAATTTGTTTGACTTGTAAATGGGGTAAGAAGAACCAAGAATTTTCAGGAAAAGCAAAAAAATTAAGTTTCTGAATTTATAAGTTTAATAAATTGAAAATTACTTTTAAAAATAACCAAAATAGCCTTATCTATGCACGCATAGAAAAATAATCACCTCCAAGAAAACCGAAAACTTCACTTTGACTTTTCTATTCAGTAAAGCCATTCACACTCTCTCGAATCTTCTCTACCAATGCCAGAGGCACAGAATCATGGAACAGAGTGACAGCTGTAAGAGGGGAGTGGGGAGGGGGGGACTGATTGAAGGAAGGTGAAGGGAGTAGTCAAAGGACATAGATGAGGGACCCATGGACATGGGTGATGATGAGGAGACTGATTTATGGAAGTGGGGGGTGGGCAGGATGGAGAGGGTGAAGGGGGGGAAATGGGACAATGGTAATGGTATAAACAATAAAATATTAACAAATAATCTCTCACCAATGCACATACATGCCACCTCCCTTATCCAAGCCCATACTTAACTTTTAGAGCCGATTTCCCAATCACAGTCAGTATAGTGCAGCAATATGACCCTGTATTCATGTGCCTGCTTGACGTTGTCCTTTTTTCTCATAATAAAATTCATAGGAACCTTAATTTCTACTTGGAGGGATGCAAAAAAATGAGCAAGCAAACAAAGAAACACGTGATTCCACTTCCGCTCTTTCCTCCCAGACTCAGAGCAGTCACCATTAATTGATCACAGCATACTTTCCTGCAGAGCCAGGCTACCGCCTCAGAATCTTTCTCAAAGCAGCCTTTTAGGTAACTGCTACCACATTATCTGAAATAATTCACAAAAGGAAACCTGTTAATTACCCCAGTCTTCACTCCTGAATTAGTTGTCAGCCCTGCTTCTCCATCCTATACCACCTAAGAAGTAGAATAGAACCAACATTCTGTACCACATCTGATATAAGTGGTTGCCTGGCCAGGCTTCATTTAAAAAAAAAAAATGCTTGACAACACCTCTGTCATAGGCTCAAAATCTATTCCTAGTCACAGAACAGTGGATGAAAAAAGAGGTTCTATGGAAAGTAATTTCCCAGGGTGATCTGATGATAAATTCCTAACTGGGCAGCTCATGGGTAGTCATGTCCCAGGTCTATAACTTCTTTAGTGGAAGAAAGCCTTTAAGCCAGCCCTGTACATTGTTCCTGTGCATCTGGGATAACACACCTTTGAAATACCAGAAGTAATTACCCTCCAAGGAGGAACTAACCTGAGAGAGAGAGAGAGAGAGAGAGAGAGAGAGAGAGAGAGAGAGAGAGAGAGAGAGAGCACTGTAATATTGCAAACTATCCTGCAATCCAATCCCTGCCTTCCTTTCTCCCACCTCCAAGTACATTATCTCCTTAACATCAAAAGCATAAAAGAAGCTGAAAAACTGTTATTCTCGGGAACATTTGATATCTTGCTCCCCAGCATATGTCATCAGTTTAACTCAAATTTTAAAAAAAGTTTATCTTATACAAATTCTCTACAGATCTGGATGTTTTTCATGTCAGCAGAACCCATTCAAATTGATTCCTGAGAACATTCAAAGTTAGGCAACTCCAAAATGGGCTTTTTCCTGTTGCAAAAAAATACAGAGAATGAGACAGTCTATTTGTACGGGCTACAGATATCAACTCCTCCATGCTAGGCCTATCTCCAAAGTGCCCTATGTCTAAAGGGGCAGACAGTCCATGATATCACTCCACTTTCCAGAATAATTAAATGGAATAATCTTTAGGACCTATTGTACCCTAGAGAGTCCTCAGCGGGAATATAGTATAAAAGCTCTACTCCAATGGATTATTATGATGTGTTAATCTATTGTCAGGATGCATTACCAGTAATTCTTTTAATACATTAGTGAGTACATGAAGGTTTACTAAAGGTCAAATACTCATCAAATGAGTTTCCAACTGACAGCATCACTTAAAATTATAGAACAAAGAGGCCAGAAGCAAATTCATTAATGGATTTTATTCTCAAGATAGCCCCACCCATGGTTCCTAGAATACTTAACTAATTCCGCTCTGGAATTCCAGACACTTCCAGATTTAATAGGGGAACACTTTAAGAGTTAAATATTTTAGCCTTAGCTATAGTTGATAGATTTAAGTGATTAGTGCATATGGAAAGCTGTTGTTCAAGGAACTGGAATGCATGACCTAGTAACTCCAGGAGGTCCATAAGCAATTCAATTTTGTGCCCCAGGGGATCTGCAAAGGATCCAGATGGTATCTGAGCCATTGTGTTCCAGGGAGGGAACCCAAATAAAGAATAGTTGATCAACAGATACAGAAGTACTAAGAAAATCTCAGCTGCAAGTCTTATCTGATTAAACATTTTTTCCAAACCCCTTTCCTACCCTTTCTTCTCTTTATAAAAAGGTCAGCTGGAGATGAGATGTTAAGGTGGTTTTGACCTGCCATTTTCTCAAGTTGCCAGCATTTGAATGAAGTGCCCATAAAGATTTAGTCCTTGTCTCTATTTATTGGTTCTGGTAGTGACAGGCAGCACCAACACTGACTTTTCTGGTTTCAGATTCACAATACCTTTTTCAGCACTCAACTCCCATGTCCCCCCCCACACACACACTTTTGTGTCTATTTCTGGATGGTTGTTACCTCCAAGTCTTTTTGTTTCATAAAGTCTTTTGTATGACACAAGTCTTTCCAGATTACACAAGTATGAAGTGGCAGAACCAGGACTGTGATATGTTGATCCAAAAGTGGAACAGGTTCAAAAGTTACTTCTTGAACACCTAGATATATGACAATATGACAGTGATTTGTTGCCAGCTCAAACTATCTCTTTAAGAAAATAATGTTTTCCTTATATAATTTTGTTTATGTAATTCAATCTA
The DNA here is from genome assembly GCF_022682495.2 of Desmodus rotundus. Taxonomy (NCBI): domain Eukaryota; kingdom Metazoa; phylum Chordata; class Mammalia; order Chiroptera; family Phyllostomidae; genus Desmodus; species Desmodus rotundus. The sequence goes on along the minus strand of NC_071391.1, from coordinate 25,404,051 downwards.
GTATTTATGTATATACAGCTTAGAAATAGAAACATGGGAGTGCTTTCCAAATATTTCAGCTGGGAAACTGCCCTTTAAAGGTTAGAGATGTTTGTCTCTATCCATTATGGAATTATTGGTCCAGAACTTGCCCTCTTGCCATAAGCAGCTAGAAAACCAGACAAAATACATCTTCCAATGTTGGACTGTGAACATGTAGATAATGGAAAATAGATGGATCCTAGAATCATCTAGGCTTTCTGCCTAGTGGCACTTTCTGGTCCATGGGTCAGGGAAGAGAAATTCAGAAAGATCTCTGCATTCTCACCGAAATGAAGAAAAAGAAATCAGAGTTGGGGGGAGGAGGTGGCTGGAACGTACAGAACAGAGTACCAGAAAAGAGAGAACTTTACAAAGCAAAACCTTCAAAGAGCTTTGTAAAAATCCCCTAGAAAATCTGGCTTAACACTAGCAGACATGCTGAGGCTGATCCTCCATGAAGCTGGGCAAAGAACAATAACCTGAGAAGGAAAGAGCACCAGGACTGACACAGAGTGGCATAACATTTGAGTTTCCAACAGCCAGAGTGGAGTCCTCATTGAACACGCAGGGCACATAGGAGGACTCCAGAGAGCTCACATCTTAGCATTATGACTAAAGTGTCTTTAGAATAAACTATCCTTCCTCTAAACCTACCATAGCAAAGACTAACAATTTGCCTTTAAAAAGTGAAACTGATGAGCAAGTAAGTTGCTTTAGGTAATAATGCCCAAAAATTTTCAATATCGGTGAAAACTATAAACACATAGTTGCAAAGTTCTCAATGAACACCAAAGAAAATAAACCACTGATTTAAAAAAAAGCTTCAAAGCAGCCTTAGAAAGAGTAGCATTAGATAAAGGAGAGTGTCTATAAGAATGGTGGACAGCACATCAGAAAAAAACTGCAAACTACAATATAATTACATGATATATAAGTTTTATATATATATATATGTGTATATATATATAGTTACGTATATATATATAGTTATATAGTTATATATATATAGTTATATCAGGCAAAATCAGGTGAAATAAAGACTGATAGACAGGTAGAAGCCAAAAAAATTTATTGTCAGCATATCAGCACTATGAAAAATAATCAAAGGAAATTTTCCAGCAGAAGAAAATAGTACCAGATAAAAACTGAAATATATAAAAAGAAATAGTGACCAAAATGACAAATATGTAACTAAATAAAAGAATTATTTATAGGTATGACATAACCCCAATAAGCATCCCAGTAAGCTTTTTGTAGACACTGACATGCCAATTCTGAAATCTGTATGAAAATAAAAAGAACTTAGACTAGCCAAACTAATTTTGAAAATAACAAAGTTATATAACAAGAACTATATACCTTCATTTCAAAACTTAATGTAAAGCTGTAATAATCAAGAGAGTGTGAGATTGGTAAAAAATAAAACAAAAAACAGGTATTTGTATTAAAGGAAAAAAAAGAATCCAAAAAATAGACTCAAGCATACATAGTTAAGGGTGGTGCTAGAGAACTGGATTATCTTTTTACGGGGTGCGGAAGGGCAGGAAATCTTGACCTTTAGCTGACATCATACCCAAAAATTAACTTGAAAGATGTCATTGACCTAAAAATAAAAACTCTATTATAAATAACACTTATAGAAGAAAACATGAAAAAATCTTATTACTTTGGGGCAGGAAAAAATTTTCCAAGAAATAAAATGCATTAACCAGAAAAGAAAAAACAAGATGAACTAGATTTCTTTAAAATTAAATGCCTCTGCTCTTTGAGAGACACTTTTCAGAACATAAAACATCAACCCCAAACTGGAAAAATATTTACAATACATTATATAACAAGAGACTTAAGCCAAAAACATAGAGAACTCTTACTACTCCATATTAAGAAAACAAGCTACTCAATAAAAAAAAAAAAAACAAGAATGGACAAAAGATTTGAAAAGGCCTTTCATGTGGCTTGATATACCAATGGCCACTAAGCTCCATATCATTAGTAATCAAGGAAATACAAATCAAGACTACACTAAGACAGCTCTACGTACCCACTAGAATAACTAACAATAACGTAAATCTCATCTGCAGTGATTAAAAAGTAAACTGTGTTTGCTGACGCCAGCGGTGGTGAGGATGGACTGCAAAGGAGCATGTGGGAAGTTTTGAGAGTAATGGAAATATTCTCTATCATGATTGGGGTGTGGGTGGTTATACAGGTGTATATATTTGTAAAAAGCCACAAATTGCACACCTCAAATAGATGTATTTTACTGAATGTAAATTATGGGCATGAATATTAAGTAAAATATTGCTTCATGTTCTGTGGAACCTCAATATATAAACATATAAAAGCATAGATTCAGTGTCTGATAAGAGATAAAAGGCTTTCAGACCTGCCTCCTGGAATTTCCCTTGTGCAGTGCACGCTGAGACACCACGAAGGATCGCGAGGACCCCACTGACTGCAGAATGGAAACCCATGGTTTCTCTGTGAGGAATGGCCATAAAGAAATTTAACTATATTTATTTTATCATTTTCATATTTCTCTTCAATTTGAATAATTAATAGCCTGTCTAATCTAATCACAAAGTACTTAACTTAAGTAAGTCTCAAAAAGACAATGTCACAAAGTTGACTTTGTGAAGGTATCTGGAATGATGGTAAAGATCCAGGAATCTGCCTGCAACAGTTTCCCAACAAGTGAAATCTGAACTGTGTTCTTCTCGGCATCCACAGCAAGGCAAGGGTTACTTACCAAGAAGGATACACTTTGATGGAAAGCCTTTCCTTTAAGGGTGAGTGAAACCTCAGACATTTTCCTGGCTGCTTTTTTCACAGTTGAATTGCACCAATGTCTGGGCTTCACATTTAATAAAAAATGTGGTTTTGTGTCTTCCTGTTCACTTTGGATTGAGCAAGAGACAAGTTCAAATAAACCTGACATAGGCCACAGCAAGGAGAGCAGTGCCAAGATTTTCAAAAGATGCAGAAGTTCACCCACGTCAGTAGTATTTGGCTTTTTTCTATCTGTTGCCAGAACTAAAAGTTCCATCGAAAAGTAAACTATTTTTACCAACTGCTGGGATAAAATATTTCTTCTGTCTTTCCATCAGAATTCCTCAGTTAGAAGCACCTGGTTGCAAGCACAAGCAATATTTTAAATAAATACCAACCATGATGGAAATATAGCAAACATACAAATAAATGCGTGACTCAAAAATTTAAACATATATTTCCTTTTAAGCTGAAAGTAAGCTATTTTCTTAGTGAACAATATTGTTCATATATTTACCAATTATTTCCAAATCATGTGTTGATTTTTATAAACTGCTGATGTGCTTTTGTCTGGCGCAACTTTCACTAGCTAAGTAATGCCCCTGTCTGAGCCAGAATTTACTGTGGTGAACCACATCAACTCTTCTAACGATTTCCCCATTTCAATGACTTGCAGTCTTCAAAAGCAGGGAATTGCTGTAAACTCACCATTATCTCATCGATGCTCTGTGAACCTTACTTAGCCCACTGCTCTCTGCTTCCCCAGGAGACTAAGCTGAAGAAAAAGGGATGGAGGAAAGGCAGGTCTCATTGAGAGAGAGCTCCCATTTGTAGCTGGCTGGCCCTACCCTCTAAGGACAAGTAGGTAAACTCCTGTGACAGCAATCCTTGTGTTCCAGACCACCTCCTGTAAGACGGCCCCAGCAGTGCAAGAGCACCCGTCCCTTATCTGGCCAGTCTTGGTGTATATTAAACGAAAGAGCAGAATCAAGGAAGGGAAATGATGCAATGAACTCCAGCACCTTCTATTCCTATGGCCAGTGTAAATGAGGACCAGCCCTGCACAGAGCCCTCTTTCAATCCAGGCAGACATAACCTGCAGAGGCAAAGCTACTTAGTAGAGCGCACATGATCCTCCAAAAGCACAGAGAACTTCTGGAGAACTCCAGAACACAGCTGAGCTGCTGCTTTTCTAGCCCAAGACTGAGCTAGCAGAAATAATTATTCAGACATCACCATAACAAGGAGGACTATTCACCAATGGTCATTACAGCTTCCTATGGAAACTATCTTTATCTAATTTCTCTACATATTACAATCATTTTGGCTGACAGATGATGAAGTGTGTCAACCAAGTGCCATACTAATGTCAGCTTTGTATCAACCATGATTTCAAATAGTAGAATGTTCAACCAGCAATGGCTTAGGCAATTAAAGACGGGTACTTCACATACCCTCAAGAGGCCTTGCTTTTTCTGTTTTTCTGCTCTGGCATCCTCTGATAGCTGGCTTCTCTTCCTATGGCTGTCACCTCAAAGCCACACCAAGGCTTCTATAATTTTGAGCATCACACAGCCAGATGGAAAGAAGGAAGGAAGGGTGGGAGGGAGAGAGGGAAGGAAGGAAGGAAGGAAGGAAGGAAGGAAGGAAGGAAGGAAGGAAGGAAGGAAGGAAGGAAGGAAGGAAGGGAAGACATAGACACAAGAGATATACATGACCTAATCTTTTATCAGAAGTGAAAAACATTTCCCAAAAGCTCCTCAGGAAAACTCCTGTCATAACTTTATCCCATGCAAGAGAGTCTGAAACAGAGTCATATGCAAAAGAGGTCAAGAGGAATGAGATCTTAATGTCTATTTTTTAATTTAATTTTGGGGGGGTGACATTGGTTAATAAAACCATGCACAGCTCAATAAAACATCATCTGCATATTCTATTGTGTGTTCACCCCCCCCAAGTCAAATCTCTTTCCATCCCCATTTATACCCTCTTTGTCCACTTCCACCTCTCCCCACCCTTCTTTCCCGCTGGCTGTTGCCATGCTGTTGTCTGTGTCTATGTGTCATAGATGATAGATGATAGATGATGATAGATAGATAGATACTTTTTTTGCTTAATCCCTTCACCTGCTTTCACCCAGTCCCCAAACCCCCCACAATGTCTTATTTAAACCAATTATAACTGATTATTTTGAGCTAGTAGGGTGGGAAGGCTAACTTCTCTGAGATCTAGAGGTGTCTGCTACCGGTACCAAATGAGGGGGGCTGTAGAGTACAGAATAGGGAATAGAGTCAATTATATTGTAATAACTATGCATGGTGCCAGGTGGGTACTAAACTTATTGGGGAGATCACTTTGTAAATTATATAAATGTCTAACTACTATGTTGTACCCCTAAAACTACTATAAAGTAATACTAAATGTAGAAAAAATGATGATTCTGTTAAGGAAAAAAAAGGTGGCAGGAATTGAATGGGATCTTCCATAACTGAGTTTTACTTTGCACATATACTTATAGCTATTATTGGTGCTACCATTGCTAGTGTTACTGCTACTACTATTGTCGCCTTTCATTGGAAGAGTACTCAGTGCCAAGCAATTCACTGTACTAAATATTTTTATTATTTTATTTAACTTATACAATCATCTTCAAGGACTGAAAAGACTAATAACAATCATACAGGCAGTTTTGATTTCATCTAAGGCCTGCATGACTCCAAAGCCCAAATCACTTCATAGTCTTGTACTGACCCATATTTCTCCACATGGATGAGTCTTAAACACAGCCCTCCTCACAGTTCAGTCTTGGCACCATTCCTATTATTTAATTCCAGGCAGAAGGATGCTCACTGGAAATGAATGCAACTCGTTACTCTACCTTGCACATAATTGTTTTTACATTGTGTCAAGATATGCATTGTCTTTATAAATTTAGTGATGCTATTAGGAAATGATTATAGCACAGGAGTTCTCTTCCTGGAGGGATTAAATAGTGAACTTTACTACTCAAAGGTAACCAATAAATGCTAATTGAATGAATGAGATTCAAAGACTTGGAGAGGTGTTTGTTTGGATGATTCTTCTGGCGCCTAGAAAGAAACATATGTGCCTAGAAATTTAAGTGCCTAGATAGTACATATGTTATAAGCATATGTACCATCAATCAGCACAAAAAAAAGAAAAAAGAAAATTGTTTTTCTGCAAGCTTTGAAGATCACAGGCAAACAACTAGATTTTGAGGTGGTAGATATAGGTTAGTTTTGGGACTGTTGATCAAAAAACAAGGTTTAATCCATAAATTCCTCTTGATCTTCATTTTTCATACCAGCATACTGCTTCCAAACGACTATTCAGAGTGATCTGATTTTGAATAAATTGAATGTATTTTAAAATAAAATCAGCATTATATCATGTTCTTTGAAATAGAGTTAATGTTTTATAAGCATTATTAAGCACCAGGTGCTATGCTAAGCAACTTAAATGCATCTCATTTAATTATTATGATAACACCATGAGACAGATGTTATCTGGAGTTTTACATAGCCCAATTAAGAAACACAAGTGTTTTACCATGCCTAAGTTCAGAATGATATTATAGATGAAACAATTCAATGGAGATCAAAACATCATTAATATATATCAAGCTGATCAAAGAACATGACTTGAAATCTGGAACAAGCAGCCCCACCCTGTCTCAGGTAGCAAGCACTACATAAGGCTGGTCCCTTGGAGGGCTGAGCACCTCCAGTGATCAGGCAGTGAGCTGGCCCAAGCACACACTCTCTGAAGACAAGATCCACAAGGAGAGCTCTCAGGTGGCTAAGAGGTGCATGCAGACCTCCTTCCTTCTTGCATATTCCCAATCAGAGAAGCTGCCTCTCTTACTACATCTGGTCCCCTAGAAAGAGACTTTGAAGTAGAGATTTACCTGCAGGAGGTATACTTTTCTTAGGGATCAACCCCTGTGGGGGGTGGAGGGCAGCAGGACTGGGCAGGGGGAGAAATTGAACTGCAACGTATTTACAACGGAGGCCTCTTCAGATGCCACAGGGAGCTCTTGAGCAGGGCGGCTCTTGCAGGGTTGTCTTGCATTGAGGTAAGAGGCCAGGCCTCTGTACCCCTATGCTGACTAGTCATTGGCTGCAGGCTGTCTCTGAGAAGTGACATACTTGGGCAAGGTCACTCCCTTCAATTACAGGCTGCTCTTTAGTGTGACTCACATGTGACTTATGGACAGTCAACATCCTTGCAGAGGAAGAATGAAAGTCTTGGTCCTAAAAGCGGAGACTTGGGCAGAGCAGCACAGATGCTTAATTCACGGTGCTTTTCCAGTGGGGCTTCTCCATATGGAAAAAGGAAATGAGGGGAAAAGAAATCTCCAAAAATAGGCATCACAATTATACCCATTTTCACACATGAATAAAAAAGTATGACAATATATGGCAAGTGGTAAAGAAGGGAATTACAAGGAGTTTTATCTCACTCTGTTACATTGTCTTCTGCTACAGAGCTTGGATACTAAGTAGTTTATAAGAAAACATGAGGAAATTTTAGACTTACACTGATATAAACAGTATCATATCAGTTGGCAATATATGAAAACACTATCACATGAGTTGGCAATATATGAAAATAAAAAAGAACTGTTTAGTACACTTTACTTTGACTCACAGAAGCATTTACAAAAACATATTTCTGACTATTAGCACTAACTCTATTTGAATTTGATATCCTACTTATGCTGTAGCTTGATAACTATAATAGTTGTTAGCAATGCTCCCTTTTCACAGAATCAGAATCTGCCTTCCTGTACATTGTGCACACTATTTATAAATGCGAGTTAGTTGTACATCAGAATCACCCACAGAACATTAACCTACAGATGCCGTGACCCCCACCTCAGATCTATAGAACATCAGAGCCTTCTGAGTTGAAACCCAGATTCTCGCTTTTTAGTTGTTTGTTTAAGTTTCTTAGTTAATTATGTTTATTCTCCAGGTTAAGCACCATTGCTGTGGCGTGACATATATTTAACTTATTTTTGATAACATTAAATCTATAACTGTGCCCATAACACATTAACTTCATTTAACATATTATATATGCAAATTCTCCAATCCAAAATCTCTCGGTCAAACAAACATGTTCTTTCAAGCAAGACCCTGAAGCTGTGGTTTGTAGATTCTTTGACATAGATCCTGCTACCACAGCTCAACCCCTAGAGTTCCAATTAAAAAAATCTTTTTGCCTTTAACAATACAATACCACATATACTACAAAATACTATAGATTTGATCAGGCTTTTCAACATCTGTGCATGTTACTTACCATAAACTTATGGTTCCAATGTCCAAAAGAAAAGAATAATGAAAAATGTGAAGTAGGTAGTTAAATACAACTTACAACTTCACAGCATAACAGCAATTCTTTATTATTTTTAAATTGTGTGTCCATAGCCACTCTATTTGATATTTAAAAAGCATTTAAAGTGTTTTCCACAAAGATTGTGCTCAAAGTGCAGAAGAAAGCCCCTGCCCCTCCCAAAGCTGAAGCTGAAACAAGGGCTTTGGAGACAAAGAAAACAGTGCTGAAAGGCATCCACAGCCACAGAAAAAAGAAGATCCATACAAAGAAGATCCACATGTCACCCACCCTCCAATGGTCCAAGGCACTGCGTCTCCAAAGGCAGCCAAATATCCTAAGAGCACCCCCAGAAGAAACAAGCTCGAACACTATGCCATCATCAAGTTCCCCTGACTACTGAGTCAGCCCTGGAGAAGATAAGACAACAATACACTTGTGTTCATTGTGGAAGTCAAGGCCAACAAGCGCCAGATCAAACAGGCTGTGAAGAAGCTCTATGACATTGATGTGGCCAAGGTCAACACCCTGATCAGGCCTGATGGAGAGAAGAAGGCATATGTTCACTGGCTCCCGACTGGGATGCTTTGGATGCTGCCAACAAAATTGGGATCATCTAAACTGAGTCCAGCTGGCTAATTCTAAATATAAAAATTTTATACTATAAAAAGGCATTTAATATAGTTATTTTTATAACCAGATTAGTCACACTAACACATTCCAGGCACATGTAGTGATTGCTGGGCAATATGAAAGCCCACCAGAATGTAGACTCCATGAGGATGGGATTTTGTTCTTTGGCTCCTGAATGTACCCCCAGTGCCTAGAAGAGTGACTGGCACATGCTCCATGCTCCATCAACATTGTCAGCTGAAGGAATGAACATCAGAGTTAGTCATGAGTGGAAAGCAATTTATGGAAGTGACTATTAACTCATGTCCAATAATCCGTAAACAGAGGTGCCAGGGTGGCAATGACACACCGTGGTGTTCCTGGGATAAAAAAGATGGGAAGCTGACTAGAGTGCATTTGTACAATCAGATAAAAACAAGTAGAAGGCTGAGGTCAGCCACTACAGTAAAGAGTCAAGAGCTCTCACTTACATCTTATAGCTAAGTCAATTCTCATCCCAGAGTCCATTGTTTGAAGGAGGACAGAGTCTGGAGCCAATTCAAGTATGTACGGTAAACATGCCACCATTTCTACCCAAAAGAGACTTGCAGATATTGATCAGAGTAACTATATCCTGAGGAGGCACAATACACAGGCCATTTTAGGCTGATGAACTGCAGAGTCTGAGTTGTTACTGATATCTGGGACCAGGACTATAATCATGCCCTTTGATTCTATCAGGTGATTATGGAGGTCAAATGGCCCAAGTCCATCTCACAGTGGATCATCGTCCATGGATCCACCTGTGGTCACTTCCCCAGTCCCTGGATGCAAAATTGGGATGAGTGTACTTAGCAGCTGACAGGAGTTTTACATTGATTCCCGGAAATAAAAATAAGAAATACTATGGTAACAAATGCCATGAGGAAGTCCCTTAAATCGTGCCCCACCCACCTGCCAAAATAATAAATCAGAAGCAGTTCCACAGCCTAGGCAGAATCACCAAAATGTGAGCTACTACCAAACCTGTGCCAAATAATATGGCATTTTATAAGCACATATAGTGTGGTCGTGTTGGCAAATCTATGGGCAAGGAAGAAGACATTATATCCAGACTAAGCATCAATGCCGGTAGCAATAAATTTTTGTCCCCTCCAAAGTGGAAAGGGTCTGATATAATAAAACTGCCACCCCAGGACTTGTTAGTCACCCTGAGAAATAGTACAAATCAATTAGTACTGATGTCTGAGGCTGACAGCCGGCCTCTGAGGAGGAGCTGTAGCTAGATCAGCCTTGATAAAAGAGAGCCCATAATGGTTAACTCATGCATTGCTTCCAGCCCTGTTACTTGGATTCTCTGCTCATGGACCCATCAAGCAAGTTCTTGGGATGGCTAAGGACAATCTGATATCCACAGGTTATTCTAATTTTTGCATAAAAAGTGTTTTCTAGATATTGTCACCAGCCCTCACTTCGAAGGCTATATGAGGAAGTAGACTTAATTAGGATAACCTGTTGAATTAGGACATGTATTCAAGGTGTGAACTGTATCAGACTTGTCTTTTGCCCAGCTCACATTCTTTTGACCTACCTTTTCACTCCAGACATTGTTGCTATGGCACTTAGCACTCAGCTATAGGTAGATGTAATCTGAGTACCTCAACTGTGTCACATAATTATAATTCATGCTTTTTGTCCTGGAGCTTCTCTAAACCTACCACTTCCACTACCTGCAGGATGCCTCTTGGCTATTCTGATATGCAAACCTCAGGGAGGAGTTAATTCACTATGGGACAATCCTTGGTTGATGGGGAAAAAGAACCCATGGATAAATACTTTCTTCTTCTGTCTCTCAGGCAGACACTCAGAAGTGTGCTCTAGACCATCAGTCCCCAACCTTGCTGGCACCAAGAACCAGTTGTGTGGAAGACAATTTTTCCATGGACTGGGTGGGGGGAGGGGGGAAGCAAAAGGTTTCAGGATGATTCAAGTGCATTACATTTATTGTGCACTTTATTTCCATTATTATTACATTGTAATATATAAAAAAATAATTATACAACTCACCACAATGTAGAATCAGCAGGAGCCCTGAGTTTGTTTTCCTGAAACTAGACAGTCTCATCTGGGGTCGATGGGAGACAGTGACACCTGAAGTGTTGCTTACCTCCGGTCTACTCTGTAATCTTATTTTGGTTGCTATCGCTGCAGAAAATCCTGCTTCACAAAGATACAATGTTGGAAATGGAAGCAGGTTTTTCAGTGCTTTGGTGGCAACCTCAGGATATTCTGCTTTGATTTTAGTCCACAACACGTGGAGATTTGAAGTTGTCTCAAACATACTTTTAAAGCCACCATTTGTGATCTCAAGCAGATGATCCTCTTCAAGCATGGACAAAGTCGATTCATCTGGCTCATTCACAAATGGGTTGTGGATCCATTCCTTTCCATTTTGGGGGTCTTCTGTGGTTGGGAAGCAACCCTCAAACTCTTGTGAAAGCTGAGATAGGTGATCATGCACCAGCTGGGAGAAAGAAGGCCCTGGCTCAGTCTCTTTCAAAATATGCTAATGTTTGAAACATGTCAAACATCCCAATGTTCACTGGTCTGCCCCATAATTCCAGTTTGGCTTTGAATGCAGCCACTTCGTCTGTTGAAATGAACCCATAATTTAAGTAAGACTCTTGGTATTTTTTATTAAATGCAGCCTTCTTTTTGTTGGCAGTCTGAGAGTCTTCTGCTGTCTCATCACTGGGTCATTCCCCTTTTCAAAGAAGCTCTCCAGCAACGTTTGATTTCTACTCATGTTTGGTTAGGGTTAGCACATGGGCTTATCAAAACTGTGACTCAGACAAGCACGCAGTGCAGGACAGAGGTGCAGACAGAAGGGGTAAATAAAATAGTGGGCGGGCCGTGCACGGACTAAAGTAAGTGTCGGATTCTGACCTAAAGCCTACCACCAGATGCAGCTGTACAATGGAAGTACGTCAACTCACTTGCCAATATAAAGCCTGCCACCAGATCAGCTTATTTGTCACTTGCCACTCACTGATGGGTTTTTGATACGAGTCTGCAAGCAACTGATTTATTATGGTCTCTGTGCAGTCAAACCTCTCTGCTAATGATTGTCTGTATTTGCAGCCACTCCCCAGTGCTAGTATCACCACCTCAGCTCCACCTCAGGTCCACAGGCATTAGATTCTCATAAGGAGCACGCAACCTAGATCCCTCGCATGTGCAGTTCACAGTAGAGTTTGCACGCCTATGAGAACCCAATGCCACTGCTGATGTGACAGGAGGAGGAGCTCAGACAGTAATGCAAGCACTGGGGATAGGCTGTAAATACAGAAAAAGCTTTATTTGCTCGCCTGCCACTCACCTCCTGCTGTGTGGCCAGGTGCCTAACAGGCCACAGACAAGTACAGGTTGGGGACCCCTGCATTAGACAATTCAAAAAGTCCCTAGCAAGATCAAGTTTCTGTTGTCTGCAGCAGAGACCAGGTGGTAACACATCTTTTTAAATGGGACTTCTATGCTATTTCACTCTTCCTCCACCCCTGTTCTTCAGGGTCACTTCCTAAAATAAATGACCATCATGGAAGTCTTTGTTTCTGGTTCTGCATTTTGAAGGAACCTAGACTAATGCACAGTCTTTTTCCAGATTATAGAGAGACTCTCCTTAAGAGGACAGAAGGCCCTATTCAAATAGAAGGAAAGAGATCAAGATAAAAATGGCACTAGTATACAAAAAGAAAGAAAATTACAAACATTTTCAAAGTTTGCCTTCAATGATCTTATAAATTTTATTTGTGTACCTACAGAAAAAAAAAGGTCTTCCCTGTCCAAACACTGGGAAATTTAATGGGAATATTGCTCTCAACATATATAGATTCCTTGTTGTAAACTGAAAATATGGAGATACCCCTTAATATTTTTTCCTCCCTCGATTCCCTTGGCCCTCACCATGCATACACAGCCTGCCCACAGATCCTACCTTTGCACAACAGCTCACACTAACTGCTTAGTTTACATTTCCAACCCCCACCCTCATTTCAGGCTCTTAGTGTTTGATACCTGATATTTCTTCCTCTAATGCCTCTACCACTTCTCTACTAATATTTCTAAAATATCATTCTGGGGTTTTTTTTTTGCTGATCCAAAGCTTCATGACCTTTTCACTTAAGAATAATGTAAACAATCATTCATGCAAAAAATATTTATTAATCACATACTAAATGTCAGGCACTCCAGCCAAGGACTAGGAATAAAGTGCTGAGCAAAGCAGGTGTCATATTTCTCACCAACACTTTTAATATTATCTCACATTACTCCAAAAGTCTACAGCCCAACTCAGTTCAATGACTCTTTAGTCTCTGGAAACATGATCATCAAGTCTCTATTTTTACTGTTTCTGTTGACTAAGAACCACTCCTTGTCTTCCCTCTGCTTATTTTGAGCTCATTCTTTATTCCTAATATGTTCCAGAATCTGACCAGATCAGTCTGCCTGCAAATACTGTTTCCTTCCCCTGAATTTTTTAAAAGATTTTTATTTATTTATTTTCAGACAGAGAGGAAGGGTGGGAGAAAGAAAGGGAGAGAAACATCAATGTGTGGTTGCCCCTCACACACCCCCTACTAGGGACCTGGCCTGCAACCCAGGCATGTGCCCTGACTGGGATTCGAACCAGCGACCCTTTGCTTTGCAGTCTGGTGCTCAACCCACTGAGCCACACAAGCCAGGGCTCCTTCCCCTGAATTTTTACTATACTCACTGTCCTTAGCACGTATCTGACCCTTATTGTACGCATTCACCCCTGACAAAGACTGATGCTTTAGACTGAAGCTGTCATTATACAAGGTCTGTCCAGAAGGTATCGAGCCATGAAATATGAAATAGAGACATTTACTGAAGGAGATACAAGATACAAGAAACACTGTGTATAGGACAATGATGTCTCAGTCTCCTTCAAAGCAGGCACCTTGGGTCCTCCCAGTTGCCATCAGCTGCCCTGTTGTATTTCCCTGAATCTCATTGACAGTCTGAAATCTCTTCCTTTTCAAAGGTGATTTTAGTTTTGGGAAAAGTCAGAAGTTGTAGGCTGCCAAATCTGGGCTGTAGGGGGTGCTGAGTCACCTGGATGATTTGATATTTTGCCAAAACACTCTGCATGTGATGTGATGTGTGAGCTGGTGCATTGTTGTGCTGAAGCTGCTAATCACCAGTTGCCAACAACTGCGGCCTTCTGACTCATCTGAATAGTTTCCCGCGGTCATCTGAACAGAGGAACATTCAAGCTTAATGCAAAATTGGATGCAGATTCTTTGCTCTATTTGCTCAGTCATTTTGAATGTGACAGCCACATAGTACATATGCTCACTCAATGGCATCTATCACTACCACTGACTATTACAGTGAAGTCATCATTGTTCACGCATGAGCATTCCAGTCTACTCTCCCTGGCTGCCAGGTTACATCAATGTAGTGCAAACTGTTCTCATTATATTAACAATGGCTGGATTTTTTTTCTGGAAAGACCCCATATATACTCTTAAAACTTGTGCCAGGTATATTTCTATTTTCCTCATTATTTATAAATTAAATATAATCTTGGACACAGGTTCATTTTACATTTGTGTGAGAGTCTTGATTTTACCTTTCTAAAGGCATTCTTTAACATGATATTATTAAACCCAATCTATATCAATGCTATCTCTCACCAGTAAAGTTTCTCTTTCCTCACTGCTGCTGGTGGAGAAACACACAGTGAGGCAGAAGCTGAGGGGCCTAGTGGCCTCTTCAGTATTTTCCCAACTTCTTCTATTCCTCCCCTTTTCCAGCAGAACTCCTCTGGCTTCTCCAAAAGTGGAGTAGGCAAGGAAGAAGTTAGGGTCAGGAAAAGCCCTACTTGATTGACATGGTTAATCTGTACTGAGACTCTCAGAATTGGTCAGCTGGAAGCTTGTTTTATGTCTAGGCATTTTAGGGTTCTTCAGAGATCCTCTGACTGCAGCTTCCTTGATGTAGGTGACATTTTCTCTTCAGTTTTCAAATGATCCACCCTTCTGTGGGGCCTCCTGTCCCTTCAAGTGTTGCTGGTGGGTGGTGTGCCTTTGGAGAAGCCACCCCTCCTGCTTCCTTCTGGGGGTCCACTTATGCAAACATCCATTTCCCACCGAGCTGTACAGGTGTAGGTCTACCGCTTTCTCTGCTGCCACAGATCACTTCAGGCAGGAGTTACATGCCAGTCCTTGTATCATAAGAATCCCAGAGGACAGAAGCTGGGTTCTCTAAATGATTCTCTTAAAGAGCTCCTCAGCTGACTTCAGGATTAAAAAGGCCTATCCCTCACTCTTTCTCAACAGGACATAGAAATCACTCAGTGCACTTACAAGACTCTCCCAAAATAGTCACATTCTGGCTGCTCTGAAGACCTCTTAGCTTTCTAAGAGTGTATTACATAGACTGGACTTGATATGGGAAATAAGCTAATCCTGAGAGGGATTATTATTATTATTTTTTTTGCCACTCTATTGCATATCCCACATTGACGGTCAAGCGCTCCAATGGAGGTATTTAACAATCAATATCTATTCTTCTCATCTATGAGAACTCAGCTAAAACTCCAAATCAAGACCATTTTAGCATCCTTTCATGCATGCATAAACACACACTGTTTTCAAAATACTGGGCATTCTACATATGGTTCTGCAACCTGTTCTTTTCACTTAACGTGTCTTGCACGTCTCTCCATATTTCACATTTGTTGTGGCCAATAATTTTAGATATGGTATGGTAATGGTTTAGGGACATCTACATGCATATACCTCTCTAATCAATAAACAATAGAAGTCATTAGAAAGTTTTGCAGCCTTCAGGAGAGCTTTTTATTTTTCATAATACTGTATTTTTGCCGTGTATAATGCGCACCCACGTTTTTGTGTGCATTATTCACAGGATTATTATACCCATGGTATGTAATCATTATACCCATGTATAATGCACATCTTTATTTCTCCCTTAAAAATTTGAGCAAAAAACTGTGCATTACACAAGGCAAAATACCGTAAATGTCATAAATGTCATTGGTGTGATCCAAAGCCCAGCTATTAACTGTGAATGTCATAATTATTATAGGAATGACAGGAGAAAAAAGTTGTAAAAGGTTGAATCTAAGAAAAGTGAGTATCTAGGACAGAGTAAGCCACTCTGTGCAGAAAATGTGAACCAAGGAGCAAAGCTGTGGATTTAAAAAATACCTAGATTGTGGGGTCTGAATTGACTCACAAGTCACCATGCTTAATGTTTGGTGTATGCTGTATCATTTAATCCTTACACCTCTCAGTCATATTCTTAAATCTCATCTTCTCTCACTTGCCCCCTCATTGCATGACTCCAGGCAAACCAATGTGCTCAGGTCTGTGCATATTGCTAATTCCTCTACCTGGAATGCTCCTCCTACATAGATGCATAGCTCCTATCCTTACTTCACTCATGTATTTGCTCACTGTCACCTTTTTATGGCACTGTATACAGTAGCACTTCTGGCCTCAAATCTTTTCTATGCAATGTATAGCAACTGGACATATTTCCCCCTGTATTTTCTTAGGATAAAAAAAAACCAAACTATAAACTCCTGGTGGTCCTGAGTGACCTCTGCTATGAAGTGTCACTTTCTAGGTGTCCCAATTGGCCTGAGAGAGGCTGAAGTCCACATCCAGGAAAGCAAGAATGGCTTGAGCTTTATTTTTCAAACTCTTTGTTCAATTCAGTGTTAAAGAGGAGACTCTTAGCATACTGGTCAGCAGCAGCATGTAAGAGTACCTAAGTACACTGACCAGGAGATTAATGATCTCAGATGAGCTGAGAAGACTCCTCAGTTGTTTTAGGGACAGCGAGAATGAAATGTTGCCCTTTCCCTTTTTCATTAGCATTGAGCCACCAGTCTCTAAGGTTGGGATCCCGTATGCCCTTCTGGGTCAGGGGGCAGACTACAACAGCTGCAGGGCAAGTGACCACAACAAAGGGATTTGACTTGGGAGCAACATTTAAACCTTTTGGGTCCCATTGCTTCCATGTGGAGGACACCCCACATTTCATCTTAGTGGGTCCTGCACCTCAACTGATACTGTGCTCAGATTTTTCCCCCAGAAATTCCCTCTAAAAGTGCAAGCCAGTGCAATAATTCACTCATGTGGAGAAAAGAACCCAATCTGACTGAATGACTCTTCTGCTGACTTCAGTGTGGGTGAGTCACTGGATCAGACTTGCCCCCAACAGTGTCCTGAAAAAGCCCCCCTTACTCCCTTCAAGGATCCTTTGCCTTGCATGTTAGCCAGTCATCCTAATCACCACTTTCTGGGTACGGGGTAGACCATCAACAGGACCCAGAAGATCCAGTTTTATGTCCCAGAAGATGCCTCATCATTCCTTGAAGCTAATTAAGATCAAATGAAGTATACCACACAGGCAAGTAGTGCCTTAGAAGTCCTCTTAAAATTTGGGTTGGGATGCCATGACAATGTGGACAAAGAAGGGGCCACATACCAAACTTGACAAGCTCAGGGGAGGCCTTCATGGCCGACCTTACAAACTCAGAGACTGAAAGTAACAACATGGTTACTTCCGGACCACATGGAATGGTTTGAAATTAAAACTTTCTAACTAAAAGCAAGTCATAGCAGGTAGTCATGTCCTAGGCCAGTATCTTCCCTGACAAAGGTCAATCTTTACCTTCACTGAGCCTATCTGTTGTCTTTTTGCATCTAAAACATACCTTTGGAACGTCAGAGTAACTTCTTTTTTCCAGACCCATCAAGACACAACCACTGCACCAGCGCACAGACCACAGAACCCTCCTTGTCATTTTTATCATGTTAATTGTTAACTGTTAACTATCCTGTAGCCACCAACATAAAGGAACTTGTTTATCCCTTTTACTTTTATCCAATCCCAGAGATCTCCCTGCTTTGCTTTCTTCCACTTCCCTAATCTATCAACAATGGATTTCATGTAACCCCCTTAAGTCTTCCCCTTTGCTTTTAATATATAAATACATGGTAAAACTGCCATTTTCCAGAGCATTTTCTCAATCCATTGAGATTCTGTTGCCCCACAATTGTCATCAGTTTGGCTCAAATAAACTCACAAGAATTCTTATAGGTTTGGACATTTCTTACGTTTACAACAGTGTATGGCAGAAATGGCATAGAGCCGTGCCAACCAGTGCTGGCCCCGCCTTCCCAGGGGCACCCTCTGTGAATCCAGTTAATAAGTTAAGAGCAAGCTAGGGCCATACCCCTCTGTCGAACACCAAGTGACCTTGTCTGCTATGCCAATTGTTTCAATTGTACCTATAGATTTTTAATTTATAGAGGTGACTGGGTGACCACATGGAGAGGTCAGGAGCACTGAAAGAAGAGTTTATTACTACAGTTTAAGCAGAGGAGGCATTTCGCACCAGGTCTGGGCAGGAGGCAGAAGGAGTAGGGGAAAGCATGGCCTTTATTAGTAAAAGGGTAGGAAGTTGTCAGGTGAGGACATTCCCTATTGGGCAGGAAGTGCAAAACAACTGTAGGGGTTTGTGGTTGGGAGATACATACGTTGATATTTAAGTGTGGACTACAGGAGAGATGTAAACAACTTTGGCTGTTAGTTTAGCCTTACAATATTGTGATTTATAATATATATTTGGTCATTTAGATGACCAAAATAGATTTTTCATATGCATTTGCTTTCAATCCCAAATACCTGGCTCACAGCTACCAAAACCCTTGGGAACTTGCTGAGTGCTGAGAATGCTCAAGGTGTCTGTTGTGTTAATGAAGTGACTTTTGGGGAAAGCTCTTAAGGATGTAGGCTGGTTGTCAATGGAGCATTCTTTTTCAAGTGATTAGAGAGTTGGAAATTTCAGTTCTACCCCCTGACCTCTGGATAGGTAAGAAGGGCTGGGGATTGAGTCGATCACCAATGGTCAATGATTTACTCAATCATGCCTAGGTAATGAAGCCACCATAAAAAAACAAAACAGTGGTACTTGAAGAGTTTCTCGGTTGGTGAACACATGGAGGTGCTGGGAGAGTGGTGGGCCTGGGGAGGGCATGGAAGCTCGGTTCCTTTCACCCTGCCTTGCACTGACTCTTTTTTTCCATGTAATTGTTCCTGAGTTGTGAATAAAATGTTTCTCTGAGTTGTGTGAGCTGTCTAGCAAATCAATGGATCCCAAAGAGGGTATTGTAGGAAACTAATCTATAACCAGTGGGTCAGAAGTACAGGTGACAAACTAGACTTGCAGTGAGCATGTCAAATGAGGGCAGGGAACGATGGCAGTCTTGTAGACCTGAACAATTAACCAGCAGAATCTGCTGCAATGTCCAAGTAGATAGTTCCAGAATTGAGGTGAATTTACAGGACACCAACAGGTATCCTGAGAATTGCTTGTTGGTGTAAAAAGCTTATACACACACACATAAGCACATTAGAATCAGGTCCAGAAACCTAATTTAGGCCCTGTAATCAAGGGATGCTAAATCATCAATTACAAAATCTACAAAAGTTGGTTAAAACACAGAAGACCCAATGAAAAGCAATTTAAATATTAGCCATTAATTGTGTCATATGTTCAGAGCTCTGGAGGTAGAGAATTTGCAGGGCTGGGAAATGGCTGTGCAATACCATCAAGGCCCAGGGTCCTTCCATCTTATTACGCTGCCATCCACAACAAGTCTCCACATGTTTGATTTCTTCCCTTGGGTTTGCCCTATTCATGCTCACAAATTCCTGCCTTGTCTCTGGGGCTCATATCCTTGTAAGTTTTGCCCCAAATACCTTTTTTCATTGTACAACTTTATTGGCTGAAATATATAAAAATCAGGTTGGGTTACCAAGGAAAAGTGGTGTGAGTGATTGCTGGATATGATACCTGCTATAACCAAAGTGCCTGGACTGTATCCTTATCACCAAGTAGTTTTCCATGCCTAGGATTCTAGAGGATCTAATCTTTGCGAATAAGGGATAAGGACTGTGAAAATGAGTGAAAAAACTATATCTTTCATATAGTTAAGATGATGAAGGCCATAGAGTTTTATTTAAAATAGAATCATAATTCTTCCTCCCAAATGGTACAGGATGTATGAAATTAAAACTCTAGTAAAATCTAGGAATTTTTTTTTCTGAATCTATATGACAATATATTTTAATTAGTTTGGTTAATTCACTGAAAGCTACAAAAAATAAATTTGGTGTCATACAGAGAAAATACAGAGTTTATTAGATTAATTCTTTCAGTCTTGCCCAATTTTTGTGATGTTAAATTGAGGATTATTCTGAGTAATAAAAGGATGCTATAATCAGGTGAGAGCACTACCATTAGTTTTAAATGACGTCCTGTCTATAGTTTTAACATGGAAATCTACTATAATTTTTGTCTCTTGTTCAAGCCCAGCCATTTTTTTCTTTCTTCCTTCCTTTCTTTCTGTCTTCTTTAAAAATTATTTTTGGGCCTAGCTATTTTCACACAAGACTGTGAGATTTTGTTTGTTTAATGCTATCTTTCCACAAGATTCCCAAAATGTATCATATTCTTGAACTATAAGACGCACTGGACCATAGACGACGCACCTAGGTTTTAGAGGAAGAAAATAGGAAAAAAAATTTTTGAAGCAAAAAATGTGGTAAAATATTTAATAACATAAATAACATAATATTTCACCAATGTAAATGTAAACAGAACTCAACAGCAGCATTAACCATCATTACTGACTTTAAGCTTTAAGCACGGAAACTCCTGTAATCATCAGGGAACCCCAAGAACTCCTCGTCACTACTGTCCACATTTATGAAGCTCAGTTCCTCAGAATCACTGGTATCACCGTCTTCACTCTGTTCATAGACAATGTCATCTTTAGAGCCATCTAAGGCACTGCTGATGCCACATTTTTTGAAGGACCTCACAACACTTTCATCCTTAACTGACTGCCATGAGGTTTTTACCCATCACAAACTTGGGTAGTAGTGGGCCTCTGCATTCGTCCAGTTGGTGGCAGATCATGATTTCCAGCAGCCACCCATTTGTTCCACTCTTCTCTTATGAAAACTTTAAATGGCTTGTTGATGGAAACGTTGCAACTGGCTGGTAAGCCCCCCAGGAATTATGGCTAGATGGGATTTCTCTTCTTTAAATCTTTTTTGCGGCTTCAGTGATATGTGCCCTAAACTGGTCAAGCTCTAACAGAGTAGGTTTCTTCAGAAGCCCTCCAGGACGTCTGGACCACACTTTTTCTATCCGTATCTTCATGCCATTTTCATCCATCCATTCTTTGTCATCAACATGAACGATAACTCCTCTTGGGATTGCCTCTTTTGGCATGTTTTTTCTCTTGGAAATCAGCACTGGGGGCAGTTAGGTGCCATCTGCACAGCAGGACAACACAACCATGTAATGGGTTGTATCACGCCCTGAGGTTTTCATGGTTATGGTTTTGGCACCTTTCACATCAACAGTCTTGTCTCATGGAACATGAAAGGTGAATGGGACTTCATCCATGTTCCCAATCTGGCTTACGGTATTTCAAATCCATTTTTCTTTCTTGCATCCAGTAGAAATTTGTGAAAAGACACAATCTTGGATTCATATTCTATAGGCACTTTTTGTGCAGTCCTAGTTTTGGTGCATATAGCAAGGCCACACCTCTTTATAAATCTGTGGCACCATGATGGGGATCCAGTGACGTCCTCAATGCCTTTCTCTGCAGCCAGACGTTTGGCTTCACGCATAGTCATTTTTGTAGATACTGAAAAGCCATTGTTCCTGTGACGTGCGATCCACTCTTTCATGTCCACTTCTAACTGTGGCCATTTTGCAGCATGCCCACGAAAACATTGTTTCGTTTTGTCCATGTTTTGCAGTTGATCTTCCTGTTTCCTCCATTCCTGTATCATTTTTTCAGTTGGAGGTGGCCCAAAGTGTCTCTCTGTTCCCATGTTCTTTGGCGTACTTCACTACCTACGGTTTAAAAGGGATTTTATATGAAATCCTTTTCTGCTTTGACATCTTTCCACAATTACGGTAGATCGAGCAGGAGACTATGCTACTGTATGTTTCTACAACAAAACACAGTAATGACAGAACTATCAGCACTGTGTCCTTCATAGTTATGGGGGCGCGGTAGCTGAGAACATCAGTGGATGACACGCTGTTATGGGGGGATCTGCTGCTGACACTGTTATGAGGGGATCTGCTGCTGGGGAGCCACAGGTTGTGCAACACTCTTGTATGGGGACAGCAGTTTTGCACAGCCTGTGTGGCTCTGCAGCTGTTGCCAAATTACAGCTCCCATCATCCCAACTTGTCCAAGCATGATGGGAGTTGTAGTTTTGCAACAGCTGCAGGGCCACATTGACAGGCGACCCTGCAGTGGAATTTCCCTTTGTTAGTGTTAATGGGGGACACACCAGTCATGTGATGGAGGCACCTAGGGGCTCCACAGGCTTTCTTCTCCTAACATGCCTGCACCTCCTGTACACTCCTCCCTAGCACTATAGTATGCCATAGCAGGGACTCGGCTCATGACTCCCTTGCTTCACACTGCAGGGACACCCCCTCCTTCCAGCCCAGGGCCTGCGCATCGCCCCACTCCTGCTGCCGCCAGCTTCCTGCTTCGGCGACCCTGTTCCTGCCTTCTGTGACCCCACTCCATCGCCCCCAGCGAGGCAGGTAAGCTACATTTGAACTATAAGACGCACTCCCATTTTCCTCCCAAATTTGGTGGGGGGGGAGTGAGTCTTTTAGTCTGAAAAATACGGTAATTTGTATAATTAACTCACTTATATACTACGAACAGAAATTTGCTTTTTCAATATAAGTGATTCCCTCACTGTCAGAATTTAATGGAGCATATTAAAGGAGAGAATGTAGATTCATAGAAACTTTAAGAACTCTTCCTCTCAAGGTTGCATACAAAAGAAAGTCAAACTTGGTTAAATAAAGGGACTTTTAATTATCTTCAAAGACATATAACAGTCACTCAGCTTCACAGCAGGGAGAGATGCCTTCCCCCACACAAAAATCTACATAACATTTCAACTCTTGAGAACTGTTCAAAAATACAGAGGAAAGTGTCCTTAGGAAAATGTGAGCCATGCCCTAGGTTAAAACAGTCCATATGCCAACATTTGCAAAAAAAAAAAAAGTGAAAGCTCAATTTAAATTTTTACCCATGTCCCAGTACAGTTGCTCTGTCATGACCCAAATACCCCAACAACTATTACACAATTGGGATGGAATGCAATATGGCTTTTATGTAAACTGTTCATTGATGAATGGCAAATGAAGGAAAATTGAAGACTAATTTGAAGAACTATGAAAAGAAGTGTGGTTGTTTTATAAAAAGTGTGATCATTTTGTACCACACATTTAGAGTGTATCAGTTAAAGCCCAATTATAAAAAAGGAAATCATTCTAGGCAATTTTAAAAAAATTGATTTTAGTACAGGGGACTGCTTACATGGATTTTGGAAGACTTAAAATGGGACAATGTAAAAACAATTGTAGAAAACAGCTACCACTGCCATGGATTAGGGGAGAAATGGAGGATTTGGGGTGATCAGAATCCAGTATTTCCAACGAGGATCTTCACAAATCTGGGGCTCACGCTTACAGGCAGGGGACCCCACCCAGCCCTGTCACCATCTCAGAAGCTCAGGGAAGAAGCTTGTGGAACAAGGGTTCTCTTCTCTTTCCCTCTAACCTTTTCCCTTTTCCCTCCCACCCTTCTCTTCCTTTCTTTCTTGTCATATTTATTATATTCAATTAATATATCTTGGAAAAAGTAATCCCAACCTGAAATCTTTAGAATACTACATCAATTTTTAAAATTAATTTCATTTGATTCATTAAAACTTTTCTCTCTCAGAACATCCAGCATGGAATCAATCAAACTGAGGTCCTAATCTTCCCCTTCCCAGTCCACACTTTCCCTTCACACACACACGAATCTGCTCCACTGTGTTCCTCTCTCAGACATTGGTAATTCCATTCTTTCCATTGCTCCAGCTAAGAAACGTGGAGTTATTCTTGACTCAACTGTATCTGGAAATCCTATAGCCTCTATCTTCAAAACCTATCTTGAAAATATAGCTAGAGTCAAGACAGTTCTTATCAGTTGCATTGCTACACCCAAGTCATCATCACCAGTGTTTTGCATTACTGTAGTAGGTAGGTTGTTTCCCTGACTTCATCCATGCCCTCCTGCAGTAGCACGATCCCTTGAAGACACAGAGCAGATGACACCTCTCATAAATATCTGCATGCCTTACTCTCTGCTTCCTTCAGTGTTTGCTCACATGTCATTTCTTCATTGACACCTTGCCTGATCACACTATTAAAATTGTTTTAATAGTGAACTTCTTATACTTACAATCACATTCCCTTCTTCCCTCAGAGGACTTATCACTTCACTAATAAGTATTCCATATATGCTACTTTTTAATTGAATTTATTTTTTGACTCTGCTTACTAAAATATAGGCTCTGTAATCACAGAAAATTTTGACTGATTTTTTTGTGTGTGTGTGTGTGTGCAGCAGAAAGTGCCTAAAGAGTATCTGGAACATAATTGGTGAAACATCTGTAATTGTTGAATGAATTAATCAGTGAACAAATAAACAGGTAGAAACAAACATTTCTATAGTTCTCTTTTCATCTCAAACAATACAAAGATATGCTATTGTCCAGTCTTTTAATTTCATCTTGACTATTTTTGCCCAAAAATGCTTTATAAAATCATTGCTATTTTAAATGTACCCGAGTGTTTACTTTTTCTGTGTATGTATATATTATTTTAAAATAATATACTCAGACATATATTACTTTATGTCTGCACATATAGTTGACCCTTGAACAATGCAGAGGTTAGGTGCACCTACCACGACCCCCCAGTTGATAATCCACATAAAACTTTGACTATCCCAAAACTTAACTACAGTCATCCCTGGGCATCTACATGCAGGGTATTTGTTCCAGGATCCCCTACAGATACCAAAATTCACATGTGCTCAATTCCCTTATATAAGATGGCATAGGACAATAGATATAGTGGGCCCTCCACATATGTGGATTCCCAACTATAGATCTGAAGTACTATTTTTGATCCACAGTTGGTTGAATCTGAAGATACAAAATGTAGAGATTTGAAGGGCCAACTGTGCATTCATTGAAAAAAAAATCTGCAGTTCAAGCCCATGTTGTTCAAGGGCCAACTGTATTTTATTCAATAGTCATTCTTTTATCTCAAACCTTCCTTCTAGTGTCAGTTTCCTTCTTTTTAAGTTGTATCTTTTCAAATTTCTCTAGTGATGTCTATTGGTTCAGTAAAACCTGAAAATACCTTTTCTGCCTTTATTCTTAAATAATAGTTTAGCTGGTTATAAAATCAAAAGTTGCCTGAGTTCTCTTAGAACACTAAGAATGTAATTCTATTGTGTTCTATCTGCTTTTGTTATCTTTTTGAGAAGTTGTATGACAGTCTACTTATCATTTCCTTCTAGGTAACCTTAGGCTTTTCCTCTGATTGCTTTTGAAATTTTTCTCTTTGTGAATCATTTTAATTCATGAAGCTGAAGATTCATAATTCTAGAAAAATTTAACCAATCTCCTTCCATGTTTTTTTCTCTCCCATTCTATTTTCTTCTCCTGGAACTGATCTTCAATGTATATTATCTTCTTAATCTCCATTTTCTATACTTTTGAACAATCATTTTGTATTTTCCATCTATTTACATTACTATTCTGCATTTGCATCAGTTCCTTACAGTCTATTCAATCTTTTTTTCAGTAGTGTCTCATCACATTTTAATTTAAATGATTTTATATATATATATTAGAATTTCTACTAGGTTTGTTTTTTTCAAATATGACCTTTTTCAATACTACTTTCCCCTTTTTTCATGTTTTGTATTCTCTCTTTGTATTTTCTAAATCATTTTAAAAATGGGTAGTACTAAAAATTATAGTGAGAACCAGTTAATCTCATTATGTGGAGTTGTCAGAGATCCAACCTAGCTTTGACTTCATCTCATTTAGATGTTATTACCTAATAGATAAAGTGAGTGTGATAATCTTACCTCAATGAGTTTTTTTGGTGTGTTTTATGAAATGCTTGCTGTCATAATGTAGGCACTCAATAAATACCACTTTCCCCATCTCTGAAAACCAAATAATAGAGATAATACTGTAACTGAATGCAGGTCCGGCTCCCGCCACTTCGAAAGCCAATACTCAAGAGGCAGGTGCCGATGTAAAGGAAAGTGGTTTTATTCAGGTGCTGGCAACCTGGAAAATGAAGGTCTTCATCTCAAAGACCATCTCAACATCTTAGTGCAGACAGGAGTTTTTATAGGGAGGGGAAGGGACAAGAAGTACACAGAGACAGGGGAGAGGCTATGAAAATGGGCAGCATCCTTGCTGGTCCTGATAAGGATCTTTAATGTCAGCATCCTGGAGCTGGTCAGTGCCTGCCAAATTCCTGAAGTTGGGCGATCTACATCACCCAAAGTTATGGTCACAGCCATTTCTTGTACAAGCAGGAATAGGAACTGCTGACATTTGCAATATGCTTACAAAGAAACTCAGTATGTGACTTCTTTTTATCAATTTGTTAGTACATCTTATTGTAATTCTATTTCATGGTAAGTCTGAGTAGTATAAAGTTTTGATTCCCTATTATAATATGTGTATTATAGAAGAAGAAGAGAAAATATATAAGAATAGATGTTCCTTTTCGAAATATAACAGATTGCGTTCTAGTTTGTGTATAAGTGTGTTTTACTTCTGAAACTTCAAACAGGTTTGCTTGATCTCATTATTTAATGGTTCACATGTTTTTGACAAATTATTTTAAATTAATTCTAGGCACTTTGAGCCAAATAACTAAAAATAAAATGGCTGAAAGGAGCTAGCTACACAAAACTGAAAGGTTTCATTTTGAGGATCTCAAATTTTATAGCAGAAAAGAGCAGTTGATACCTCATTATGGAAGTTTCTAAGCTTAAAGGATGACATTAAAATTGTTCCATGATAGAATTTCATTTTTAATACATAACATTTCATAGAATATTTGATTATACTAGTCACTATGCTTTGTAAAGAAGCTGGAAAGTAATAAATGTTATTAATTAAATAATAGAATGTAAAATTTGGAAGTCAAATTATCAGAAAATATACCACACAGTTGTAAGTACTTTGCACATTATGGCACAGTTAGTGTCCATAAATGTCACCATTCTGAAAGTACAAGTTTTCCATTAAAATTATCCCTAATATAGCTAAAGCTCTCTCCAGAAATAGTCATGATGGATGTAGTAATCAAGTTGAGTTAATTCTTCCATGATGACTCTAAATGTTCTGTAAAGTAATTGATACCAAATTCCCCATTTTAGTTTTATTGCCTTGAGTATTACATTTTTATTTGACTCTAACACAATACTCAATCTCCAATATTCAATGTCAAAAAAAATGAAAATATGAAGAATGGAACTCTTACGCCAGATTCATCAAGAAAAAAAAGAGAGAACCCAAGTAAAATCAGAAGTGGAAGAAGAGAGATTACAACCAACACCACAGAAATACAAAGGATCATAAAAGAATACTATTAACAATCTAGAAAAAATGGATACATTTCTAGGAACATGCAACTTTCCAAGACTAAACCAGAGAGAATCAGAAAATCTAAATAGACCAGTTACTAGCAATAAAATTGAAGCAATCATCCAAAAACTCCCAACAGACAAAAGCTCAGGACCATTTGGCTTCACAGGTGAATTCTATCAAATACCTATCTTAGTTAAAAACAAATACCTATCTTTCTCAAACTGGTCAAAAAAATTGCAGAGGAAGAACACTTCCAAACTCACTCCATGAAGCCGGCATTATTCTGAAGCCAAAACCAAAGACACCACCAAGAGAGATAGAGTTAACAGGCCAATATTACTGATGGACCTAGAGGCAAAAATTCTCAACAAAATACATAAATGTTGAATCAGAGCAGTTGGGGGAGAATCTGCTGTGACAAATCATTTTATTATTTTTTAATAAAAGAGAATTATATAAATGAAGTTCTGAAAAATATCCTGCAGAATGACAATCTTTGAACTGCAGCCCACAACTGTCTAAACCTATCTGACAAGCCACCCACTTGAGTGGCAGTCTTTATCATGCAGAGAAATGCAGAGCTTAGCCAGAAGACAACAGCCATTGCCCAAAGCAGGTATCTGACCTGACTCCTCCCAGATTTGATAATGTGTTCATTTAGCAAGATGGAATTTTACAAGTGCTGAGGTGTGGTGATTTTCTTCTAGAGGTGGAGTGCATTTCCTTGGAGTATGTTTTCACAGATCATGTTTCTTGACTGGTTGCTTCCTAAACTAGTGCTATGCATCATTTTTATGAACCAGTAGGGTTAAAATAGAATGTTGCACCCTCCACTAGCTGCGAATATAACAGACTTGTTATATGTATTGGTGAAAAGTAAATCTACTGAATTCTAAATCCAATGTATAGGACTAAAAATAACTCCAAGTGCATTTCTGCTCAAAAAGGCAACTAAAATTAACATAAAAACAATGATAATTCATTCGAACAATGCATTACCTCTAGCAATTCTGAACGATCATACATCCCCACCTATGAAGCCTTGCGATGCCCATTTTCCCAGGACAAGAAGACAAAATTCTCAAGCATACTTATAAGTGGGATTCTATGTACCAATATCCCATTCAAAGCCTGCAGAAATTTAGATTTTTGATGAGCGAGTCAGAATGTTACCCTATATAAATTGATTTTACAGGGAAAGAAATAACTTTTATAAATTGATTTAGCATATCCATAGACAAGACAACAGTTTTTTAAATTGAATTCCCAACACCTTAACAAATAACAAAACAGAATTCGGGGGAAAAGGATGTCTCCTTAAACATTTTAATATGTGTTTCTCTATTTTAAATTATACTGTCATAAACTGCAAGCATTTCTGGGTAAAAATATTGCAACTGCAAACAGTCACTTCATATATTCAATGTTGATAGGTAATCTTCACATATCGCAATGGAAAGTGTTGGATGTTTTCTTGTTGTTGTTTTATAGTTGAAATAAAGTTAATGCAAAATCTAAGCCCTCCAAAGGAAATTTGGGGAGAAAAAACGAAGGTTTCTTGTGTTTTAAAAAATAAAAAATCAAAAAGTAAAACTTGTTTTGAGTTGCTTACTTAAATACATGGGCAATTCTTTGGGAATAGATCATTAGATTGATGTAATTCTTTCATAAGGAGCTTTTAAATAGTCTAAATTATTGTCTATCTGTATCTTTGTATGGAAGAGCTGGATATTGTAACCAGTACAGTCTTTATTTAGTAGTTAATGCCCCTTTGTCCATTTCATGTATGGAAGCAGGGCTGAATTTCTCTAGTCAACAATATAAATCTTGGCTTTTATTAACAGACACAAAAGCTGTACCAAAAATCCAAATACAGGAGCTTGGCATTAGGATGATCCCTTTGCAACCAGCAGTGGGGGGAAGTTGCAGTAGGACAACCTTTGACTTTTCAGAGAACTGAGAAAAAAGAATTCATTCACTTAGCCATTCTCTAGCAAAACAACTTTCACAGAAGTATGTTAAGGAAATTTTCTCAGCATTAACTAAAGACTTTAGGAACTGACTTAATTAAAGGGAATGAAATGAATCTAGGCCTAGACTCACAGGTGATTGATTCATCGAGGGCCTACTTTTGGCAAAATATTGAAGTAGGTGTGTGCCTTCTTTTTAGTAGAAAGGCAGCTTAATATCATAGAAACAAGATTGACATTTGCTATGGACCAATTTGTGTGCCCCCTAAACCCACATGTTAATGCCCTAAGCCATGATGTGATGGTATTTGGAGATGGAGCCTTTGGGAGATAATTTGGTCACGAGGGTAGAACCCTCATAATGGGACTGGTGCCACTATAAGAAGAGACACAGAGATCTCTCTCCCTCTCCCTCTCTCTCTCGCCCTCTCCCATATAAGGACACCCCAAAAAGATGGCCAACTATAATAAGCCAGGACAGGGTCTTCACCAGGAACTAAACTGGCTGGCGCCTGGATATTAGACTTTCTGGCTTCCAGAACTGCGAGAAATAAATGACTGTGGTTTAAGCTACACAGTTTAGGGTATTTTGTTATAGAAACCTGAGTGCACTAATATAGTTTGGACCCCAAAACATTTCATTCAAATTCCAGCTGGGCTTTTTACTAGCTTCATGATTTTGAGCAAGTTAATTCATCTCTCTGAACCTTAACTTCTTCATTGTTGAAATGAAATAATGTGTTTTTCAGTGTTTAAATGAAAGTACATATGCAACCACTTAGCAAAATACTTACTGTCTACTAGTTGGTCAGAAAATCTTGGTTTTCTTCCCTTGCTTCGCATTTTCACCTTCTCTCATTACACCTCCATTCAGAAGACCCCTCTTCTACCTTTATTCATTCTGTCTTTATTCAGGAGACAGTACAATGATTGCTGATGGCATAACAATTTTTAGTACAATTATGTGTTATATGTTCCAGATGACCTATTTATTTTTCAGTAGCAGCCTCTGAAATGATAACTAAAACACAAAACCATGATGGGCATCTTAAAAATGGATCAGTATTAAAATATTTGGGGGGAGACAGTTGGATCTTTGAATATTTCATAGGTTTTACGATGTGGATGATGCTTTCATTGCAAACACATGGAGAAAAGCCATTGAATATAAGATATAAAGATAAAACAGTCATTTAGATTGTTTATGTTTATTAACAAAGTTGGATATAAAAACAAATTCTGAAGCAGAGGGTTACAATTTTGTTCACTGGAAATGTGGCATGTACGCAAAGATTTGATAGAGATGAGAAAATAGTCATTTGGGCATCTAAAAGAAGAATGTTCCAGGCAGGGGTGTCAGCCAGCACAAAAGCCTGAAGCTGGAGTATAAAGAATAAAGGAAGTAAAATAGGAGGCAAGGGGTAATTTGGAACAGAGAATTGATGTGGTATCATTCACTGCTTTCAAAAATCAACCTGGATATTGTGATCAGAATCAATCAGAGTTTCTTACCTTTGGCACTACTGATATTCTGCGATGGATAATTCTTTGTTGGGGGTTGTCCTGTGCATTGTACACTGTTTAGCAGCATCCCTGGCCTCTCCTTACTCGATGTCAATAGCAAACACTCTGCTACTTGTCACAACCAGAAGTATCTCCAAATACTGTCAAATATTCTGTTCAGGGGGGGGGGCAAAATTATTCCTAGTTGAAAATTATTCCCTAGTTGTAGGGAAAAGAGTGGAGGCTCAAATGTCACCTCTACAAAGACAGACTTCCCTAACTGCCCAATCTAAAGCAGCAACCAACAGTCCCAGCACCCTCCATCACAGGACCCTGTTTTGTTTTCTTCAAAGCACATATTACACCCTGAGAAATTATCCTAGCTTTTCACTGGTCTACTTTGTTTATTCATTTTCTCTCTGCCTAATGGTACTATTAGCTCCATAAAATTAAGGACCTCATCTGCTCTGTTCATTATTCACTGCTCTGTTACCCAGTGCCTTGAGTTTTGCTAAAAATCACAGCTGAAACCACTTAAGATTTTACATTACTTTTCCATTGCCTGAGCAAGCCATGTGCACTCTTCAACAAATATAGAATGCTATAAGCCTATGATGAAGATGGAAAGAGATGTAGACTGTGTATTAATGGCTCATAAAAGAGTATCAAACAAAACTGGAGCAAACCTTACTGCTTGGGGTGGAGCAAAAACTGCATGATGATCAGTTTGGCCCACAATTTTACCCTCCAGTTATTTTTTTTAAATACAATTTACATTCCATAGACAGTTTCTTTGGGTGCCTAGATGATATCCTATTGCTGAGTAACATTTCAAATTCTAGTCTATATTGAGATGTTTGCAACCACTGTGTATCCCTTATCTTCTATAGATTAAGGCTGGAGGCAGGATGCAAAAAAAAAAATCCATATAAAAAAAACAATTCAACTGTTTATTATCCAGTGAAGTGCCTCAGCACATCAAGGCCACTCCAGGCAAGACTTGAAGAGTATATTACACATTCTCTATGCTTTACTTCACCCCTTGCAGTAGGACTATGGTGACTTCAGAGAGGTTAGCAGTCACAAACTAGAAATAAGAATCTTGGGCTTTACTATCAGTCTCTTTTTACAAAACTGATAAGAGGTTGAGAAATGAAAGGGTCCATTCATTAATTCATTTATCTTACAAATGTCCACTGAGAACCTTCTTGTTCCAGGCATTAAGTGAACCACTAAGAATAATTGAAGGCCTTGGGTAGTCTAGTCAGGGAACTATGAATTAATTATATAATTAAACATTCTGGTAAGTGCTATAAAGGGAAAGTAGGATGTTATGAAGTTTATTATGTGGGGGCTAAATCTAACTTCAGAAAATCAGGAAAGACTTCCATGAGGAAATAACATTTGAAATGAAATGTATAAGTTGGGCAGGTGCTACAAGGTGAAGGGCGGTGGTTCCAGAAAGAGAAATAGGCATATGTCATAGTAGCCCCCAGGCTAGGGAATTGAAGGAACTCCATATGTTCTCTATAATGAAAAATATTTCAGCTGACTTCCAGTCAAGATGGAGGCGTAGGCAGACATACTTCACCTTATCCCATAACCACAAATAGGAATTACAACTAAATCTCAAAAACAAATAACACCCAGAACTGTCAGAAAACTGAACTGTGTGGAAGCTCAACAACCAAGGATTTAAAGAAGCCATATTCGTCCAGATGGGTAGCAGCAGTGGATAGGCAAAGAGACACAGTGTGACTCAGAGAGTCGCCAGCAGCAGCAGAATGGGCATGGGTAGTCCCACATTCATGCATGGCGGATAAAAATCAGGAGGTAAATCTTGGGAGTGAGCTATCCCAGCCCCAGACCAGAACAAATAGCCCAGGGTTCCAAATAGCTGGAAAGATAAATCCCCATAACTGCAGGCTGTAAAAACCAGTGTGGGTTTGGGCAGTGGAAGAAACTGCCAGATTTTCAGAAAACTTTGCTTCAGGGCCCACATGGTCTTAAAACACACACAAATGCACCCACTTTGAGATTCAACACCAAGGCAACAGCTGGAAGGGCGTTGCTCACATGTGGGGAGTGGGTGAAGTGACTGAAAATGGGGTAAGTGCCAGGCAAATCCTCAGAAGACAGGCAGTGGCACAGTTCCCTTTCCCAGCCCTCCCCCCACACAGAGCCACAAAGCAGAGAAGCAGGTTGCCCTACTCTGGTGATTACCTAAGTCTCCACTCCACACAATTTACAGGTGCTTTTTATGGGGAGTCAAAGCAGCTCTACCTAATACACAGAAACAAACAGGGAGGCTGTCAAATTGAGGAGACAAAGAAATATGGCCCAAATGAAAGAACTAAATGAAATGGAGATAGCCAACCTATCAGATGCAGGGTTCAAAGCACTGGTGATCAGGATGATCAAAGAACTCATTGAATACAGCAAAAACATAAAGGAAGAAATGAAGGCTACACTAACTGAAATAAAGAAAAATCTACAGGGAACCAACAGTGAAGGGAAGGAAGCCAGGATTCAAATCAATGATTTAGAACATAAGGAAGAAATAAACATTCAACCAGAACAGAAAGAAGAAACAAAAATTCAAAAAAATGAGGATAGTATAAGAAGATTCTGGGACATCTCCAAACCTGCCAACATCCGAATCATAGGGATGCCAGAAGGAGAAGAGGAACAGCAAGAAATTGAAAACTTATTTGAAAAAATAATGAAAGAAATCTTCCTTGCTTTAGTAAAGGAAATAGACCTACAAGTCCAGGAAGCACAGAAAGTCCCAAACAAGATGGACACAAAGAGGACCACACATCATAATTAAAGACACATCATAATTAAAATGCCAAAGCTTAAAGACAGAAAATCTTAAAAGCAGAAAGAGAAAAACAGTGTTACCTACAAAGGAGTTCCCACAAGACTGTCAGCTGATTTCTCAAAAGAAATTTTGCAGGCAAAAATGGACTGGCAGAAAGTATTCAAAGTGGTAAATAGCAAGGACCTGCAATGTAGATTACTGTATCCAGCAGAGCTATCATTTAAAATGGGAGGACAGATAAAGTGCTTCCCACACAAGGTAAAGCTAAAGGAGTTCATCATCACCAAGCATTATTACATGAAATGTTAAAGGGACTTAATTAAGAAAAAGAAGATCAAAACAGTAAACATTAAAAAGGCAACAAATTCACAACTGTCAACAATTGAATCTAAAACAAACAAACAAAGTAAACAAAAAACCAGAACAGGAACAGAATCATAGGTATGGAGATCATTTGGAGGGTTATCAGCTGGGAGGGGGCAGGGGGAGGATGGGGGAAAAGTTGCAGGGATTAAAAATCGTAATTGGTAAGTACAAAATAGACAGGGCAATGTTAAGAATAGTATAAGAAATGGAGAAGCCACATAACATATATACACGATCTATGAACTAAGTGGGGGGTGGGGGTGGATTGTTGGAGGGAAGGGTAGTACCCGGAAGAGGGGGACAAAAGAGGAAAAAGCAGGACAACTGTAATAACATAAACAATAAAATATACTAAAAAATATTTTAGTGCTTGTCATATGATCTTAATCAGTTCACTAAATGAAGAATGTGCACAAATAAGCGTTCCATACTATTAGCTTCAACTTTATTATAAGCCTATTAAATACTAACAGGATTCCTGGAATATGGAGATAGATACTCACAGACATTTGTAAGTTAAGTGAATTAATAAATAGATTCTTTCATCTCCTGGTCTCTTGTAGTTAATGTGAAAAGAGGTGGGAAGTAAAACCCAAGACTCTTATTCCTAGTCTGTGACAAGCCCCTGAGCCTCTCCAGGATTAGCATGGTCATATTGTGAAGCTCGAAGTCAAGCAGGCGGGGTCTGCAATACAGTAGTACTCTTCCTCAAGGGTCTCATCTCACTTGAGCTGATGTTTTAAAGTACCGCTGATAGACGGTGTGCATGTCTTTCAGGGATTAACTTGACAAGATATTAAAAATAAATAAATTTGAGTCAGGTAAAAAGTGGGATGGGGGAGAAGAGGGCAGGAAAAAAGAGTACCTACTGGAATAAAGCACAGAGAGATAAGGAGAACCTGAACTTGGCTTGACAAAGTGGGTGGAAATGGAGAGGAAGGGATAGCTTTTAGTAAAACTGAAGAACTAGAATCATTAGCACAGAACAACTGATTGGCTATTGAGATGGAGATTGGAAATGTATAGTTTAATTACATCAATTTGCTCTTTCTGTGGTTAAAAAGTTAAGACAGGTTTTAAAAAATCTGCTTCTCACCCCTCATCACCATCTAAATCCTTCCTTCACAGAAGTAGAAGGAGTGTTCAGGGGAAGTTGTCTGGTTGTTCTCCTGTCAAATTAATTTTCTTCATCCCCCATATGCCAATCGTCACACAGCCTGTTCTAAATTTTGATCTGGTGCATTATTGATGAGCTCTTAAAAAGATCAGAACAACGATCTCCCACTCTCTTTCTGGAAGAAAAAAAAACTTGCTGCAAAAAGAACTGGCAATTTTGACTAACATGAACCATCCAACAAATCAATTAATCATACTTATGACAGATTTTTTTGCCAAACCTCATATTAATTTATTAGATAAGTGTCTTTGAGGACCTACTATGTGTGAAGCACTATGCTAGAAAATCGATTTGACATTTGATTAGCTTTGCATTAATATTCTATGACCAGAGCTCTCAAGTTGTGAAAAAGGAAAAATTTGCCCTTAGCTAATC
The DNA here is from genome assembly GCF_022682495.2 of Desmodus rotundus. NCBI lineage: Eukaryota > Metazoa > Chordata > Mammalia > Chiroptera > Phyllostomidae > Desmodus > Desmodus rotundus. The sequence goes on along the minus strand of NC_071391.1, from coordinate 25,368,428 downwards.
TTAGTTCTAAAGATGTCTCTTACTTATTAGGACCTCAAACCGAGCAGGTCTAAATTCCTTTCAGGAAAGAATCTCACAGCTCAGCACACCTGTCTATTGGGCTTCATTGAGAGCCTTTCATCTCTCAATGTTGTTTTTTCATTCTTAGTTATTCTTGGTAGAGTGTGTTCTTTTTTTATTGGAGTTCTCTATGCCTGAATTTGAACACTTGCATTTAGATTTCAAGTTCTGTATTGCAAACATAACAAATGTAATAAGTAATGCTGATTTTGAAGTGCACCGGATAAAATCCAGACTGTTTTTATGTGTCATATCTGCTGATTGACAGGTATGACCAGTCAAGAAGCAGAGGAAAAAATGTTTATGTTTGTAGAAATAATCTTAACTGAGTTCAAAAAAATAAACATTAATTCCTTTAAAAATTATTTTATAGATTTAGTGAAGGATTTTCAATTATTGTATTTTTAACTCATTGATAACTCATTTTTAAATTTACAAATGACTCTTTTATTACTGCAGTAGGAATGTGTGCTTCTAGTAGAACATTAAAAAAAAACGTAAAACAGAGAAGAAGAAGGATGAGGAGGAAGAGGAGGAGGAGAAGAAGGAGGAGAAGAAATAAAAGTACATTCATTATCACACTATCCAGAAGGAGTTTCTGTGAATATCTTGTTTTGTCTCCTTTCAGATCTATTTTTTATGATAGATTTTTCTCCCAACTAAAATATAATCATACTTACATGATGCTTTGTAACTTATTACCCTAAATAAAACACCATCATATCACGAAGTATTGTACAACACACTTCTAGTGATTAAATATTATTTAGACATTATATATATATAATTGTATGCACCATGATTTCTGTAATCAATCCCTAAGTGGTTGGCACTTACATTGTTTCTAAAATATGTTATAATAAATAGATATGTCCTTAGGTACTTGCAATTCATTTAAATGTTTTCTTAATATAGCAGACATTGTCATTGGCCTGTCCATTCCTGGAGGAGCAGTTAACCTGTCTCCACCAGTCACTACATGCATATTTATGGCTGAACGCTTTTTGCATTATTGTGGAAGTCATTCAGCTGAAGCAGGCCAGTCTTCCGGGGAATTAACCCTCCCAGAAGCAGCTCTACTAGGGACTCTCCAGAGTCGGTGCCTAAGTGCCATAACTCCCTCTCCTCTTAGGTGAGATCATTCTGGGCAAATATTCACGTCATTTCTAGAGTTGCCCCCTGGAGTAAGCTGCAGCAGCCCGCTGCGGCCAGTGCATCCTTTCTTGGTTGTTTCATAAACAACTTGCACTTAAATTTGTGTCTTTCTTTTTTACCTGAGATTGCTTCTGTGTATACTTAAAACATGAAAATAGATTCCAAGGAATGAGACTGTTGATTAAAAAGAAATCTATTTTAAGATTTTTTATATACATTACTAAGGTGCCCTCTGTAAATGCTTTACATTTCTGCCATTTACATTATTTTCACCACAGTCTTGCCAAAAGGTGAAAGTATCATTTTAAAAATATTTTGTTTATTTTCAGAGAGAGGAGAAAGGAGAGAGAAAGAGAGGGAGAGAAACACCAATGAGTGAGACAAAGATTGATTGGTTCCTTCTCACACACCCCCAGCTGGCTTTCTGGCCGGCAACCCAGAATGTGCCCTGACCAGGGATGGTACTGGTGACCTTTCAGCTGATAGGCCAGTGCTCAGCCCCCTGAACCACACCACACAGGGCAGAATCATTTTTTTAAATGCCAATTTTGATAGGTAAAATTAGCATTTATTTTTAATTTGTTTTTTTACTAATAAGACAGTTTATCTTTTCATAACTATGTTCATTTATATTGCTTCATTAATGACCTGCCTGTTCATATTCTCAGTCTATATTTTAATTAGAACAGGTGTTTTTAACCAGTATACAAGAGCTCTTTTAATGTTAGAATATTAACTCTTTTTTTTTACATACATCTTAAAGTTAGCTGGTTTGGATTTTTTGCTACTACAAAACATCAACCTTGCAACCAGCTAAACAACTCATTCTTCATTTAGGCCGAGATAGGAAGTATGCATGTCTTTACTGTCGAATCTTTATTAATAAGTGCATTTCTTGGAAAAAAAACTGCTACCGTAATTCAATTCTATTGTTAGAGTGTTAGCCAACACACCTGCTAAATACTGAATTATCTATTTGAAATGAGACTGTGGGCTCTTTTACTAGGACGCCACGAATATGTTCATTATGTAACACTGAATTACATAATCTCTCTGCATTCCTACTGCCTCATCTAAGGGACCACTATTATTGAATCGAGATTCAAATGTATATCAATAGAAATTCCTAGGAACAAATTAGCTTTTTATTCTCTCTGACAATTCAGCCATTCCTGCTATTTTTGTGACCTCAACCCTAACCTTGATTAAGACAATTCAGACTTTATGGCTTTTTAAAAGCATTTCTACCATTGTATCGTTATAATCTCTGGGAACTTTAAAATGCTTCTGAAATAACAAATGTCACTCTATGCCACAGAGTCTAAGTTGTGTTAATCTCCTCACTTGTGGAAGTGAGCTGCCTTTGACTTGATATTTCTGCATCAGGGACTCTGATTGGCCAGTCCTACGTTTAGACCATTTATTGTATTATTGCTAATCCACTTTCCTCTTTAATCCACTGTCACAATAATTCCAAAATCTTGGTCCACTGCCTCTCTACTCAGGGCTCACATTTTTCATCATGAACCATTCACCCCAATGAAGCTTCAACAGCTGGCAGCACAGAGCAGTCAAAGGACTAGTAGATTGATTTGCTTGTCTAGGACCTCACCTCACAGCCCTTGAACTTTTCTCCATCGGGGGCTTTTTGTTGTAACATATGCTTAGCTTATATTCCACAGTGCCTTGAGGCTCAGAAGGAAGCATACCTTCAGAGCTGTGTGGGAATATACATCCATCCTCCCACCCACACGTGATTCCCAACCTTAGTGCAGGCCCACACAGTCTAAGGTAAATTTTCTGTCCCATTGTGTACCCTCATGACTAACCAGTTGCATAAATAGAGACAATGACAATGCATTCTTTTTATTTCTTTTTTTAAATTTAATTTTTATGGTATTTTTTCCATTACCATTTATCCCCCTTAGGCCCCCTACATGCAAGCAATCACCACACTGTTGTCCATGTCCATGAGTCCTTTTTCCTTTTTGCTCAGTCCCTCTTTCTCCTCTCTGACCCCATCCCACAAGCTGTCATCCTGCTCTCCATCTATGAGCCTGTTGCAATTTTTCTTGCTAGTTCAGTTTGTTCTTTAGATTCCACATATGAGTGAAATCATATGGTATTTGTCTTTCTCTGACTGGCTTATTTCACTTAGCATAATGTCCTCCAAGACCTTCCATGTTGTCACAAAAGGTAAAATTTTCATCTTTTTCATGGCCAAGGTATATTACATCACATAAATACCCAATAGTTGTTTCATTCACTCATATACTGATGGACTCTTGGGCTGCTTCCATATCTTGGTGATTGTAAATAGCGCTGCAGTGAATATAGGTGTGCTTCTGTTCTTACAACCTAGTGTTTTGGGTTTCTTCAGATAGATTCCCAGAAGTGGGATTGCTGGGTCAAAAGGCAGATCTATTTTAATTTTTTGAGGTATCTCCATACTGCCTTCTACAGTGGCTGCACCAGTCTGCATTCCCACCAACAGTGCAAAAGAGTTCCCCTTTCTCCACATCCTCACCAACACTAATTGTTTATTGATTTATTATGATAGCCATTCTGACAGGCATGAGATGGTATCTCACCGTGGTTTTAATTTGCATTTCTCTGATGATTAGAGACATTGGGCATCTTCCTATAGTATATAAAGAGATAGAAAAGATGGAAAGAGGAAACTTGTAACAGAATTATAAAAGCTTATAAGCATATAAAAATCTCTACCTAAATAAGAGACTTTAATATACATTTTTATATAAAGTTTTACCAAGCATATGAGCAATTTTTTTTAATAAAACAGTAAGATACGGTGTTGCCAGGGTATAAGGATAATTTCCACATTCATAAACAATGAGAGTGAAAAGTGTTTCTCATTTTTGGAAACAAACATGGCCTAAGAAATTGTTTATTCTGTTGCCCCAGCAACTTTACAACTAAGATATTTAACTCAAGGAAATAATTGTGGGTGTATACTGAGATTTATCTACAGAGATAATCATTATAGCATTGCTTATAATAGTGAAAAATGAAAAACAACTGAAGTATCAAAAATTGGAGGTGGTTAAAATTAGAAATATCCAAATAATAGAATACCATCCATCATTCATAAAATGATATGGTGGAAGAACAGCAATGACATAGAAATGTTTATGAAGTGTTAAGTAAAAAAGCATGCAAAATGTTACATACAGCGTAAATTTGTATTTCATATGCATGTATCAAAGTATAAGTGGAAGGATATATACCGATATGTTTGTTAGCTGTGGTGAGAGCTGAGAGAACTGCGGATGATTTATTTTCTTATTTGGGTCTTTTCCATTACCTAAGCATTGTGCAATAGCATTTATTATTTTTATACCTAGATAATTCTATTGAAACAATTATAAAACAAACCTCTTTTGTCCCAATTCTAAAATGGACCAATTGTATATTACTCACAAGCGAGGCAATATGATGTGGTTATTAGGGAGAGTGGAGAGAGCTATTTATATCTCAGTTATCTGTAGGAAGTCATCCAGCTCTTGCTTTGGGGTGGGACAGACCTCCATCTGGGAGAGCTAATTAGTGATGATAGCCGCAATCTGTAACTTTGCTGTTTTGCTTGAGTGAGAATCGTCTCTTTTCTTTGCAGACTGCCAGCTTGTTTTAGGAACTATACTTCAAGGTTATCTTAAAAAAATAAAACAACTCAGGGTTTTGAGTTAAAACTGAAGCCTCATTTATCAAGCAAGTTATCAAATAAATAAATGAGAGAATGAAGGAAGGAAGGAAGAAGGGAGGGAGAAAGGGAGGGAAGGAGGGAGGGAGGGAGGAAGGAAGGAATGAACAAATGAATGAAGGGAAAGTATAGAAAATTCATTTTAGTTTAATTCTCAGACCACAATATGTCAGTATGGGGATAAATTTTCAAGGGTACCTAATTCAAATTCATCAAACAGATGATAACATTTAAGTCAGAGCAAGGGGGAAAGCCTTTTGCGTTCTGACAAGACATTGATTCAGGTGACCAGGAAGCAAATACAGAGGGGCCACTTAGAAAAGCTTGTTTAAACTCTAGGTTTACTTTTCAGTCTCTTTTTTTAATCTTCACCCAAGGATATTTTTATTGATTTTATAGAGGGAGGACAGGAGAAGGAGAGACACAAAAAAAAAATCGATGTTGGAGAGAAACATCGATCGGTTGCCTCCTGCCCAATCCGCACCCGGACCAGGATCGAACCCTCAGCCTTTTGCTGTATGGGAAGAAGCCCTAACAACCTGAGCCACCCTGTCAGAGCTTACTTTGCAGTCTTTATATTCACTGCTAGGAGGCCTGGAAGATTTCCAACAGTATAATATGGTTATCCTAATGTTCAAAGCCATCTTTAAATGTTTCTTTTTTATCTGTGAGGTTAGGGTCTATAAAGGCAAGACCCTCCAAGAAACATGTATAAAGGACCCATGGACAAAGCCAAAGGGGGGTAAGATTGAGGGTGGGAGGTGGGGGTGGGTGGGGTGGGGGCAGGTGGTGACAGGAAAATGGAGACAACTGTACTTGAACAACAATAAAAAATAAAAATAAATGGTCATTTGACAGCAAAAAGAAAAAAAAGACCCTTAGGGAACGGCTCCATCTTGAAATTTGCACTCCAATGAAATTAATACACATCCCTGAGTGAAACTCAACATTGATTTGACAGATGTCTTCAAACTAAAAACCTCAAATTTGACAAAGAAAATCAACATGGAAGAGGAAATGCAACTTAAAAGAAAATCAAGGTTGAAATGCCTTTTTGTAATGTGCTAAGGACTAGAATCAAGACAAGAAGAAACCCACTCACAGAGCAGGACTTCTCGGCAGCCTATTACATAAAGGGAAGCAGCAGAGAGAACTTAGAATTTGCCGTCTGTTGGACTTAGTGGAAATCCTTGAGCAGGTGGCATTCCTGAACTGGATCCAGCTTCTCTTGTGTATAAGAGTGAGGACAATAAATCTTATTTTATGAGGCAGATATAAAAATTAAATATGTGATGCACATATCTAACAGATCATAGGTACTAAATAAGTATTTCCTTCCTTCTGTCTAGTCTCCACCCACTCTCTCAGATCCCACCTGAGAACAGTTACGCCCCACACTAAGAATCTACCTCCTTTGCCACATCAATCATCTCATTTCAAACATTTTTCACCCTTCAGGTCTGCAGCCTTCTTACCGTCCCGTGGTACACTGTTCCATGTACCCTGTAAATACACTATAATTTTTCAACCCCCTTACTAAAGTGTGGGAGCAAACACTACCCTAAATGCCAAAGTATGATTGCTCCTAAAAAGGAAAGGTTAAGATTTATTTTTAATACAACGTTTTTGATCAGTGACGCCACAGATCAACAGGTGCGTGTGTGTGGAGGGCGCCACTGCGTCACGCTGACTGACTGAGACAAACACCTGTAAGACTCTGTAACGCACAATGATAGCTAATATTTACTGAGCACTCTGTTCGTACCACACACTGTTCTTGGTCTTCTGAATGAAGTACTAATTTAATTATCAAAGTGGTCCAAAGTGGCCATCATTATTATTATTCTTAGCATTTTATGGAGAGAAGACTAAGAGAGAAACTATTGTTGAACTTACTGTGTTAAAGAGCTAGACTCAGGTCTGACACCAGCACCTCTGTGCCTTTTTGGTGATAGTAAGATAGTTAAAATGTCACACAAAGATGCCCATATTCCTGTAAGGAAGGGAAGAAGTTCTTGCTCCTGATATGATACTTGCACAGGCCAATCCATAAACCCTCACATTATGAAAAAGAACCCCCAAGGTTCACATAGCAGAGCCAAAGAATAGGAGACATGATCTTTAATCACTAAAGCCAGGATGGAGTAGAAGTGGGGAAAAGATGCTTATACCAAGGTAACTGCATCTTTTTCCATCAAAGGCAATGAGAGAAGACCTTGAGCCCTTCAAGCCCCAGTTTCTCCTGAGGTTCCTTAGAATGGGTCAGTAAATGAAGGAGAAAGAATCCAAACAGGCCGTCTCCAAGGTTCTAAAAGTCGAATTCAGCCTCAGCATCCCACTCGCTTTGGTTTTATCACATAATAGGCATCTTCATAATATTTTAAGAAGTGGTTTTTCTGTTTTGAAAAACTGAAAAGCATTTGTAGAAACAGTATTTCCTTAGGGTCCAAGGCACCAGTGATTTCATACGGCTATTTTGTGACCTTGGCCATGCCCAGTGATTTCTCTGAACATTAACTTTAACTCAGCCTTCCAGGGTTATTATAAGCAACAAATATGACATTTAGGAGAGTCACTTTTAACTTTCTATTAATTATAACAATATTTGACACATTAAAAACATTAGAGAACTGTGCCAATGAGTGATTTTCGTGACTCATCAACAAGAACACTTATGACCCTTGGTTACTCATAGAGACAGCAATGTTTTCAAAGAATGGGATGTTGAGTCAGAGTCAGTTGGCATCAAATACCAACTGCTTACTGAATGATAAGAGTATGGGAAAGTTATCTCAGCTTCCTGAGCCTCTGCCCATACCTGTGAACAGGAACCGAGAGCAGGGTGGTTATGCAGACTTACTTCAGTGAAGTCACGCCTCCATATGCTTTCATGCTTTGAACAGGGCACAGGGCATTCTATAAACGCAAGCACTGATGGTCTGTTGATATTTTATGTCAATTCTTCTCCCTCAAGTTTTCCACCTGCCTTGTCAGGGCGCCTCAAGGGGAAAAGAGACCTCAGGCACACTTTCTCCAGGAGTGAATCCTGAGCCCCCACATCTGATCTTCCTTTGCCAACAGGCATAAATATTCTGCAATTGCTTTGAAGTGTACTGGTAACAACATGGCCAACTGTTCCCTGGGATGACTCAGGCGTTGCTCTGAAACAGCGGGTGCGTGCGGCAGGAGGCTGTAAAGCTCTGAGTCTGAGTCACTGCGATAGCCGCTGCCTTCGAGCTCCGATGGCACAGGTGCCTTCACGGCTCCACCTCCATACACCACCACTTGGCCCAAGGATACCTGAGCATTTCTTACCTCACTGAGACAAAACAGCTGACCCAGCCACCTGCTACGTATTCTCCTGCCTACTGACAGCCTAGCCATCCCATCCCAGGACCATCGCAAATGCCACCTCTTCAGAAAAGCCTTTCCAGATGACCCTCTTCAGTACAAATGACTCTCTTTTTAATCCCCACCCCACAAGACAGTGCAAGCCCATCAGTTTTTTTATGCACATCTGACATTTTAATGTGGCCATTTCGACTTGGTCCTAAATTTGTTGAGAGTAAAAAATGTTATTTTATTCCTTCTATATTCCCTCAAAGAGTAATGCATGCAGTGAGTGTTTGTTTAGTACACAATTAAGTTAAATAAAAGCCTAAAATATGCGTGACTTTGCAGTCTAGGTCTTAGAATGATATACTACCTCATATGACACATCAGTATTTAGAATGTTGACAATAAATTTAATCACGTTTCATGTATTTTAAAATTCAGTGTTTTATGTAAAAGCTTAATCTTTAGTTAAGCTGATAATATCACTGAATTTTTGTCGAATACTATAAAAGAAAAGTGATCAGAAATACTTTAATAGAGCCCATTGATTTATTTGTTTTCTCCATGAGAAGCTAGCTGGTACAGCTAGGTGTTTCTGAAACAGCAACTCACAGGACTTTGAGCCGTCAAGGAGTTCTGGCTTCTGAATTTTAACAGTGTGCTACTACCAAAGAGTTTGCTGTCACCACAAATACAAAATAACTAAACTGAGCACATTAACCACCCCCCACAGCAGTTCCAGCTCTCAGTGTCCCTGCCTTTGTCAATAATAGCATCCTATCTGTCCAATGGCTCCAAACTTTTGAGTCAAGTATGATGAAAAAAGAGACAGCACCACATAGATATAATCTAGCACATTTTTACCTACAAAATTTTCATAATTCCTGTCAAAATTTTGTGCAACATGTTTCTCTTCTCATTTATCTTTCTGTCCATTCTCCTGGACACAGAACTCCACCCCCATCCACACCCCTCCCCAAGCCATCCCCTCACACCTGCATTACAGAAGCAGTCTCTTGTCAGCCTCCTTGACTTTAAGCTCGCTTGATCTGGTCTATTTTCAGTGTAGCCTCAAAGCATTTTCTTCCTTAAATAGCACTTTCATAATGTTGCTCCTGTACTTCAAGAGCTTTTACGGTTTGTGAGTTCTTACAACTTCCCAGCTAGACTCTTCTCCCTGATCCTATGTAGGTACCTTATTTTCCACCTGCTTCTCTCGTTAGATGAGCTTCTGACCCATTTCACCAGCACACAAGGGGAGTGACTCAGCCCCCAAGAACAAAGAGAACTCTGTGCCAAGCACTGTGTGATATGCTGCTTGAATGAAAGGCCACTGACTGAGGATGGGAGACTGAACACAATTAGACTATGTAAATTCTACACAATGTAGAACGGTGATGCTTAAGTGAACATAAAGTGCAACGCGGATATAAAATAGGCTAGCAGGTGGATTGAACGGAATGGAAGGAACTCAGGTCAGCGTGGTAGGAAGCACAGGGCTGGGCACTTCCCAGCTTTTACCCAGTCCTTCACTCATACTTTGCCTTTGCCCAATCCACTCATCCATCAGGGGTTAGCTCAAGCCCCAACACTGTATGGTGAGTCAGAAGATGGTGTCGCTTGTGTTTCCCAAGGCACAGATCTGGAGACAGGGATTCCAATGAAAGCAGTTTACTAGCTATGATCTCAAGGGCAGTCTGGAAGGGAGGATGTCATATAAGAAAAGAAATGATCTACAAGGGGTTTATTGTCAAGTAAACTACCCCTATGGGTAACCAGAGTTTAATCCCAGAGGGCAAATCCGAGAAAAACAGTATAGAACACACACCTCAGAATTACCCCATTTGAGGAGGAAGGGAGTTGGGGTATTCATACCACCAACTTCTGCCACTCATTGGTTGAAGCTTCAGGGGCTGCTAATTGTTTAGCCTTTCCAATCTCCCCTGCACTCTGGTAGAGCTGCTTCCCAAGTTAGAAGTCCTCAGGCACAGGGATGTCCACGCAGGTCATTGGAAGTCTTCTCCTGGAGCCCTGGTTGGGTGAGGCCAGGAGGGTGTGATCCGGCACCAACAGAGTCCCCCACACAGATCAGCTGTGAGCTCTGATGATGGCGTCACTTCCGTCTCTGTTCTGTATGCGCTTTTGAGAAGGTCTGTTTCCTAAGTCTCAGTTCCATCATCTTTAAAAAGGGGGCTGAGTATTATTGATTTAAATTTTTTTTTAAATAGCAGAGTCATTGATCCTTAAAGAAAATGTGGAATAGAATCCTAATTTGTAGAACAAGCAAAAGCAGAATTGAGCAGGTTGAAGCACTGGCAGGACTCTTGGCTGGGGACATCCTCTTGGGTGCCTACAGTTTCCAGAGCACAACAAGTAAAATGCTCTGCATCCCTCAACAGTGTCTAAGCTCCCCCTGGCATCACCGCATTCTCTTACCTCTGCTAAGGTTCTGTGATGCTTAGTATGCAACTTAATTCCCGACCAGGGAAAGGAAAGCACCAACCACTCACTGAACGCTCATTATGCACCAGACATCTGACGACATCGCGTGTATAATCTCTCCAGTGATGGCGCAAGCAACTGTTTGGGGGAGAATAGTGATTGGCAATCAAGCCGGAGTACGTCTTGTGGTGCCAGAGTTCTTAAAACTGTGTTTGAATAACAAGTTAATGACTAATTTTATTTAGACTATGCAATCTATTTACAGGGACTTTGGGGATGGGGAGAGAGTGAGTATGAGGTGATTAATAATTCCCAAGGCTAACGTATTTCTGCTATCCCCATTTTTTCATTAAATCTTCATAACTGTATGAGATAGAGATTGTTCATTATTCTTTTGTCATAACAGTTATTATTATTATCATTCTTGTTTTACAGATGAGGAAATGAGGGCCTGAGAGCAAGAGTTTTGCCCCGAGTGCACAGGAAGTTAGCGACAGAGCCAGGACTCCTGTCCGGTCTTCCGGTCTGGAGTCCAGTGCACCACACTGCCTGCTGTCACATCTTCTATCACGCGCGAGTGTTCCACAACCCACTTTGTTTACACAGCTGACCTCTAAAGTCCTGGAAATATACGGCCCACTAATTGTCAATACAGAGGCTAGAGGAGACAATTGACCACATATTAGGGACTGAATTAATATACATTGGATTATCGAACTTCACATATTGGAGTTTTGCCTGAAAGGAAGAACCAAGACAAGTGTGAAAATTCATAATTATTATTGATTTCAGTGCAGGAAGTCACATGTATACAAATGCTGCACCTGGAAATTAAATTCAAATGTGAGCGATTTCATTCCTTTCATTCACTCATTTGTTCAAACATTTTTCGTATATACATTTTTAAAGTGACTGTGCCACACATATAAAGTATATTAAGAAAGAAACAATGAGAAATGATTCTGTTATAAATCACATAGAAGAGGGAATATAAGGCAAACACATACATACTTACACATATGTAAAATCTCATCTTACATATGTATATATAACAACATTATAACAGGAGGAGAAATTCACTTCTTGTTACGATTCTGAGGAAGGTCATAGAGAAGGTTGTCTTTGTGCTTATTCATAAAGATGGTCTGGATTTTAAAGTAAATGGTAACAAAAACACTAAACAGGAAATTTAGGGACATGTACATGTTCAGATACAGGGGAGAGGAACACGGCTGGATTGTACGGTGCTAGTTGGAAACTAGGGTATCTTGCAAGTCAAGTTAAGGCTTCTTGCTTTTTACCCTGCGGGGAGTAGGGGCACTAAAAGTTAATGCTGAGGGAAATCATACCGTTGGAGGTGTGCTTCAGAGATGCATATTATGTATAAAGTAACAACCTAACAACACCAAAAATCTGCATGTTTACTGTCTGCCAGATACTATAATAAGTACTTACATTAGTTTGCTTAATTTTCATTTCATTCTTTAAAAGGTTGTATTATTATTATCTCTCTTCAATAGATGAGAAGTCTAGGAAAGAATATATAACACCCCAAAGGCTTCAGGGATGGTAATAAAGAAGCTGGCATTGAAAGTTGTCATTCTGTAACATGATGATAGGTCTCTAACAGGAGCTACAGTGGGAAGAGTCTGGAGGGATAGAAAGTGCTTAGGAAATTATTATAAAATTCCAGGAAAAATGAATAGAATTTCATACTAAGATAGAGATTTGGCATTTACTTAACTCTACCTCACCCCCATCCTGTCCAGTGATTAAGTCTATTCAATAGCATCTGATCTCTGGATGAACCACCTCCAGAGACAAGGACTTAAAAGTTTATGTCAATTTAAAACCTTACTATCCTTATGTTAAATCAAAATTCAGCAGGCAGCTGCCCCAAAATAAACTGGCTGCTTTCCGAGGTGGAGAGCCAGTCATCTCTAGGTTTACATCCCAGTTTCACCACTTCCTAAAGGCAATTTCATCCAAACCTCTGATTCTTCACTTCCCCATCTGTAAATGGGATCATACCTTCCTATAAGATGCTGAACACAAATCCGGTGGAAGCATCTGACACACATTGCAGGAAATCAAAAAACTTAAGTATATCATCATTTCTCCCTGATGCTCCTAATCTTTGGTCCTATTTTTGCTCACTGAGGACATCCAGATATGGACAGCATTCAAAAGTGTGAAGATGATACCACACTTCTGCATTTTATATATAAATTTTTTATTTAGTTATATATAACATTATATGTATGAAATACACAAAATTACATATATGAGGGGGTATCCCAGAAGAAAAACAAGAATTATCTTCTGGAGGTCAAGATCCTTGTAGTACAAGCTTCCCCCACTAGTTGAGTCTTCTAGGAACCCAACTGTATCATTGTACCAGCTGGTGTTGTTATGAGAGGCTGTGTTTGACTTCGGTGAATTTTTTTTGCAACCTCAACATGTTTGCCCATTTCATGATGGGTGATTTACAAGTGCACCTGCCCACACCTCACTGAGTGGTCAGCAGCTTTTGACAAAAAACAGCATGACCCCCATGCCCCACCCTCCCTATTCACTGATCTTGCCCCAAGTGACTTTTTTTGTTTCCCCTGGATGAAGAAAAGTCCTCAAAGGGAAACATTTTGCCAAACTGGATGAGGTGAAATAAAAGCAGCAGAAGCACTAAAAAGCATCACAATCGATGAGTTCAAAAAATGTTTTGAGCAGTGGGAAAAAACTCTCGATAGGTGTATTGCATCAAATGGAGAGCACTTTGAAGGTGACTGAAGTTTAAACATGTAAGAATAAATACACGTTTTTTATAAACAAACCCCAGGCTTTTAAGGGTTCCCCTTGTATAGCTGCCTATTTAGATTACATACTGTGGTAGGCAAAATAATGGTCCCCCAAATATCTCTGTTCCCTAATCCTCAGAAAATAAATATGTTACATTGTATAACAAAAGGCAATTAAGATTGAAGATGAAATTAAGATTGCTCATCAACTGATTTTAAATATAGAAAGATTATCCTGTATTATCTGAACAGGCCCAACCTAATCACATAAATACTTAAAATTAGATGAAGGCAGAAGAATCGCCTTTCAGGGAGATGATTTATGATAATTTGCTGTGTGTTCCTCTGTTTGCTCTGAAGATGGAGGAGAATGGCAGGCAAGAGCCAAAGAATGTGGGCTGCCTCCAGAAATAGGAAAATACAAGGGAAAAGATTCTCCCCTAGGTTATCCAGAAAGGAATGCAGCCCTGTCGACCACTGAATTTTAGCGCATTGAGATCTGTGTTAAACTTCTGACCTACAGAACTTAAGACAATATATTTATACTGTGTTTTTTTATTGATTTGAGAGAGAGAAGAAAGGAAGGGGGGGAGGAGAGAGAGAGACATCGATTTCTTGTTCCACTTATTTATGCATTCATTGGTTGATTCTTGGATGTGTCCTGACTGGGGATCCAACCCTGCAACCTTGGCATATCAAGATGATGTTCTAACCAACAGAGCTACCCAGCCGGGGAACATGTTTATATTGTTTTAAGTAAGTTTGCAGTGATTTGTTATAGCGGCAATGAAAAACGAATGCATGTATCCTGGCTTCTGCTGGATGAAGTGTTTTATGTTATTTAAAGGTAGTGAACTTGGTCCAGATTTGAATGGCTTCACCAGCCAAGCTATGAAAGAGCCATGGAGAGGAGACTTCACCCTAACAATGAATGACCTGCAAGAGAGCGCTCCGATCGAAACACAGCACAGCCCCCAGCGGTGGCTGCACATACTCAGAGCAGCACCGAATGCGTACTTCCCTCATTGCAGACTCTTCCAAGGCAACTTGGTTTTATCTCAGTGGAAAAAAACACAGTCACAGAGTACTGTAGATTTACACTGATGTATTAGTCAACTAAACCTCCATTTATTTTTTCACATAAATTGCTTTAAAGCCACTTCTGCATTTCATGGTAAAAAATTTTTAAACCCCTATATGGAAAAAATAATGTGTTTTAGACATTAATGGGATCACGAGAAATACAGTGGCATCTACACCATGCCTAGACATTTAAAGTGAGCACCTTTAATCACTTATTACAAACAGGCAATATTTTATCAGGATTCGCTCTCTCCTACTTGTGTGCTCAATAGTTCCTTAGTCAAATGCTCAACTACCATTCCTGATAACCTGCCCCAGAATCTCACTGTCTTACAGTACATTGGAACCTACATCTCTGGTTTACAAAACATGGCCTCCTCTGCTCAAAGGTCACATTCTTAATCTGCTTTGGCTTTGAAGTCCACAGCTTGAGATGAAGGGTGTCCCCCCTTTCCCAGTCTCAGCCCACAAGACACATACACACTAGATCTGTAGCCCTCTTCCTTTGCCCACCACCCTCCTGTCCAGAGAGAAGATTCAGAAAGGTGGAACTATTGTAAGCAATTGGACAGCCTTGGAAAAGGCTGAACCAGAAATATAAACCTAGTAGAAAACCTCACCTAGTGATTGCGGGTGTGGATTTTGGAGGGGAAAATAAAAACTGAGATTAAAAGTCAGAACCATATAATAGTTGTGTGGCTGTAGTTAAGTTACTTAAACTTCTAAATCTCCCCTGTAAAACAGAAACAATGGCGTGGGGTTGTGGGAGGGACTATGTAAGTTGCAGTTCACACCAAACACTTAGCCCAGTGCCTAGACCACCACAGGTATTCAAAACATGTCGGCTAGTTCACTGTAGTGATGACTGGGACGATGACGCTGATTTGCGGGAGTCATTGTACATGGTATGGTACTTGAAGCCGTGAGTGTAGACAAAATCACCAAGGAACAATTACTGGAAAAAAACGTGGAATGGGGAAAAACAGAGCCTCTGGGGATACCTGTATTCTGGAAGCGTTAGAGTATATTCCGCATAAAAGACCATAATATATTTTTATTACTATGTGCTTTTCTAGACCCTTGCCACTTTCTCCATCAAGAAGTGAAGTCTACTTCCCTTCCTCTTTGACCTGAGTGGGACTGTGCAGTCTCCTAAACAAATAAAACATGTGAGGATATATGATTTTTAAGAAAGATCCTAAAAGGTTTGCCTTCTAACTTGAGACATGTATCTTGGACTCCGTGAGCTACCGAGTCAGAGGTCTAGCTAGCCTGAAGGCAGTGTTAGCAAGTTTAGCAACACCACTACCCCTGCAATGTGGAAAACAAGAAAAATGTACTTAACGCACAAGGTAAGTGAGGAGATTTCCAGGCAGAGCCTTGAAGCTGCAGCCTGCCTTTCCACCGCCTATGGCAAAAGCACAAGAGAAGAGGAATAACCTAAAGAAAGGATTGTTAAATTAAAAGAGCCAGGACTTGCTGAGTAAATAAAATACACTCCTTCCAAGCCTCTCTGGAGGAAAAACAACCCTAAAATTAGGAATACCTTCAGGATATGAAAAAAGTCTAGCATACAGTTGGGAAACATGGTCTAAAGGTAAAGCCAGGAGTACACTACAAAAACCTATGTAGAAAAATTTAAAGTGATACCTCAGACAGACAAACAACACTCTGAGAATGTTAACAGGTCTCACAGATTGTTTCTATCCCACAAGAGGGCTTCTAAGGACCTGAAGTGTATTGTCCCACAATAGCCTCAAAAGAAGGTGCGACAGGGATTGCCCTGAAGAGATCCTGGGTGTGACTTTTGTTGAATGTAATGGATTAGAGATTGATACATTAAAAAAAAAACCACTCAAACTTTTTAAAGGAATTGTATCACCTTGGACTAAAAAGGACAGAGGCCCATAGACTCTCGAGCTTCTGCTAGTAGGAAAAAGACTGAAAGAACTACTGAGTTGCAAACACAGACTACATTTTATGGAAAAGGCAAAGCCAAGAGCTACATAAAATCATTCCCAGGCAGGACAACTAAACTGTAACCAAGAAATTGGCAATATAGGCTCAGCCATTTTTTCAGAATTGCGATGGACCAGAGACAGTTGTGTGGCCTATGTCCCCCTTCCTAAATCAGTGTCTACTGCAGTCATCCTGGCTCTGTTGCATGATTGTATGTTGGGAGAGGCAGATAGTTTGTCATTTTAGTTTACAGGTCTGAGGTCAAGAGGAAAGGTATTCAAGAAGCTATATGTAAGGAACCACACCAAGGAGATTCATCCACCCCTAACCCTGACTAATGCTGAGATTCTGGTCCCTGGAGCATGAGCCTAATGCCATAATGGAATGAAGCTTGGGGGGAAAAGGTCTTAGGGACTGCGTGAGTCTATTTTGCATGTAGAAGAGTCATGTATCGTCAAGACTAGAGTATTGTGGTAAGTCTTATTTTCCCAATGTAGCCACAAAAATATTTCTGGTTCTATCCACATGCTCTTTCAGAATTCTGCCTCACCCTCATTAAGAGTGGAGTTTATCTTTCCTCTCTTTGAACCTGAGCAGGCTTCTCTGATTGTCTTGATGAATAAAATGTTTCAAAGTGATAATGCATGATTTCTGAGGCAAGGTCATAAAAAGTCATTGCTCTCTTTCTCAGAAACATACCTTTGAAGCCCTGAGGCATCGTGTAAGAAGTATGGTTACTCTGAGGCTGTTGCATGAAAAACCTGTGAAAAGAGACTCCATACAGACAGAGAGATGCCCAGGGATCCCAAGCTGCTGCAGCCACCATCCATCCACATCCCCCACGCTCCTCAGGAGCCAGACTTGCGTGAATAAGCCCTCAAATGATTGCAGCCCTACACTGCCGGTTGCAACTGCATGAGAGAACCTAAGGGAGAACCACCAAGTTGAGCCAGTCAACCTCCAGGGATAAAATATACAATAGCATTTCTTGTTTTAAGCCAAGAAGTTTGAAGGCGGTTTGTTATGAAATGATGGGTAACTGAACACACAATTTTTCTAAAAGCAGGAGGAAGAATTAGGTAAAACTAATATGGTAGAGCCTTGTGGAAGCCAAAGGAAGAAATTTAAGAAGGAGAAAGTATATATCATTAGCAAAGGCTGCTGAGAGGAAAAATAGAATGAGAACAGAAGAAGGTTCACTAGAAATTAAATACATTTGTCATCTCTCGTCCATGATATAAAACTGAAGAGCTGCCAGCACAAAAATGATGTCAAGTAGAGTTGTCCCTCAGTGTCCGAGGAGGACTCATTCCAGGACTCCACACACCCCAGATTCTGCAGAAGCTAAAGTTCCTCAGAAGAAATGGCATAGAATTTGCATACCTCCCACACAGTATTCTCACGTATCTTCAATCATCTCTAGACTACTTATAATGCCTAAGGCAATGTAAATGCTGTGTAAGTAGTTGTTACAATATATTATTTAGGGAATAATCCCCCCAAAAAAGTCTGTACACGTTCAGTAAGGATACAACAATTGTAGACCTTACCACATGGCACACCTTAGCAACCACATAATGGGTTTTTCCTTTTGGAGTATCTTGATCTGTGGTTGGTTGAACCCACAGATGCAGAACCCACAAATATGTAGGGCCTGTTGTCTGGGAAAGCACCGGCATATGTTCCCTCTACCTGGACCATCCTGTCCCACTCATCAAGTCCTTCTCCTCTAACCCCACCCAAAGGCCTGGGATGGAAAGGAAAGCAGCCCTCCTTCTTTATCAGTTAGGGGCAAGGAACAATGTAGGTGCTTTTATTTCCGGTAATAATAACAGTCCATTCAGTGAGTACTATCCTCATGTTACTAATAATTAATATAAAGTTTAGAAAGATGAAATAATTTGAATATAGACATATAGCTAGTAAATGGTGGTCCTCATTATCTTAACCTAGTCCTGTGTGAGTCCAGTTGTCAGAATGGAGATAACTGTAGTCCGTTCTTTGTGATCAAATCTAGTCCAATGGAGACTAAAACAGGTTCTGATGATTTAAGTGCTGGTCCTCTCTGAACCCTTCCCTCCTCCATCTGGCATCTTCCAGATGGTTGGAAGCTCAAGAAAGTGATCTGTGGCAATCAGTTTTTCTCTCTCCCCACCAAAGCCAATTCAGCTATTGCTTTCCCATAATACCCCCAGACTCCAATAGAACTGCCTTCTGTAGGCACAAATGAAGCCTGCTCTACAACAGCATGAGGGAGCTAAGCTCAAAATGCTAAAAATGGACTACCAAAAGAGTGTGCTTAACACAGGAACTGGGTTCCAGATTGTGTCCTGTTTACAAAGGCACATATTGTGCTGATAGTAAAAGCAAGTGATTTCTACTTTCACAATGGCTAAAATTGAATGCCACCTCCCCGCACCCCCGCCCTACCCACACTCACTCCATCAGAGCAATTAAATCTTGAATTCACCTTGCTCTGAACTGCACAGACAACTAAAACTCTGAGCACATATTTGTGTGGTTTATTTATCATCTTCCCCAAACTGCTTTACTAATTGAAATGAAAGAGCTAGCTCACCCACGTACGCATTCTGTTATAACTCATGAGATAAATGCACTCTCCTAGTGACCATGGGGAAACTTAGAAGAAGCAGGTGTCATTCATTAGCAGAAGCCAGTGCTTTGAACTATATACTCTAGAAAGTTCTAGGGCCATTGAGACTCTGCTAGTTATTCAGAGAGAATAAGGTTTTGTGGTCACTTCACAGCAGCTCATTCATTTTACTGTTTTTGGAAATCTGCACTGCCTATTAGCATATAAAGACGCAGGAATCCTGCAAGGTACCAACCTGCATAACTGTTTAAACCAGGATTTTTAAAAATTTATTTTACCACAGGCCCTTATTCTCATACAGTATCTAATATATCTCTTGTAGAACATCACTGATCAAGCAACACATTAGGGCAAGCACCATTCTCATTCATTGGTATGTAATTCTTGTTTATAACTCTTATGACCCCAGTGGATATCTGAAACCATGAATAGTCCTGAGTCCTATATGTACGATTCTATGCTTTTTCTATCCATGTATACCTGTAATAAAGATGAAGTTGTACATTAGGAATAGTAAGAGATTAACAACAATTAATAATGTCCAATAAAATAGAACAGTTATAACAATATACTGCAATAAACTTTATGGAAATGTAGTCTCAGTCTCTCTCTCTCTCTCTCTCTCTCTCTCTCTCTCTCTCTCTGATAACCAAGATACCGACTAACTGACTGAAGGGCAGGCACATGGACTTGCTGTACAAAGGGATGAGTCACATCCAGGCTGAATATAAAGGGATAGCATGAGATTTCAACACACTACTTATTCAGAGCCACATACAACTTAAAACTTATTATTGTTTATTTCTGGAATTTTTTATTTAATACTTTTGGACCAGAGTTGACCATGAGTAAGTAAAGCCATGGAAAATAAATGAGTAACTAAAACCATGGAAAATCGGAGATAAGGAAGCATTGTAGTTATTTCCAGGAAACAGCATACCATTGATATGCTACCTATGAAAACATTTGGGCTTCAGAGTCAACGTGGTCTGGCTAAAATTCTATGTCTACACTTATTAGCAGAGTGAGTGCTTTTAAAACTGGTTTGAAGCAAGTTATTTAATTTCCCTAGATCTCAATTGCTTTGTATGTAAATTAGAGATAAAAATATCTACTTTGTGGGAGTAGTTATGAGAATTAAATCAGGTATCGTATGTAAAATGTCTGACATTGTAGACATGAAATAACTAATATTTTTCCTTTATGGTTAGGTTACTTTAATTTTTCACTTAAGCAATTTTATATTGTAACAGTTAAAATAACTATATAACAGGACAAGAGCATATGAATTGAAGTTACAGGCATTCTAACTTGGGTTTAAATGGCTATATAAATACCTTAAACAGCACAGACAAAGAGGAAGATTGATAAGCCTGTTCTGGTTCATGTTCTCACAACTCTTAATAATCATGAAGGAAATGCCTAAAAGGGAAAGCTGTTTTATTTTCCTAGCATGTCTTCTTGTGCACCTGAAACTCAACTTTTCCCTCCTCAATCACCAACCCCCAAACTATTCCGTTATTTAAAAAAAAATCTTAGGGAATTATGTCTCTGTATCTAGGTTTTCTTACTAAGAGTTCTATCTAAACTTACTAAAATCTAAATCTAGTTCTTAACCATGTGGTCTTCCTTCTTTATAGCTCCCACAGAATCCAGCACAGTCCTGAGCTCATTCTAATTCCTCAGTGAATACATAGTGAAGGTTTTGAGCCATTCACAATTTCAGAGAGGTGCTATAAGCAGAATTGTGCCCCTCACTCAAATTCATATGAATTAAGTCTTAAGCCCCAGTGTGATGGTGTTTGGAGACAGGGTCTTTGGGAGAGAATTAGGTTTAGATGATAGATATCAGGAGTCTTTCATGATGAGATTAATGCCCTTAGGAGAAGAGATACCAGAGCTAGCGCTCTCTCTCTCCCCCTGCCACCCTCTCTCTCTCTCCCCCCTCTCCCTCTCTCTCCCTCTTTCTCTCACTCTGCCAGGTAAGGACACAACAAGAAGGCAGCCATCTATGAGCCAAGAAGGGAGTTCTTACCAGAAACTGATCATGGCCTTAGTCTTGATCTTAACTTTGATCTTGAACTTCTAGCCTCCAGTATGGTGGGAAAATAAGTTTCTGTCATTTAAGCCACCCAGCCTATGGTATTTTGTTATGGTATCCCAAGGTGATGAAGACAAGAAGAATAAGATTTGGAAAGCTGAAAACTAAAATCAGTCAGACAATCTCCCTTCCCGGCATTTTCCCCTCGCACATTCACGCATACTAATGCTTTAAATTGCTCCACTTCGGCTAGTTGTATTAGGGCTGCAGAAAATCAATTGCAATCATTTCTTCCCTAAGTGATTTGGAGAAATTTCTATCAAAACATCACTGAAACCTATTAAATCCCAGAGGTCTCAGATTTCAAAGACAAGATTTTATAATTTAGGATCAGAAGTTACAGCTCCATGTACAAAGTTTACTAGTTGGTTAATCAAAGGAGATGCAGTTGTTTGAGCCCTTCCAATGATCAACTGTGCCAGTCTTTGGTTGCATGTGGAATGAAGGAGTGGATATAGGGATTAAGCAGAGATACAGAACACATATTTCTGATGTGAGTTTTTTCTAGAATAATTCAGGTTAATTTAAAAGCCAAACTTGGAAATATACTAAAGAAGTTAATGCATTCCACCTACCAAATGGCAACCCATCAACTATCAAAATTGAAGGAAAGTTTTAACTATTAAGATGAATAATTTACATCAAACAGAAAAGGAAGTATTAGAGATATATACCAGGATAGCAATATTAATATTTGTACTGCACAATTATAATCTGTATATATTAAGGGAGTTTATAAAAACAGTTTCTGTTTTACTATCTCTAGCAGCATAATTTTGAACCCAAATTCTTTCAAGTCCAGGCTTTCCCCTAACAGAGTTCAGAATGGCTTACTAAAGTGGGACTTTGGAGATGAAGTTGTCCCTTTCCATTCCTCCCTTGCGGTGGTCCCCTCAAAATTCGTATGTGAAATCCTAACACCCAAATGTGATAGCATTAGGAGGTGGGGCCTTTGGGAGGTGATTAGGTCATGGAGGCAGAGCCCTCTCGCATATGATTAGTGCCCTTACTAAAGAGGGCCCTGAAAGTTCCCCAGCCCCTTCTGCCATGTGAGATGTCTGCAACCAGAAGAAGGCCTTCTTCTAACCATTCTGGCACTCTGATCATGGGTCTCCAGCCTCCAAAACCTTGAAAATAACTGTCTGTGGTTTTGCGTTATGGCAGCCCAAGCTGAGTGAGACAGACACTCTTTGGAAGCTGTCAGCTGGCTCTTGTGTTGTCTCTTTATGAAACCAGTTGACCTTTGTCAGGACTCTAGAGTTCGGTGTTCCTCGCACTTAACCCCAGGGCTCCTGTGGTTCTGCTATGGAAGTTATTGTCTCCATGGCAACCAGTTCTTTCCTCAATAAGAAAGGGGTTTCCCCAACCCTACTGTGACTCATATCAGACCCCAAACAGGAATGTTTCATTGTTTTCGATTCTTATTATGTCTATGGTGTTGCAAATTAGTTAATTACCTTGTTTTTTGTCTATCCTCACAATTACCTGTTTCTCTCATGTAAATAGTCAGGCATGTTTCCTAGGATCTAGGTCAAGGGAAAAAGAAATAAGTCTCTAAGAAAGTGATAGTCAAAATCATCTTCCTTCAGCCAGTGTCCCTGAACTATGACACTGCTGGTGGGCTCCATTCTAGCAAAGTGTGCTTCCCTCCCATCTAGTGTGTTCTGTAAACATGGCAGTTATTTACCGAGATTCTTAGGTCTCAGGCCTGAAACGAATCACTGAGCTCAGTCCTGACCAATACCAATCATTCTACATCCTTCAGTGTCTATCAGGACCTTAGGGGGTGGGGAAAAGTTGTTAACATAATTCTTTGAGTAAGAAAAACATAGCTTCAAATGCTGGTTCTGTTAGTAGTTGTGTGATCTTTGAGCAAGTTACTGGATCTTTCTAAGTCCCAGTTTCCTTATTTGTAAAACCAAAGTATGTTAAACTAATATTATATTACATTACATCATATCATATCAATGACTATAGCTTAGCGTAGTAACAACTCTGCACATGTTAATGTGAGAATGATAATAATGATCTAAACACAGCAACCGGCTCACCCTCTCATGTACGCATTCACATAAAGAACTCATAGAATAGACCCCTTCGGTCATCCTGATGCCCATAGCATATATTTAATTAGGAGGAGAATAGGATTCCTCCCTAATATTGTTGTGTATAATTCCTATTCTGTAAGAAATATTCAAAGACAGTAATCATAAATAAAACCCACTTTATATACACATATAAGGAGATTTATGAGCTAAAATCCATTAAAATGCTGACATATAAAATATGTAACATACAAATCACTATTGTAAGAAAGTTAAATTAAGTAAGAAAACATAGGAATATATTTCATTTTTAATGTGTGATGCTTAATGCACTTCATAGGGAAAAAGATAAAAAAAATTTTCACATACTTGTACTTAGGTATTCCAGAGAACTTCATCACCAGGAGGCTAGAAATATGTTTAAGTAAAAGAGAACAACTGGTGTTCTTTGTGAATGCAACATGAAAAAGGAACAAGTGATAGCTACATTGAGGACAAATATTTATCTTTGGTGTTTCTACAGACACAATTGAAATTGAGATTGCTCATAATTTTAGGTGCATCACTCAAATAAAATCAACTCATAAGAACAAGAAGCCTTGAAATCAAGCCAGACAGAAAGTGTAAAATTATCGACAATTTGTGAAACTATTGACAATTGTCCTGGTAGCATCTCACATTGAGCAGTAGCAATCTGTAGGGACAATGGAAATTATGTGGCTGGAGATTAATCTCCCTATGCCTTACCGGTTACTGAGCCACAATGTGATATATAATAATACACTGCTAAAGACACTTAAAGTTCCTTTGTCTCTTGGGAGACAATGGAACAAAATAAAAAGTTATAACCACTTTAAAAGTTGGTCAGAACTATTATATTTTTTAAAACAATAATGCATAATGGGATGTAAATTCCACAATCAAAACCCAATTTTCCATGATGCTCACATCATTTGGATTTGTCTAAATTAGGTTCATCTACTACATATTTTGAAAACACATAATCCACAGAGGTCGTTGTTCAGAAAATAAACATGTGTTTTTCTAGTGGTTTATGGAAGAAAATAAACCCTGGAACAGAATCATGTATCAGGAGTAGCGGACGGAAAGTTTACTTTCAGGCGGTGGGGGAAGGGCGGTGGCATGGTCGATTCCTCACAATTCAGAACAGTAGGAGGGCATGTCATTTTCTGTGCTGAGCATTAGTACATGTACTGTACAAGTATGACACCCATCATCTCACTGTCACTACTGGAAGATCGTAGGAGTACTTGAAAAAACTGCGTCTCATGAGAGCAAGTATTGTTGTGTATAACAATAGACTGTGCCGCTTGGTCTCCTGGGCAATGTCATTCCTCTCCTCTTCCATTTTGTTCACTAGCATTCGTTTCGGTTTGTCTGTGTTTCTTCTTGCATATAAATAATTCAGTAATTAATACTAGGCAAATGTAAATTACAGGATTAAAGGTAATCCTATTTAATTTTTTATATATGAACAAAAAAATGGTATTGTCAAGCAATCTCCCTCAGGAAGTACAATGTGCAATCTAAATGCGTTGGGAATTAATCTAGTCTAAATTTGGATTTTAAATTTCATTTAAATCCCAAGAGAACCAGGTACCCAAAATGTTGCTCTTCATTTTTTATATTTTCTTTCAACTTTTGTAATACATGGTATTTTCTACACACAACAAAAACAATGACAACATCAATAACTACCTTTTTAAATTAATAAGATCTTTTTTTATGTCAATATACTCTAGGCCATTTGAAAATAAAAGTTTTTCATAATATCAGAGTGAAAATATATTGAGTCATAAATCAATATGCTATTAGAAAAAGGGCACTTGGGTTTTAGAATCAGACATATCAGGTCAGGTAGGAATCCCGGCTCTGCCACTTATGATGTGGCTCTGAGAAAGCTAATATTTTCTGTCAGAAAAAAATGAATATAAAATCTTTAGTCTCCAGCAATTTCATTTCTAGTATATACCAAGAGAACTGAAAGTAGGGACTCAAACAGATAATTGTACACCAATGTTTATAATAGCATTATTCACAGTAACGAAAAAGTGGTAACAATCCAACTGCATCAACAGATAAATAAACAAAATATGGTTCACAGAGGCAATAGAATATTATTCAGCCATAAAGAAGAATAAAATTGTAGGTTCTGGACAAGATGGAGGCGTAGGTAGAAACCCTTCACTTCCTTGCACAACCCAAAGGAGGATAACAACCAGTCTAAAATCAATAAACAACCAGAAGTGCCAGAAAATCAAACTGCATAGAACTCCAAAAACCAAGGAATTAAAAAAACAGTCAACAAGACCAACCAGACCAGTGCACCAAGACAAAGAAATATGGTCCAAATGAAGGAACAGAGCAAATCTCCAGAAAGAGAGCTAAGCGATGAGGAAATAGCTAACCTATCTGATGGAGAGTTCAAAGCCCTGGTAATCAAAATGCTCACAGAACTGATTGAGATTGGTCACAAAATGAAAGAACAAATGAAGGACACCCAAAGTTGAATAAAGCAAAATATTCAGGGAACCAACAGTGACAGGAAGGAAACCAGAACCCAAAGCAATGATTTGGAACAAAAGGAAGAAATAAACATCCAATCAGAACAAAATGAAGAAACAAGAATTCAAAAAAAAAAAATGAAGAGAGGCTTAGGAACTTCTGGGACAACTTTCAACATTCTAATATCCAAATTACAGGGGTGCCAGAAGAAGAAAAACAACAGCAAGAAATTGAAAACTTATTTGAACAAATAATGAAGGAAAATTTCCCCAATCTGGCAGAGGAAATAGACTTCCAGGAAGTCTAGGAAACCCAGAGAATCTCAAAGAAGTTGGACCCAAAGAGGAATACACCAAGGCACATCGTCATTAAGTTACCCAAGATTAAAGATAAAGAGACAATCTTAAAAGCAGCAAGAGGAAAGGAGAGTGTTACCTACAAAGGAGTTCCCATAAGACTATCAGTTGATTTCCCTAAAGAAACCTTGCAGGCAAGAAGGGGCTGGAAAGAAGTATTTGAAATCATGAAAGGCAAGGACCTACATCTAAGATTACTCTATCCAGCAAAGCTATCATTTAGAATGGAAGGGCAAATAAAGTGCTTCCCAGATAAGGTCAAGTTAAGGGAGTTCGTCATCACCAAGTCCTTATTATATGAAATGTTAAAGGGACTTATATAAGAAATTAAAGAAGATCAAAAATATGAACAGTAAAATGACAACAAACTCACAACCATCAACAAATGAACCTGACAAAAAGAAAAACAATGAAAACAAAAACTAAGCAAACAACTAGAACAGGAACAGAATCAGAGAAATGGATGTCACATGGAGGGTTTTCTGTAGGGAGGGGAGGGGAGGGATGAGGGGAAAAGGTACAGGGAATAAGAAGCATAATTGGTAGGCATAAAATAGAAAGGGAGAGGCAAAAATGGTATAGGAAACAGAGAATTCAAAGAACTTATATGTATAACCCATGGACATGAACTAAGGTGGGGGAGACACTGAAGGATTGGGGGATGCAGGTCAAAGGGGGAATAAAGGGGGGAAAATGGGGGCAATTGTAATAGCATAATCAATAAAATATACTTAAAAAAACTACTGAGCACTCAGTGTAGTGTGGGCAGGTGTGCTCATAAATCACCCATCATGAAATGGGCAAAAACATTGAAAGAGACTTCAAAAAAAATTCACTGAAGTTGAATGCAGCCTCTCACAACAATGCCAGCTGGTACTATGATACAGATGGGTTCCTAGAACACTCTCCTAGCAGGGGAAGCCTATACCACAAGGAGCTCACCCTCCAGAAAATAATTCTGGGGTTTTTTGGGGGGGTCCCCCCTCATAATATTATATGTATTATTTGATTAAGTCAAATCAATTATTTGATGAAATAATCAACATTTATAAAATGATCACTCTGTGCCCAGCACTGTGCAAAGTGATAATAACACAGTTCATTGGTTGCTCACACCAGCTGTATGAGGTAGCCTGGTTTACAGATACAGATGGTAAGTCTCAGAGAGGTTAAGTAACTTGCTTAAGATCACAAAGCCTGCACCTGCACACAACTGCACGAACTCCAGATCCTGACCTCCTATCCACTTAGCTCTCAAACTATTTGGTCTCGGGATTCCTTCACACTCTTAAAGGACCACAAAGAGCCTTTGTTTATAAAGATTATATCTAGCAACACATACACTATTAGAAATATTTACTGATTTAAACATTGTAGTAACAACCCTCTTTAATGTTAGTGTAATTAATACATTTTTGTGAAAAATGACTCTTTTCCCAAATAAAATAAAATTCTGATCAATGCTATAAAATGAGTGAAACTTGTAAACATTATGCTAAGTGATATGCACCCAAAACAAAAAGGACAAAGATGGCATGATCGCACTTTTACGGGATACCTAGACTAGGCAAATCCACAGAGACAGAGTGGAACGGAAGTCACCGGGAGACGAGGGAATTTGGAAGGGTGCGTGGGGAATTATCATTTAATGGGGACAGCGTTTCCGTGTAGGATGATGAAAAAGTCTGCAGGTAGATAACGGTGATGTTTGCACAGCATTTTGAATGTACTTACCACTGAACTGTACATTTAAAAATGGTTAAAATGGTAAGTTTTATGTTTTATATGTAAAACCACAATGAGAAAAGCATTTGCCTCACAGTTGTGAAGATTAAGTTAGATAAAATATCTAGCAGCAATAGGCATCTGACAAATTGGATTCTGAACACTCCCCAACTCCTTTTCCCTGCCTTTTTGTAAAATAGCACCCATATCTTTAAGCCAGTGCTGTGTTAACTCGAACTGGCAAAACAAAGGCGAGAGGACTCACAGGTGTCAAAGGCCAGGGTGGGGCGAAAGTAGGTCTGCAGTTGTGAATATGCAAAACACAAGTTTCTTCTTGCATTATTATTTACTAATCGTTGTATTATTTCCCCTATGAACAACTGTAAACCTACTTTTGCCCACCCTGTACATTGTCTTGCTGAGAAATATAAATTCACATATTTTAGCCAGAGAGCTCCTGAACTGTCCATGGGCCTTTTCATTAGATCAAAAGGGCTCTCCAACTCCCCAATTAACTGTCTACATTTTGCATATGAACCCTGTGAGTTTCAAAGCTCTGTTATTAAATGCTATACTCACCAGGTAAATAATTTTTTTTCCTTTTTCTTATCTCTAAGACTTCTTTGCCAAGAAGCTTCTTCCGTACATGCCAGTGCTAGCTAGCCCATTGTTCTGAAGTGTCAGCACTGGTGTCTGTGTCATGTGCATTTCTACTCTTCATCTCAGTCAGTTCTTCTGTGTATCCCTCTGCTTTCTTCTTTTGCATCTAAAATGGGGGGAGGGGGCGGTTCCCTGGGAGTCTATGCATTATCCTACACTATTTATAGTTTTGCCCCTTGAAAAGCCAGTTTATGCCTCCACTTATATCCTTTGACCTGAGCCTTAAAACTTTTTTCCAGAAACCTAGTGAATATTTTTAATTACATTTCTTGTCATCGAAAACTCATCATTTTCAAAATCCAGTTCATTAGTTTTCTCTGCTTCTTTCCCCAAAATTCATCTCTGTATTCATTGACCCAACTATTTGTCTAGGAAATTAGGCCCAATATCACTGATTCATCTATGATTTACCTATTGCTTGTTTTTTCAACGTGATATTCATAAAGCTCCCCTAAATTTCCCCCGACAGTACCCTCACCCAGATTCTCATCATGTCATGGTTGGATTACTTCAATGACCTTCACTTAGTTTCTCTGATTTCAGTCTTTCTTACAAACTGCTGGAAGGCCAGCCTTTAGTGATATAATGCTTTGAAAGCTTTAGGTCCTGTTTTTTAAAAAAAATATTATTGGAAATGAACAATAGAAACCTTTACTCCTTACTGCTATCTAAAGCAAATCTAAACTTTTGTATCTGGATTTGAGGTTCTTTGTAATCTGCAACAAGTCTTCTTAGGTAACCTACTATTCCCCAGGATAGTCCTTACATTCCATTACCCATTCATTTGTGGCCCACACTCACTTTGCCTATTAATCTCTCCCTCTCTGCCTCTGCCCAGTGAACTTTCACCATCCCTGTAACCCTGCCTGAAGTGATCCCTTCTCATGGAATATCTCAACCAATATTCCAGCCCAAAGATGTACTTCTTTACCGAACCTTTACCTGACTTACTTGTCTTGCTGATGCAATTTAGCATTGAACGATATACTCTGGAAATCCTTGTCCTAATTCCCTGGGCTCCGTTTTGATGTAGCTCAGAACGCATCTAACTGGAGCTGAAGTTTTCGTGTTGTTATATACAAGATGCACAGCTTGCAGAGATTGTGCACATACACGGGCACACTTAGAGCTTTTTCAGGGGGACCCATAACCTTTTAGTGGGTCGATAAGAATGGTAAATAAGATGATGCCATGATATATTAGTCCACGATTGTTGCTACAACAAATGACTTAAAGTGCAGTGGCTTAAAACAATGCAAATTTATTTTCTTACTCTTCTGGACATCAGAAGTTTAAAACAGTTAGGGAGACCCGTGCTCATTCTGGAGGCTTGAGGGGAGAACCCATTTCTTTGTTTTTTTTCCAGCTTCTAAAGGCTGCCCACCTTCCTTAGCTCTTGGTCCCACATCACTCCAGTGTCTGCTTCCATCCTCACATCTCCTCTCTGACTCTCCTGCACCCTCCTTCCCTGATGAGATTGCACTGTGCCCTCCTGAAAGTTCCAGGATAATCTCCTCAGTTTGAGATCCTTGGCTCAATGACATCTGCAAAGTCCCTTTCGCCTTGTCTGATAATGCATTGATAGGTTGTGGGGATTAGGAGATAGACTCCTCAGTCTACTGACTACAGCTCACACAGCAAATGTTGGTTCCCGTGCTCTCGCCCCAGGAAAGCACGTACAACTTCTATCCTCCCTCTATAGACTCCTCTATATCCGTATATCATGGTGCAAAACTAAGAGCAGATGTTGAATAGAGAGCTGCTAATTCTGATCAAACTCTGTGCCAGTCAGATTAGATGGGACTAAATAATTCACTCCTGTATCTATTACACATCCCAGTTGGTAGAATTATTATATACAGGCCCTAAAGCCTACCACAAAATATAGTAACAACATATTCCAATTAATTCCCAGTAGGGTTCATCCAAGAAGTTAAATTTTGCTCTCAGTTTTATAATTTTTTTCTCATTTGCCAGGCTTACTTCACCTAACTTCTCTGAATTTTCATTCACAAAAACCACATATCTTATAATCTACAGTTTCTTATCCCAACTAGGGATTAGATGGAGAACACATTAGGCATTTATTTCCTCATATTAAAATAAATACCACATTACAAACAGATTTCCTGTAACATTGTAGAAAACCCATCTTCAGTGGAATAAGTTCTCTACTTTGTTTTGCTGTGAAGCTTCACCAGGTGGTACATAGTGCTGCAGCTCCTCCCCTCAGAAAGGAGAAAACTTCATCTCCATTTCCAGTCCAATAGTGAAACCATGATTCTCTGCTTAGGAGATATACGAGGTTTGACCAGAAAGTAGCCAGTCATGAACTATGAAAAATAGAGACATTTATTGAAAAAGATACAAGAAACATTGTACATAGGAAAATGATGCCTCAGTCCCCTTCAAAGTAGGAACCTTGAGACCTCACACAGTTTTCCCAGTCACCATCAGCTGCCCTGTCATATTTTCCTGAATCTCATCAACAGTCTGAAATCTCTTCCCTTTCAAAGGTGATTTTAGTTTTAGCCAGAAGTCATACGGCACCAAATCTGGGTTCTCAGGAGGCTGAGTCACCAGGATGATTTGATGTTTTGCCAAAAAACTCTGCACAATATGTGATGCGTGAGCAGGCACATTGTCACGATGAGGCTGCTAATCACCAGTTGCCCATAGCTGTGGCCTTCTAAATTATCCACATAGTTTCTGTAGAGGAATGTTTAAGCTTAATGCAAAATTTGATGCAGATTCCTTGCTCTTTTCGCTCAGTCCTATTGAATGCAAGGCCACACAGTACACATGCTCACTCAGTGGTATCTACCGCCCCCACTGACTAGCACAGTGAAGTTGTCATTGTTCAAGCATGCACATTCCAATCCACTCTCCTTGGCTGCCAGGTTACATGGATGTCGCACAAACTGTTCTCATATTAACAATGGCTGGACTTTTTCTGGACAGACCTCATGTGAACATATAAGTCTGAACTTCAAAGCAGAAAGCATCTTGATTAGAATTTGGAGTTTTCTTCTTTTAATTTTTTTTAATGATACATGTTTTCCTAGGTCACCTCAAGGCTCCTTTGTTGTGAGTTGAGTTTTATATGTTATCCTCAGATTACAGAATTCCACCCAAGCAGTTTCCATGGTCACATCAACTTAGCTATCATAGATGAAAATGCAACATGAAAACTGTCTGTGAGCTTCTATGTCTGTAGTACCCAAACACACACAGTCCTATGAATGAAAACAGATGCAAGTGTTCTCACGTATAGGTGGAATCTGAAAACATCCAAGCTGAGCCTGGAATGGTGATTCCCAGCCGGGGGTAGGGAGGTGGGGAAGACGGGGAGGTGCTGGTCAAAGGGCGCGAAGCCTCAGTTGTGTAGGATGAGGAAATCTGGAGGGCTGGTGTGCAACATGGTGACGACAGTGACTTAATCACGCTGCCTGAAGTGCTGGAAATTTGCTAAGAGAATAGGCATCAGGTGCTCTCATCACCAAATATGCACATATACAACACATATATATACATATTATGTGAGAAGACTGATATTTTAATTAGCTTGATTGGAGCAATCATATTACCATGTTGTATAGCTAAATATGCACAATTTTATTGTTTTAAAAAGCTGCAGGAGTTTGAGTCTTAAATCAGCCTCTGTCACATGGGTCATTTAAAAAAAGGGAACTTAAACCTCATCATCTGACTCTGCCACACTCAAGCCCAGAAAGCCTTTCGCTGGGGGAAATGTCCCCTGATGCCTGGCAAATTATGCATTCACAAATTAGCACAAGATAACGTGTCATACTTTGACCTTCCTAGACCTTACTTGATTGAGTCATATTTCTAATGTTGTTTTAATGTACTTTTCTGAATTGAATTAATTGTTCAGTTGTCCCAGTATTAAACCTTTTTTTAAAAAAACCAGGATTTTATCCTGTGTCTCTATTGCCCATTAACCAGTGTTGTTGTCCCTGAGGAAAGTAGCCACCAAGGCTTCAATGTTTCACAGGCAACAACAGCGAAGTTATCACCAAGCTTGACCAACAGACTAAAATGCTGATTACAAACACACTTTACTGGACAAAAACTCAGGGTTTGATATAATGCCAAATCTTTCCCTGACATCAATGCCTTCTTTTTTACTTTTTTCCTCCTACATTTAAAGAATATTCTATATTGTATATGATGTATACTATACAAAAATAGCATATAAAACATAAAAGTCTAGAAAACTTAAAGCTGGCTATAAAAGCCACAACCATTTCAATCTGGAGAAATTCAACTTCACAAACTATAAAATAAAAATCCCTTTCACAACATCCTTCCCCCTCATACTATATGACTCTTCTCTAATTTCCACATTATTTTTAAATTTTTGAATAAATCTTCATTCCAAATTATTTTTGAAAGTACATAAGCACCTGCTATGACAAAGGTCCTTGTATGTTCTACTGAGAATTCAGAGCTGAGCATGGATTCGGCCTGCAAAGAGCTGTATATGAAAATAGAGTGGATGAAGAGAATCCATAAAACATATTTTAGAATCCTGTTTCTTTGTTGATTGAAAAACCAAAATGGAGGAACCACAGGCAATATACACACAAGGTAGCTTCTGGGAAAAACAGGAAGGTTGAGGTAATTTCACCAGCTCTATAAATAATAAAATAATATACTGGGTACCAACCAAGAGCAGACTAAATGTATTCTTACAGAATTTCCATTAAAGGCACAAGAGAAAATGTATCTACCCACAAAAGAATCTGGAACTAAAGGAAAAATACAGCACCTTTGTGGGGAACACAGGGTATTGAAATATCAGACCCAGACATCTCTAATCTTATAAAGCAGGAAAATGTTGAGGACAGGAGAATTCTTGCTGAAAATAAGAAAAAGAGACAGAGCATCTTCACTCGCATAGTTTGGGGGTACTCCTCTTAGGGGTCAGGCATCTTCTACTGCAGTGACCCAGTACCTGCTGGACCTGTATTGCTAACTCATTTTTTCAAGGTCACAACTGATTACGTTTATTATGAGTGCAGCAGAAGGAAAAAGTAGAAAAGGAGTTTTTTTAACCTTTTTATTACATTTATTAAAGTGACATTGATTAATAAAATTATATAGGTTTCAGGTACACAATTCTATAATACATCATCTATATATTGTAGTGTGAGTTCACCACCCCAAGTCAAGTCTCCTTCCATCACCATTTATTCCCACCTTTACCTTCTTCTGCCTCCCCCTCCTCTCTTTCCCTCTGGTAGTCACCATACTGTTGTCTGTGTCTATGAGTTTTCTTTTGTTTAATGCCTTCATCTTTTTCAGCCAATCCCCTTCCCCTCTAACTACCATCAGTCTGTTCTCTAAATGTATGTGTCTGTTTTTATTTCATTTGTTTGTTTATACTCTCCAGG
This sequence comes from Desmodus rotundus, assembly GCF_022682495.2. NCBI lineage: Eukaryota > Metazoa > Chordata > Mammalia > Chiroptera > Phyllostomidae > Desmodus > Desmodus rotundus. The sequence goes on along the minus strand of NC_071391.1, from coordinate 25,334,433 downwards.
TCCAGCCCTGGACAGGTAGCTCAGTTAGTTAGAGCATTCTCCCAATATACCAAGATTATAGGTGTGATCCCCAGTGAGGGCACATACAATAATCAACCAACGAATGCGTAAATAAGTGGAACATCAAATCCATGTTTCTCTCTCTGCCCCCCCTCTAAAATAAATAAATAAAATAAATAAATAAAATATAAAAGCTCTCCAGGTCCATCCATGCTATCACTAAAGGTAAAGATTTCTTTCTTTATTTTTTATTTTTTTTTATGGCTATGTAGCATTCCATTGCGTAAATGTGCCATAGCTTTTTTATCCACTCGTCTACTAATGGGCACTTGGGCTGCTTCCAAATCTTGGCTATTATAATGCAGGTTAATTCTAATAATACATTTCACTTGTCTCCTCTCTGAGGAACTGACAAAAGTCCTTAGCAGGCCAATATTTTAGCATTGTTCCATTTTACCTTCCTGCGTTATCCACATTTTCCTGTTCTGCACTGTTCTTCTGAATTTGCCATTCAGAGGTGATGTGACTTTCTTGGATTGGGGTTGTTAGTACTACATGCAGATATGTTCTGTCTCTGTGAACTTGAGCGCACTTGTCTTGTGCGCCGCCATGTTTGCAGGAACGAGGACTACAATGTGCTACATACATCGTACTTACTCAGCAAATGATTGATACATAAACAAATATCTTTGCACCCCAAAACTCAAACCTGACCTTTCCCGCAAATTGGTTTCTATCTCTATTCAGTTATCTGGCTTTGTGTCTCTCTTTAATCTAGTTTCACTGTGTCTAGAAAAAAAATACCTCTTAATTAGATCCAAATTAAAAATGGTAGCGCTATTAGGAAGAAATATGGACACTTATACTGAGTCAGTTCCTAGAATCTAAACCAGGGTCACCCTCAGTGACAACCCATCGCAGAATAGATTACACAAGAACGTGAAAGAAAAGAAATATATGGACTGGTTGGGAACTGCATAGTGTCTATTCTGCTGAGATATGGAGGGTGCTCATTATGCTAATATATGGAAGGTGTTCATTATGCTGAAATATGGAGGCTGCTCACTATGCTGAGATATGGAGTAAGCAAAGTACAGAGAGAAAGCCTGGGCTGAATCCTGATAGGCCCAGTGAGCCACACCGTGGAGTTGGGCACATCCCTAGGTGTTGTGGGATGCAAAACTGACTCAAAACTAAACCTTCCCCAAGATTTTTAGAAATTAGAAAAAATTATATATTTTAATACCCAATTCAGCTAAGATTTCATGAGATAATTATATCAAACACTGCTAATAAAAGAATAGTTTGGCATCAAAATTTCTGAAGAATTACTTTTTAAAAAATATATCAAAATTACTTTAAAAATTCATAAACTTTGCTCAAGGTATTTCATTTTGAGAAATTTACCCTAAGAAAAATCAAAGGCATGCACAAAGATATGCTTGCATATACAGGAGCTATATGTATAACATGTTAATTATAATGTATAAATAGGAAAACATTTAAAATAACTCAAGTACTAAATAATAAAGTCTTGGTGATCTAAATTACAATTTATCTATGTAACAGACTATGATGTGATGTTATAAATCATGTTGTGAAACATGCATTCTCAATGAAGGTTTAAAATTGCTGCTTTGCAGGGGTGAAGAAAGTCTTGTCTTTGTATTACAAAGCACAGATATGCATTCAGTACATAAACGGCACTGTATCTGTGGTATTAAAAGTTCATTAGGTTGGGAGGGAGGAATTCAGGAAAAAGAATGTCTTTAAAAGCTCCTTTGTGGGACAATAATTAACAAAAGATTGAGAAATACTATTACAGAAAAACATTTACTGACAAAGAAAATATTCCTGATAAATAATTATAATAACCACAGTAACCATTGCTGCTATTATAATAACAGTTAATCAAGAGGACCGGGTGTTATGTTCTTTACATAAAAAATATGGTTTAATTCTCAGAAAGTACTTAGGAAATAGACATTATTATTCCCATTTGATAAATGAGGAAATGGAAATTTAGAAGGGCTATTATTTTCCTGGATGAGAAAACTGAGGGTCAAAATGATGATGAAATTTATCCAATGTAATTCAACAGTGAAAGATTCAGCCCCAGGTCTAGATTTGTCTGAATGCAGGCTATTCAGCCTTAGCCAGCATGCAGCTTTCCAAATGGCATGACTATGTGTGAGCACGCACACACATGAATGGGAGCATGCAAATGAAATTATTAATGAAAATCCATGGCAGTGTAAGTGCTTCAATTTCTTTGGCTTTTCTTTGCTACCAAGTTTTCTGCATAGAGCATGTGTTAGCTTCTAATAATAAAGAAAAAGCAGAAATGCTATATAAACAACAAGCCTCACCCTCAGGAGCATTCAGACAATTAGGTGGGTGCAGTGGGGGTGGTGGGAGGCATGATGCTAGTGTAACCAAGCTGAGTCCATTCGCCCACTGCCTGGATTCCTTAGGCAACTTCCCCAAACTTTCTTTGAGTCTCAGCCAATAAATAGAGTGAGAATATATATGAGGATAAATGTGAAAAGCATCATAGGAGAAGTGAAAAATAAGCCTCCTTCCCCCTCCAGCCTCACTCCCCCCACCCCCCACCCCCCCTACCCCAACCCCGCCTAAAGGCCACTGATACCAAGGCCTCACAGGCAGTGTCTCAGGCAGAACAAGGTGAACGTGAGAATAACTTTGAATCCCAAGCTAGGGAGTAGGGACTAAATCTAGCAAATGTGTTCTTGAATAATACCTAATGATAGTGAGCTCCATTTTCTTCTTTTCTTCCCTTTTCTTATCTTTCCTTTCAACTCTCCACTTGTATGAGATTTGAAAAGTTAACCTCAGGGTTCATATTAATTGAATTTTTCCTTTAATGCTTGCTGTAAAGATTGCTAGAGATGTCTCCTGTGTTGAAGGACTTAGCAGGGGAAATAGCACATTTTGCAGCCTGCCAGCAGAATTCAAAGCAGCCTGGCACCTGCCTTGTTCGATTAATAAGCAAGTAAGGCTTTTATGTGAGCATACATCCCCCTTCCCCTCTCCTTATCCACCTTGAACCATCATTACAGCCAGACGGCTCTGTTCTGTGCTCCTGGGAAAGGCTTCCTCCCAGAGTCATCTTTCTCTGGACCTCCACTTGTTGTGGCCCTTCTTAGGCAGATGGTGTCTGGAAGGCATGATTGATAAACATGTTTAAATATAGAAGGCAATCTTTTCTGTTTGCCAAGCAATTACTCAACATCACAGACAGGCCTGCCATGGACCAACAAAATAGCTATAGTTTATGATTTAACACATTGAAGAAATGGAAAATCATTAAGAAACCATCAAATGTCAGTGTGACAGCAGAGTCTGGAAAACATGTACCAGTCACCATTTGCCAGCAAAGCTCCCAACATATAGGACAGCGAGGCTGAAAGTCACCTTGCCTTCTCCACACACTGGGTAGTCACAGTGTACACCGAATTATCTCCCTTTAAGGAAAATGGTGCTACTACAGAGCAGGTTTTAAACTAGGCAAGCTACATCTCTATCAGAACCTGACCGTTCTCTTCCCTGCCCTGACCTGCATGAGGGCAACAATCATGAGTATCACGATGTCTTTGACATTCCACGTGTCAGGTGCTGTGTTAAGCTCTTAATATACATGGTCTTGTCAGATCCCCACAACAAACACACTGGTGGGTTCTGTTATCTCCCAAATAATAACCATAAATGTTAAAGCTCAGGAAGGTTATTGATGAAGATGACATAGCTTATAAGTACTAGAGGCGGAGTTCATGCTGAGGGCTACCTGACTCCAAATCCTGTGCCTGATCCTCAGGACTAGGCTGACCCTCTATTCACTAGAATCCTCTGAGCTCTTTGCAGGGCATCCAAGACCTCCTCATCACAAACAGTCAGCTCTACCCCACCACATTCTCTTACGTGGAGTTGTAGCTGAATAACAAAAAGAATACACGTTGGAGAGGATGTTCCCAGGCATAGCAATGGTCTCAATTTTGAAAGACTAAATTATCATCACTGCATATTGTTTACTGAGAGAAAAAGGTAGACTGACTCATTTATATGGAGGGAAAAATTTCTAGCAAAAGTAACAACAAAAGAGATCAAAACCAGAGGCCGGAGTTTTGGTGGCAGGCTAAGTTAGCCATAATCTAACCACTATGGTATCTCTCTCCACCGACAGGCTTGTGTTCACACTCACAGTATTAGTTTCAAAAACAGGCAAGACATACCTAGAGTGTGAAAAGGAGTCAGATTCAAATCATATAAAAAAACTTTTAAATATCCCATTCTTTATCGTCCCTCTTCTTCAGCATCTGTATTTGTGGGGTGGAGCTGGGTACATTTCTCAGTTAGTGGGGGGGGACAGGGGTAATCTTAGTGAAGAGATGAGGGTACTCAAGGGAGCAAAAGAAATTTATGAGTGAAAAAAAATCTCGCTATGTTTTACGAGTTTTAAAAAGTTAAAGGATGACATGTGTGCCTGTTTAATTATCTACATATTTATGGTTATTAATACAGAAGGAGATCGAAACACAAATGAAGCCCTACATCTCCATTTAACTTTATAGCCAAAGACATCGCATAAAAGCGACTCCCGTCACTGGCTTGTCCTTTGGGTTCTCTGCATCACCCCCACCAAGGAACATGAAATTCCACAATCTGATGCTCCTTTCATAATTTAATATCTCGAGAAAAAGATTTGCAAATCACTTATAAACTGGCAGTCCTTAACAACAGCTACCATCTATTAAGCTTTTAGTGTGTATCTTTCAGTGGCTAAATGCTTGATATCACCCCCTGACTCTCACAACAGCCCCATAAATTCAAGTTATCTTTATACTTATTTACAGATAAAACCAAGTTCAGAGAATCTCAGTAATGTATTCAGCATCAAGGGCTAGAACTTGAGCCCAGGTCTGCCCTGCTCCAAGCTCATACTTTTAACAGTCATTCTCATGGTGGTTTCCTGACTTTGACATTCATTTGTGAACATCCATCGGGGCAGTGAGTATTTTTTTTTTGAAGATGCAAATAGAGAACATAATGGCTCTGAAACAAAAACCCATTCTGATGAATATATGGCTTTGCACAATAATTTAAGGCAAGAATTTATAATAAATAATTCAAAAATTTAAGATAAAATATCCCATTTATAACAGCAACCAAAAATATAAAATGGCTCATTATAAACTTAACTAAAAAAATAAGCAGGATCTATAAGAAAAACTACAAAACTTATTCAAGAATCATAAAGTAACAGAGATAAAGACAGACAATATTCCTAGAAGAGAATGACTTCATTTTGAAAAGATAAAACTCTTTCCAAACTAATGAAGAGGTTTAATGTAATTCTAACGAAAAATCCAGTAAGATTACTTGGAAAGCAGGAGAGGCTAAAAGAAATATCCAGGAGTCCCCTGGTAGAATAAACTAGTTAAAGCAAATCTAAAAAACTTCCCAGAGGAATTGGGCAGAGAAATATGCAATATATATATATATAAAGCCACCACATATTCCCTTTGCTAGCTGTTTGATCTCAACCATTAACTTAAACTCTCAATTCCTCTGTTATCTTACTTGTAAGTAGGAGATATAATAGTACCCACTGTTATGAAGTGCTATTTGCAGTAATAAGTTTTCTCAATAAACAGATCCTATTTGGTGGAGTATGGAAAATAATGCCTATAAACCACTTAGCAGTCTATCACAGCATAAGAACACAGTAAATGTTAGCTGTTATTGTTGTCTTTTTATTTTATGATACTTGGCTAATAACATATCAAATCTATTCATTCATTTGACCAAAGAACATGTCAAGTTAATATACATACACGCCAGGCCAATCCAATTCTCAAGTTGGGGAAATAGTGGTGAAGCAGACAGGCCAGGCACATGTTGCCATGGAGCTTACATTCTGCTGTTGGAGACAATTAACAAGTATACAAACAAATGGAGAATTAATTTTGGACATTACTATGTCCTGGGGAAAAAAATATAACAAGCTCTCGAGAGACCAATGATGATAGTGGAAGTGCCTTTAAGATAGAGTGGTCAGAAAGGCCTCTTTGAAAAAAATAGGAATGAGGAGGAACACGCCATCTAAGATATGGGGAAGGGCTTTCCAAGCAAGGGAATCAAGTGTCAAAACCGTGAGGGAGGAAATGACATGGGTGTGAAGGAAAAGTGAGAAGGACAGAGTGGATGGAGAGCAGTGATTCAGAGGAAAGGGAGGGAGATCCGGTTCAGTGGGGTAGCCAGGGGCCAGGTCTTGTCGTGCCTATGGGCCAGAACAAGTTTAAGGGGGAATAAAGCAAATTAAGTCCCTACATCACAGCCATACACCAAGATAAGTTCCAGAGAGAACAAAATGTTAAATGTAAAATATGAAAAGCACTCTAAACACTCTCTCTCACATCTATCTCCAAATAGGCCACTATAATTGTTTTAGTCTATGTATTCTAGCATGGTGAAAACCTTCTGAAGCATGGAATTAAAGGCAGAAATCATGAAAGAATAGGTAGATACATGTGAACATGTAGCACCTTAAAATTCTACTGCATTGAAAACAAAATTAATAATAAACTTGAACAATGAAGTTTAAAGCAAGTTCTAAAAAATGTGCAATTTAACAGTTATGATCCTTAATAATCCATGAAAGTAAAAAATAAAAAATATGTGAATTCAAATAAAAATACAAATATAGGAATAGAAAATATATACAAATACATGAATGGATAATTCACAAAAAGTGAAATTCTGCTGGCCAACAAACACATGAAAAGCATCACTACCAGTAACTTAAGAAGTGCAAAAATAACAAAGCAGAGGAAACCTATCAAATCCATAAATTCAATAAAAATTAGCAATTCAGTGTTGATGAAACTCAATCATGCTACCCAATGGAATATGAATTCCCCCTGAGGGATTCAGAATTATACATGAGAGTGTCGGTGGAAATACAAAGTGGAAGTGTAAATTAGCAGCAACTTCTGGAGGTTAAGAGCCCCAAAAATGTATGCATGTTTAGCTCATTAAGTTCATTTCTGAAAATCTAGATTTTGAGATTATCTAAAACATTAAACAAATATTTATTCACGAGCACAATGGGTCTATGATATACTATTGACTGAACAAAGCAAAGCACAAAACTGTATATATTGGATGAACACAACTCTGTAAAAATGGAAGGAGAAAAAGGTAAAACCTTAGGTGGAAATACACAGAGATGCCATCAGTGGCCTTGGAGTAGTAGGATTTGTACTGGGATTTCTCTGCTCCTTTATACTGTGTTAATACCTTCAACAGTTTCAAAAATGTTATTTCAGATTTCCATATTAAAAATGACTATTTAATATAAACACCATTCTATATCCTACAATCTTCATTCAAAAAATTTCCCAGTCTTCCCTTTTCCATGATCATGCTCTGTTATATAATTTGTTTAATCTGTCCTCTTCTTCATCAGATAATCACTATTGACCTCTATAACGCACAGACCATTTTTATCCTCATACGAGTGACATATGCATGGATATGTATCTGAATGTACATATTTACAATTCACACAAAGAATTGTATAAGATTAACAGAATACAGAGACTAAAACAATCACAGAGGTATATTTGGAGGTAGAGAGATATACTAGGTAGACAGACATAGGTAGAACATTATTTCCACTCTGACCCTGAGTGTGTTGCTACATAATTACAGCAAACATACAATTGAATGATAAGTTGCATAGCACCTTGAAAGCCAAATGGTAGATCATTATGTCTCAGGTATCATTGTTTTACTTACTGACTTGACCCTACATGAAATTCTTTTCTCGGATTATTTTGAGCGATCTAAGAATATTCATGCAATTTGTTTTGCTTGGGGCAAAGCTAAGAATATGCACTTCCCGAAGTCTGTCATCCACCCGCTGGCATATACCTCTCTAACTTCAACTGAACACACAGACCCATTCATTCTGCAAAACACATGGAAATGCTAATAGATAGTGAAGGCAAATGAATGAGCTAAAATAACTCCCAGGTCTCAAGGAGGACTGGAAATTCCAGGGCAGCTGGACTCCAGCCTTTCAGGGCACATGGTAAGAAAGGCGGTATTTTTCATCAAAGAAGCCCAATCTGCCTCAGCCTAATAATTTCTCTGTTGACCAGACAGATCAGGCACAATTCAGGATTATTTCAACAAACCGTCTTGGCAGGTGAACATTTTCTGCAGACTGTGGCTCTTTTTGTCTATCGCAGAATGAATTGCCCAAACAATGCTGGTGTAATATCGATAAGAATCAAACACTAAGCAATACTGTGCTTGTGTACCCAGCTGCCCAGCTGTTGAAGGAGGCTGAAACAGTTTGAAGAGCCTAAATGTGCTATACAAAAAAAATTCATGTTTTCCTTTAGCAGACACTGGTTTTCTGGTGATTATTTTTAGCAGCAAAATCTTTTTTTTCCCCTTACTCTAAAGAGATTCACACATGAAACGCCAATTTATAAAACATATAACTAGGAGCTTTTCTGACTGACATGTGGCAGGGGCCCCGCCATTCCAAACATACCTTCCTCTCGGCACTTTCCTGCAGCCCTGAGATGCATGCAGGATAGACTCGCCCACTTTTGAAGAACTGGGAGAAGCAAAAAACAAAACAAAACAAAACCACTGAAAATGTCAATGTTTATCTTGAAATGTTATATGAAATCTTTGGTCACAAAAATATTCTGTAAGCAAAATCACTGGTGTTTTTCTTTTGAGTGTCCTCCCACCTCAATTTCATCAACCACCCTCCCTCCTTCCTTCTTCACACTACCTTACCCTTTCCCAAAGTACGCACCCCTGCCCCAGAACCCTCAGCTAATCGGAGCTCCCCTGCCCCACCCCTCACTGTCACCATTACATCCTCTCAGCAGCCTGCCTGTACAGCCCTTACTGTGAACATTGGGTTTTTGCCACCCAGTCTCCATTCCCAGCTTTTCCCTGATACTGTTTCATTTCCCTCAGAGTCGGCAGTCTTGATGGTCAGTTAATCAAGGTGCCCCGCCCCAGCTAATCCAGGTGGAAGGCTGCTGCCCAGGATGGGGACATTTGGTCTCGGCCTCTCCCCAGGGATTCTGGATCTTGAGCAGAAGATCTCAAAGAGAGAAAGGTGGAACTGATTCTGCCAGTGATGGCATCCTGGCAAGACTACACACTAGTCTCTGTAATTTAGATCCTTGGTCCAGCCCTTGGTTCCTGGGCTCCTGTTCCTAGTATCCCAGCTTTGTCCTTTCATTTAGTGAGTTTCCCTTCTGATAAATTCCCTTATTGCTTAAGTAAGCTGAAACTTGTTTTTTATATTCAAAGAATCTTAAATGATTCAAGCTTTTATAAAACAGTTTTGGATTCATTATTTTAACTTGGGCCACCATAAAAATCCTTTGAAGTCAGATAGGAAAATACTATCCATCCCATTTTATAGGGAAATAAATGCAGGATTATATAATTTAATTTTAGCATCCAAAGTGTCATATTCATGATGACACAGCATCACAATTCTAACCCAGTTCTTCTTTCTTCTGCCATGCTGACTCTTGCTTGGAGTAGTATCCATATTTGGGACTTAGCCCTACCAGGGAAATGTGCTTTTTTGTACATCTAATTCCTTCAGATCCTCCTGAAATTATCATTAGTCAATCCAAAAAGCCCAGGCCCATGGAATAAAAGACTGATAGAGAATTCACGTATTTTCCTTCTCAGGGGCATTTATTTATTTGCAACAGGAAGTCAAACGAGTATACACTTCCTTAACCACAAAAGGACTCATTGAAATAGATGACCTTTAAGAAGATGAATTTACATATGTATATGAAATTCCATATTTCATATTTTCAAAGATACTGATGTCTATGTTATCAGGTATTTTGTAGAGAACATCTAAACTCAGCCATTATCTGATTTCAGTCTGATGGTTAAACTCATATGTAACCCAAACTCTTACAAAGAAAATAAAATTTTAAATACATTGGAAAATTCATAATAAGCCACTTGGATTATGACAGAAAAGGAAAATGTTAAGACAGTTAAATTTCCAGGCTTCAGGAGAAAACTAAATGAGCCAGACCATAAATTTCTCCTTTGCATCTGGAATCAACAAGAGGTGAATTATTGTCTTACCATGTTTATCAGAAGCTACTTGTAAAATACAGTAAATTGAATCACAGAAATAATCCCAGGATCCTTGCCCATCCCATCACACAAACACAGACACATACAAACTTGGCTTCCAGACTTCCAGGGAATTCTAGTCCAGACTGATGAATAATTTTTGAAAAAAAAGGACTTTTTTTAAAAAGGCTTAACTCTAGTTTCAATACTTTGTCTAGATCCACTGCCCCTATTCCAATGGAAAAAGGAACTTCCCTCCCCCTACTCCCCTTTCATCTATACCTTCCAGCTTCAGGTTGTCCCACTGAGCACATAAGAGAAGAAATCAAATAACACAGTAAAGTAAGAAGACCATACCTGGAGTCCACATCCCACCATCAACCTTAGCGTGACTTTGAGCAAACTGTCAGTCCTTGCTGAGCCCTTGTACAATTCCACCTAAATTGGGCAAAAGTAACATTACCTACCCTTCCAACTCATTAAGATTTTCAGATGATTATTGAGACAGATAATAGATAAAGGTGTACAGGGAATTTAGATGTCATCTGATGGAAACTGGCTAGCCACTCAGATCTCTCAGGTACTTTCCTCAACTTTACAGAGTAGTCTCAAAAACCTGGTTAATGAGTATATTGAAAGAGGCTTTATCTGTCAGCATTGGCCTCATGTTCTATACTCTGTAAAACCAGAATGTGCTGTCACTATTTACATGAATAAATACAACTGGCCCTGAAATCATTTTAATCTTTCTCTATGTTTACTGAGTATATTTGCATATATATTAATTTAATATGGGCCTATATTCAAATGAGGTCACACTTCCATTAATTAATACAGAAATTGCAATGGCTCTGTATTCTCACCTACCCTACTCTTTGAACAATAATTCCAATATATTCTACAAATATCTTTTCCCAAAGATCTATAAGAATCTCCAAAGGTGCTCACGTGTCCAAGTGCCCTTGTTTGTATGTTGCTTCTTGCCTGAAGAGAACAACACAGCCCTTAAGATTGAACTTAAGCTCTTTCCAGCTATTGTGAAGCCATGCACATCTCTTGGGACAGCCTAGTATAAGTGCCACAAGATGGGGACAAGAGAAAGCACCACCACAAGATGCAAAATTATGAGCCCTGCTGTTAACAGTAAGATTGCCCCCACCACATACACACAGTCCACTTGTGGGAAAGCAGAAAGGAGTGCCATGCCTTGACACTGGATGTGGGCAGCTTCTCCTGGGGCTTCAGTGTTGTACATGCAAAACAAGGATTATTAATGTTGTCTACAATGCATCCATTAAGAAAGTGGCCCAACCCTAGTATAGAACTTCATCATGCTCATTGACAGCCCATCACATAGACTGTGGTACAAGTCTTACTATGCACTGCCCCTGGGCCACAAGAAGGGGGCCAGGCTGACTCCTAAGGAGGAAGAGATTATAAACAAAAAACAATTAAAGGAGAGGACTTCTGGCCAACATGGCAGCATAGCTAAACACAGCTTGCCTCCTCGCACAACCACATCAAAATTACAACTAAAATATAGTAACAACCATCACTCAGAGCCATCAGAAATCTGGCTGAATGGAAGTCTGACAACAGAATTAAAGAAAGCACATCCATCCAGACTGGTAGAAGGGGTAGAGACATGGAACAGGCTGGTTCCACATCCACGTGTGGTGGATAAAAATTTGGGAGTGACATCTTGGGAGCAAGGAGTCCTAACCCCATACCAGGCTCCAGGGTTCTAGTGCCAGGAAGATAAGTCACCATAACTTACATCTCAGGCAGGGTGGCCCAAGGCAGAACACAGGTGAAGGCTGACCTTGGCCTGCACCACAAGGGAAACCCCAGAGCCTGCACACCCAGTGGATAGTTACAGACCACATCAGAGGACCACCACCCTGCTCTTACACAGCTGATCTTCCATAGAGGGCAGAGGTTGGTGGTTAGCGGTCATAGCCAGTCTTGAACTGGCTTGCAGCTGACTGGCCTGGGTAAATACCCACCATTGACCTGCCAACAATAATCAAAGCTCAACTACAAGAGGAGGGTGTCCTCAGCCCACATGAAGGGTGCACCTCAAGTACCCAGCTTGGGTGAAAGGCAAGGCTGTGCCACTGGAACCTACAGGACACCTACTACATTAGGCCACACTATTAAGACAGGGAGTCATAGCTGTTTTACCTAATACATAAAAACAAACACAGGGAGGCTGCCAAAATGAGGAGACAAATAAACATAGCCCAAATGAAACAACAGATCAAAACTCCAGAAAAAGAGTTAAACAAAATGCAGATAAGCAATCTATCACATGCAGAGTTCAAAGCACTGGTTATAAGGATGCTCAAGGAATTTAGTGAGGACCTTAGCAGCATAAAAAAGATCCAGTCAGAAACTAAGGGTACACTGATTGAAATAAAGGATACTTTACTGGGAAAAAACAGTAGAGTGGATGAAGCCTAGATAAAATCAATGATTTGGAACATAAGGAAGCAAAAAACAACCAATATGAACAAAGAAGAATAAGAAGAAAAGAGAATCCAAGAAATGATGATAGTGTAAGCAGCCTCTGGGGCAACTTCAAGAGGTCCAACATTCACATTTTGGGGATGCCAGAAGAAGAAGAGAAAGAACAAGAAATTGGAAATCTACTTGAAAAAAATAGTGAAAGAAAACTTTCCTAATTTGGTGAAGGAAACAGACATGCAAGTCCAGGAAGCACAGAGAGTCCCAAACAAGATGGACGCAAAGAGTCCCACTCCAAGACACATAATAATTAAAATGCCAATGGTTAAAGATAAAGAAAGAATCTTAAAAGCAGCAAGAGAAAAGCAGTTGGTTACCTACAGGAGAGTTCCTATCCACTGATTTCTCAAAAGAAGCTTTACAGGCTAGAAGGGATTGGCAAGAAATAGTCAAAGTCATGAAGATAGGGACTTACAGCTAAGATTGCTCTACCCAGCAAAGCTTTCATTTAGAATTGAAGAACAGTTAAAGAGCTTCCCAGACAAGAAAAAACTAAAGCAGTTCACATTCACCAAACCATTATTATATTGAATATTAAAAGGACTTATTCAAGAAAAAGAAGATCAAAGCTATATATAATAAAATGGCAACAAATACATTATCTATCAACAATTGAATCTAAAAGAAACTAAGGACACAAGAAGAACAGAGACAGAATCATGCACACATGGATACAGAGAATATTTTAATGGTTGCCAGATGGGAGGGGGATGTGGGGGAATGGTTAAAGAGGTGAGGGGATTATTAAATACAAATAGGTATTTACAATATAGCTATGGGATGTAAAGTGCATGAGCAATGGTGTGGGGATTGCATGAGGGAGTGGGGGGTGCTGGGTGGAAGGGGGTAAAGGGGGGAAAATTGGGACAACTGTAATAGCATAATCAACAAAATATAACTTCAAAAATAATAAAAAACCATTCAGAAGAAATGTGATAAAGAGAAAAAAATGCCTAAAATCAGCCATCTTCTAGAGGAGCAGGTCCAGCAGGGCAAGCTTCTTCCATGCAGTGCTCCAAGACCAGGCCAGTGTGGCTGAGCAGATGGTTATGTGCTGGACAGCAAGGAGCTGGGGTTCTGTCTGAGGAAAATCAAGGCCCAGAAAAGCAAACAAATCCTCCTCCCTCATATCTTAGTTCAGGTGATAAAGGTGTTTCCTGTTCTAAAAAAAAAAAAAAAAAAAGATTGAACTTGACACCCTCTAAAATAAGCATTTATATTTACTGGCCCCAACAGTTCTGTATGTTAGTTTTAATCAACGTCATTGTCGGTGAGTGTTTGGTGGTGAAGTTGGGCTTCCATCCTGCACTGTGGTGGTGGCGTATACATCTTCATGTTGCTTTTGAGTACAGAGCTCCAGGGATTCCCCAAGCAAAAACAGTTCCATGATATGTGGTGGAGAAATAATGCTGTTAGCTTTCAGCTATACTCAGTCAGTAGTCCCAGAGAAAAGCTGCCTGATGCCTTAGAGTGTCCATGTTCTGATGAAGTTCTTTCAATTCAAACATATATGAATTTTTTTCCCAAGGCATATCCAAGGTGTCAGGGTGGTTGTATCAAAATGGTTCCTGTGTCACCCTGGCAGATGGATCAGTTGGTTGGAGCATTGTCCCATACACCAAAAGATTGCTGGTTCGATCCCCAGTCACGGCACATACAGAAGGCAATCAATCAATGTTTCTCTCACATTGATGCTCCTCTCTCCTTGGGTGAGGATTAAAACGAAAATGGTTCCAGTGTCAATCACCCTGGGCATGAATCAGGATTTCCTTCCCCCAAAGCTGAGCCACTGATGAGAGGAAGGCTCCCCGGGTCAGGATATTTATGCCTCCAAATGAGTGGCCTTTCCTGCATCTCATTGCTCTTCCCCACAATTTGGCCTTTTGAAGGTCATCTTAATCCATCAGACATATTTCAATATCTTAGAATCTTAAAGAAAAAAGGAGTCAAGACCAATCTATGTTCTCTCTAGAAGTGCTTTTTCTTGTGGAAAGCAGTACATGTAAATAAATTCAAGCAAGACTGATGCTGCCCAACTTCATCTGCAGCATCCAAGCTGCAAGAGTTCACAGATATTTGAGAAAGCAGATAAAGCAATCCTTACCACCAACAAAGTTAGAGCCCTAGACCTGGCCAAAACCTTCTCCTTTTCCCTGTCTTCCTACCCCTCCTCCCTCCCCCCTCCCCGCTCCCCCCTCAATCCTCTCACACACACCCACACAACTATCATCTACAGAAAGCAAAGTTCAAAAAACTGTAGTGCTAATGAAAACGTGCCAACTAAAAATCTAGACTGAAAAATACATAGAGACATCAAATGAGCAAGCAGGCTATGTATTGAGCTGTTTGATGGAGCTTGGAAATTTAATGAGCAACTTGAAAAATCATTTAATATTTGGTTAGGAA
Source organism: Desmodus rotundus (assembly GCF_022682495.2). Taxonomy (NCBI): domain Eukaryota; kingdom Metazoa; phylum Chordata; class Mammalia; order Chiroptera; family Phyllostomidae; genus Desmodus; species Desmodus rotundus. The sequence goes on along the minus strand of NC_071391.1, from coordinate 25,319,334 downwards.
GGAACCTAAAGATCAGTTGGTCTAACCCTTCATTTTCTAGCTGAGAAAATGGAGATCCAGATTGATGAGTTGACTTGCCCAAGATCACACTGTTCCTCTGACACAAATGGTGGATTAGACATTTTCCATGATACCCTACCCCATACATGACTCCTCTATATGCAATCTTGCTTGAAAATTTGTACTTTTGCTAAGAGACAAAAGAGAAAGAATCATTTTCATCAAATCAATCAAATCTTATTAATCATGATCCAATTCCTTGACTTTGAATACCCAGAGGAAAAAAGTTCAGATAACTCATTCCATCCCTATGGCATTAAATGGTTACTTGGAAGCTTCACAAGTAATAATAGTAATAATACTCATAATTATCAGGTATTGAATATGTCCTACTCATCAAGCACTGTGCCAAATACTTTATAGTTGTTTTTGTTTCTCATCAATCTTCACAGTAAAACACATTGGAAACACATTTAAAGAACTTAGGTAAAATGGTCAAGGTCATATGAGTACTAAGTGGCAGACTAGCATTCAGATCTGAGAAGATTGACAACACTCTGAAGGGAGAAGCAGACTAAAGCCAGTGTTTAGGGTATTAAACTGTAAATAACTTTTTAAAGATCTGTATACCTGTTTACTTTATTCACCCCATATCTCCAGTCTATGCCATCCTTTACTGCGCTTCTACCACATTCACCTTCCTGAAGACTAATTCCTTTGTGTCGCACTCTCTCTCCATGACCCTCTGTGGCTCCCCAAGGTCTATTTAATATCTTGGTATGTAAGACTTCCATAATCTGTCCCATCCTACCTCCATAGCAATCCCACTTCTTCTCTATCAAATCCTTGCTCTTGTCAAAGTAGATAACTTTCTATCCTCAATATCCACCTTGCAATTTATCCTTCATTCTCCAACACTTACTAAGCACCTATATGTACCTGGCATTGTGTTAAACACTGGAAATAAAAACACCAAACAAAGACACCCCCCTTCTCTAAAACCTTTATAGTGCTATAGACAGAGAGACATGCAAACAGGTGGTTATAGTCAAGGAAAGCGACTGTGGTAACTCAAACTGGTCAGAGTGCAGTGGGAACCAAGCCAAGCTCTGAGCTTTCAGTTTACATGTGGGTTTTTGTTTGCCTTGTATGCCTTCCACAACCCACATTTCTATCTTCAAGTAACTGTATCCCATAGAATCAAGTTCAAATGCCATTTCCTTCATGAAGTCTTGCCTCATAAACATGTGGATATGTTCCTTCCCCCTTTTTTCTGAGTTTCCCCTCCCCCAAAATGGAATGAAAGCTCCTAATAAATAAAAGATATATATATATATATGTTTTACTTTTTGTTTTAAAATCTTGAATGTTCATGCTTAGAAAAGTTGAAAATAAATTTTCCAAAATTCGGAAGGTGATTACAAGGGCTCCAGTGGTTTCCAGCTATGACAGTTTTTGGCTAATTTTACTTCAAAATTTCTGACTTTCTCTATATACACTTAGTTATGATCAGGGTCTTTTATTGGCTCACAAATGGAATGAGAATGGGGAGGGGGGTGGTAGAAGATTTCCTGGTGTGAACAGCTAAGAGAAAGAGAAAACGACCAAAAAGGATACATGTGTTACATGACAGCAACACTGCCTAAAGTGCGATAAACTTGACTGTGGCCATGACAGGTACACCATAATGAAGGCATACGAAGAGGGGCTGAGATAGATCCAGGAATGTATTGAAGAAATGCAAAACCAAGTAGTTCCCAAGACCTGCCACTAGGCGTCCCAGCCTGCTCAGTCTTTCAAGACTACTGGGAGGAGAGAAGCAGATTGAGGCTGCCTCTAGCCAGCCAATCATATTGCAGTTATCTCAATACATCTAGACTTAGGTTTCTGACCACAGGAGCCTGATCAAATTCATTTCATGTTCCACAAGGTCTAGCACACTCTTGGGTACATAGTAGGTACTCAGACATATTTGCTGAATACATGTTAAATAAAAGAACAAACAGGCACTTACATGGTTGTAAAGAGCAAATCTAAATGACTTTATAATCAATAGTTTTCCAGACCTGTTCTTTGGCAGGCTACATGGTAGTGCTTCTGACTCCTTCATCATCCCAGTCAGGGCTACAGTCAGCCTCTGGGATGTGTAGCTCGCAGCACATGCTAGAAATTTGTTTACACCCTTCCTCTACTCCTTTATACAGAAGAGGGAGTAAAAGATGTGAACTACAAGGTTGAATGAAGCAACAAGCCAAAAGGAGGAATGTTCCCACTGTGTTCCTGGACTTGAACAACTTCCAAGGTTTAACAGCCGCTCCAGGCTGGGTTCAGTACTCAGCATACTGACAAGCAATTACTGCCCAAGGGCTGCAAGTGCGGAGAAGGCCACAGTGAATCCACTGCAGGCAGCTTTTTGATCTCCTGCTCACTCTATATTTATTGGCCCCAGTGGCTCTCTATCCTAAGCCATGAAAACATTTTGTAAAAGAGAATATGATGCCGGAGAATTAACTGGACTCTTCCCTGTGCCCAGATAGTAAATCATGAGGCTGAACAGCCTGTAGCTAACTAAGCCTACCAAATTTCCAGCCCCGGTCAGAAGCTCTGGTGAGCAAAACAGTTTCTGTACTTGAAATAACAGCCAGGCAGAGAAATAGATTTTTAGGACTGTAAAGAGCCCCGCAATCATCCAAGGCCAGTGGTTTTCAAGTGGTTTTAGGCAGAGAGCCCTTGCTTCAAACAAAAACTGCTCAGACCTTTAGTATAGCTGAGTAAGGAAGTTACTCCTGGGAGAAGGGCGTGGAAGGCAGTAGAGGCAGAATCTCTAGAGCTTCAGGAGACGGTGTTGAACACAGTTACTCTGAGCCACCCCCTGATTTTAAATATGCAGAGAGTGTATGAAGACAGATGATTTTACCTGCACTTTATAGATGAAGATATTGGAGCCCAGTTTAATTTTTTTTTTGTCAAGATTATACAGCTCAGTCATGGTCCCTTAGGAAAACAGATGGTATATACAAATTCAGATCATTTAAAAAGGAGTTAATAAAGCAACTATTTACAAAGGTGTGGGCAGGGTTTCCAAAACAAGTAAGAAGAGTGTAGAACCCTGGAGTCAGTAATTTAGGCCTGAAAAGGGGAGGAGAGGGAAGAGTTAGTTACATGAACTTATAGGGGAGATGTAATCTATATCTGAAGGACACAGCCTGCCCTAGAGAACCTGGCAAGGAGGAAAATAGAGGAATACATATGCCATTCCCATTCTCCTCCTCCTCCCTGATCTCCCCCCAGAGCTACCATTGGCTGAACAAACTAGAAATCAGACAACAGAGAGTCTGTCAATGTATCCCACACAGATGAGCCTCCTGGAGCAAACAAAAAGGAGGATCCAGAACTGCAGAGTGGACATTAAGGGCAGACGGAAGTTACCTGCATAGTCAGCCAGTGACAGAAACAGGGTTATCCGGATACGCAATGGCAAAATCTACATTCTTGATCACTAACCGTTGTGATCTTTACACTCCAAGAATTTTTTTTTTAATCCATATAACTGTTTGGTGATAAAATCATTGTGAGTATGATTTCCTCTCCATTACTCTACAAATATGTCTTATCTCCAATTACTCTATAAATTTACTAAGAGGTGCTTCCAAATATCTAGCAATACCTCCAACTTCTCAGACAACTTGAATCATGTTCTCTTAATACAAACATAGAATACTATAATTTTCCTAATGTACTTTATGACATTAAAGTGAGAGTTCGTGCTTTAATAAATAATTAACTACCGCATTTCACTTCACATACCTGCTGTGTGTCAGTTCATCTTCATTACATGAAATATTTAACATCCTAAAGCATATTTGGCAGACACGTGGGGCCTCACTTGCTCAGTCTATGACTGTAGTAAACTTTTTAACCATCACTGCTGGATAATGGTTCTCTCTCTTGCTGAGAACACATACCGGCTTTGATCCTTCTCAGCACAGTCAACAGCTTTCAAGTGATCAGTCAGCACACAAGAATAAGCCCATATTTATTCCTAAAGTGAAGAAGAAAACATAGGAGGACAGAAAAAGTCTGTGAGGATCTAAGAACACAAGCCCGAATGCCTCAACACACCGAATGTCATTGTTAAGGAACTCTCATCCAAAATGAGTCACTTTTAGAGCAGGCAAGGGAAAATAAAAGCATGTTGAAATGAAATACCTATTTGCTCAAGCGAACAAATGTACCCTTAGTTCAATTTGAGAATATACAGCAACATGAGGTAGGTAGTTTTAAATTGTCACAAAATGAATATAATTTCACAATGAACAACATTTATCAAAAAATCTGTTGGATGGGCACTTTAACTTTCTTGTAGGGTGATATAGGGATTTGTTCTGCAGGAAACCTGTGGGAAGGATTTTGTTCCAAGAAGCTATTATTCCTTCCAGCAAAGAAAGGTGATAAAAGATGTAAACAGAGATGAAAGGAAGAAGAGGTCAGAGGAAAAATGATTGAGTTTGGACTTTGCTCAGAAAATAAAAAAATAATGTAAAAGTTCTATGAAATACAAAACAGAAGTAGGCATCCTCTCTTCCCTATCCCTCACTTTATTAGATCAGGGTGTTTAGAAATCATTCAGTGCCTTTCCATGGAACTTGTAGAATAAAAAAATGGATTCCTTACTATGATGCACAAGACCCCATAATGTATTGTCAACCCACTGCCTATTTCTCCCATTTAATGCCATGACACTCTTCTTGTTCACCACACTCTAATCCCATTGGTCCACTTGTAGTTCCTCAAATATCCCAGCTCTTTGCTACCTCAGGACCAATGGCCATCGCTCTCTGCCTGGAACGTTCCCACCCACTCTACTTTGTGACTAGCTCTTAACCCACTCTTCAGAAATCAACTTAAATAAAGACCTTCTCTGAAAACTTTGCTTAAAGTAGGTCTCTTCTGTCACTCTCTAACTCTGTTCTTTGTGTGTTTTTCTTTGAACTTTAGAGTTGCATCTATTCTATTTATACTCCCATTTGCCTGCTCTTTGCTTGGTTCCTACACTGGGGCATAAGCAAATCCTATAAGAACAAAAACTATCTCAGTGTTACCATTCTATCCCCAGAGCCTACTACAACAACCACCACACAGCGAATAGTCTATAAATATTTGTGAAATAAATGAATTGCAACTTTTGAGAAAGTTTCCATTGCTAGCCTATAAAGGCTCTGTCTAGTCTTACCTCCAGGACCTTGAAGTCAAAAGCATATGAAAAAAAGGCATATGAAATTTTGTGGAGATTTGATTAGCAGGTAATAACCACTCTACCTTATTGAGCACCTACTCTCTATGTCTAGATATAACTCTAAGCATGTGTGTATGCGTAATTTTAAACCTCACAAAATCCCAGCAGACTATTGGCCCCATTTTATAGATGAGGAAAATAAGGTTCTGATAGATTTAGCTACTGAAATGAAGACACGTGTATTAAAATGGCAGGTTTGGGGAATGTCATGACAGGTGACTTTTCAAACTATTTTCAACATATCCGAGTACCTAGTGTGACTCAGATGTCTTCCCTGCAGGTTGTTCCTGAGAGGCAGCCATAACAAAAAGGAAAGGAAATGGGTAGAATCAAGGACCCTAGAATCAGACTCCTTTTCTTCCACTTGATACTTGTATAACTATAATAAAATCCCTTCTCTCTCTTACCTGACCTCAGATTCTTCATCTGTCCAAGGACGAGTCAGAACTAGATGCACAACTTGGTGACTTACATGATTTTGAGATCTGCCACCAGATCTAAGAAATACCCTTAAATAATAAATATGTTCTGGCATGACATTGATTACCAGGACCTGCGCTTTGTGGTAACTGTTTCTTGATGGGTAATAAGAGATTGTAATACTGTTTTCTGAGTGTAGGGAATTTAAAATTAATGCTGGCAGGCAAGAAGAGTTGCTAGCTAAGATTAAAGTTCTAGTAGTTGAAATGAGAACAGAAAGATTCAGAAATATGTTTGAGTCGACAGAGAACTGAGTAAAAAAAGCTGAATTTAAATTCAATTTGTCTACACAAGAGATGTTTGTTTTGTACCTCAAACCAACTTAAGTAGCAGAAAATGTAATATTATATCATTAAAAAACAAAGTTAACATACTGAAAAATTAATACTGGCATGTTTTCATATTCAAGCTATGCACATATGGAGAAGAATATGGGAACAAGAGATTTCCCACCTATAAAATGAAGGGGTTGAGGTAGATAATCCTGGAGAGCTCCTCAGGACCACAACAACTCTCTGTGCATTTCCTAAGTGCTTACTGCGCATGCCTCATGGACTTCATCCCATCAGGGGCGGCAAGCCATACAGAACAAGGAAACATCATCCCCTCCCTCAAACAGTTTCAAATCTAAGATCGCTGGAGATCCAAATGGATAAAAACAAAACATACAGTTCCAATAAAATAATTCAATTTATCCTTATGCTATCATATAAATCAAAACCTACAACTAAATGCCCAATTTTTTGAGGTAATGGAAAGCCTTAGAATTTTTAAGATATTATATGTACCAGTATATTGAAGGTAAAAATAAAACTAAGCAATCATATTTATTACGTTGTCCAGGTAATGTAAGCTTGGTGCATTTCAATAGGAACGTAATTGGGAAGTTCCATTTGCAAGAAACTGAGTTCTTTTTGGAGCAAATATCACGACAAAGGAAAAGAAAAGAGCACAGATGAGTGTGGTTGAGAAAACGGTTAAAGTGGTCCAAGTGTTCCTCAGTGGGATTGAAAGTTCGAATGTTGCCTAAAGCCAAATGGTCCTCGCAGTAATGATGCTGACCAAGGGTAAGTTTCAAATATAAGAAAAAAATGAAAGAAAAATTCCCCCAATACACATAGTAAGATGGACAGCAGAACGGTAATTGCGAGGAAGCACATTTCCTCACATTTCCCTTTTCATGAACCTGTGTTCATAAAATACGAAAACTCTGCTGAATTTTCCCTTCAGAGAGTTTTTCTGTTAACATGCTGCCAGTAAAATCAAGGCTTTGAAAAATAGTTGAATTAATGAAGACAAAGATAAATTACACTTTAAAATATTCCCAGTATCTTAATGTAAATATAATGCATATTTTAAAATTAAATCATGCTTTTAAAATATCAAATAGATGAATTAGGTTAATTAGGATCGAACTTTTAAAATGAGAGAGGAAAAACCTAATCTATATGTCATATGACAGGAAGTCTCATTGTGTGAGTAAAAGTAATATAGCTTCCTTTGAGAAAAATTTCCTAGATATTTTAATTTTTATAAAACACACTTTACCCACATGAAAAAAAAATCTAAGATTTCCACAAAGTAGAGGTAACTTAAAATTACATGAACACCAAAAAGAAACAAAAGCATGGAAAATTATACACGCATTCGTTCTTGAGAATTTCTATGTACTATGCCCAGTGGTGACGTAAAACACAAAATGTATATGGCGTGGATGTCAAGATCCCAAGGAAGTTACAGTGACAGCCCAGGGGAAGACATTACATTTATGGGCAATGAGGAGCCACTGTCATTTTTTCCAACACATACATGGCATAAAATCATGAAATCATAACAGTTTCAGAGGCTGGTGAGGCACCAGGCTGGAATACATAGTGTTAAGGAAAACAGCGATGGTTCCCCCCGTCCTTGTACATGTCAGAATCTCATAGTTAATGACTACACTCTTTCCCATTGATTCTGCTTATGACTCTAAAACACACCATTTCAACACAATATTCAAGAAGCCATTGCCAAGCTCACTGAATTAAATGTGAAGTTTGAATCTTCATCCAGAATTCATGGTTTTTATTTTTATTTAGTGTTCCATATCTCTTATTTAACCATTAGACCAGAACAGGTTTCAACCCAGACTTCATGCTAGGCACTAGTGGAAAAGAAAGCAGAGCCCAAATTAATCAATACTGGGTTTAGGAATGTTAGAAGGAAAGATAGCCCCTTATATTCACTGAGATGGTATCAGCTTTTAGAGTAAATAATCTTTATACTCTTTCGTATAATGTTGGCTTTTGAAGTAAATGGTGTCTGATCAAAGATGATGGCAATGGGCCTGGAAAGGGAAGTAGAGATGCAACAGAATACAGAGTTATATCCAAAGTACTCACGTCATTTCTATTATTCACTTCCACGTGCCTTGTAATCCAGGCATCTTACTGTCCTCCCGGAAGATGCCACGCTTCTTCATGCCTTTTTCATGGAGTAGTCCCTTCATCTGACTCCCCTTTGAATTCTTCACTCCTTGCTGAACTTCCTGCCCATCAAACCAAAATCACATGTCGCATCTTCCGGGAAGCTTTACTTAACAGTCACTCCTTGCTGCTTCCATGATATTTGATATCTCTATTTTAGCAATTATGGACTGTTGATTCATTCTTCTTGTTCCTCAGGTCTAAAAGGATCTTTTTCATCTTCACACTACAGATATTCAACAGTGTCCACTACCAAGTAGGGTGTTTGTTAGTATGATTTGATGGAATAAATATATGCTTAAGTTGAACTTCAGAATATATGATATGGGGTTTTCACCAGGTTTGTTTCTATCATGTTTCTTAATACTCATGGTCATATTATAAGCTTAAGTATAAAGAGTTTAAAGATATCACTCATTTGGGTTTCTGAAACAGTATAGTGGCTATGAAGAACCCAGTCAAAATGACAGATTTCCTATAACTAATACACAAAAAAGTAATCCTGGAAGGTGATGTATGAGTTTTTGTACTTGAAATTATATATATATATAATTTTTGATCATATATAATCAAATACATATATAGCCTGGGAGGTTAGTGTCCTCCTTGAAACACAGTTTTCACATCTTTTAAAAGAATCTATTCTAGATGTCTGTAAGTTTGAGGATTTTTTGCACTGTCTGTATCTTTTGGCCATATCATCCCAGGGTCAAGTTTACATTGGGATAAGCAGAGAGATAGTGTTCTAGAATATCATCTCTCAACTCATGAGACATCACTGTATTGGGCCTGCAGTCATAAAGGCGGCTAATAGTACCAGTGAAGTCTGCAAGACCATAATAAAGGCTTCACAGAAAGCCTGAAGTTCAACTGCAAATAACTTCAACATAAAGCATTCTTTGACTTGATGGCTTTGAAGCATTTAATGAGAACATACCATGATCTAATACATTGTTGAATTTTAATTGTCGCAACTCTATGAGAGGGTGGTAGCATCATTTCTATTTTAAAGATGAAGAAATTGATATAAAATATGCAAAGCCCTCAGCCCAAAGTTTTCAACCAGGAAATAATGAAACCTAGACCTCAACCCAATAGCATAAGAAACTACCAGAGATCACTACTATTATCTAAGGAATTATTTTTACTAGATAGCATCACTGTTAATATCACCAGTTTCAAAAGTCTATTTCTTTACTGATTGGGCTCCCATGTACAGTCAATAAACAATAATTATAATAATCCTAGGAAATATTAGGTCTAAGTCTCTTTCCTAATTCCCAGTGAGAAAACTATAGAGTACGCATAAATATAAAAAGGGAAAGGGACTCAAGCTAATTAAAACATACTGTGCAAATAAGAATTTTGGCTTTCACAATGGCAAAACTTTAAAAGATTGATAACTAGTGTTGTTATAGTTATAGAGGAAAATACACACGCATTTTTTGGTGTGAATAAATTGTTCCAAAATTTTGGGAGGACGAATGACAGTATTTATCAAGCTTTAAATGGGTGTACTCTCTGCCCGCCTATGCAGTTTTCAGAATCTTTTCTAGAGAAATATTTGCATGCTTTCCCAAAAGCTTACTTGCAAGGATGTTTGCAGCACTATTTATAATAATGAGAAAAGGGAAACAACCAAATGTTCATCAGTAGAAGACCGATGAAATACACCACAGTGCACTGACATTATGGATATGGAACTGGTAAATATGAGGTGGATATGTTCCACTAACACGGAAAAATGAAAATAATATTAGTGATTAAAAACAGAGCTGTAGAACAGATGCTTAGCATGGTGCCCACATGCATACATGCATGAATATACTCACACACTCACTTACATGCATACATGTACAATCCAAAATGGAAACAGTAGATATCTCTGGGAAGCTAAACTGGAATTAAATTATAATACATGTGGGAACTACCTTATACTTTTTAATACATATATTTGGATTCTTGGACTTTAACCCTTAAGATATATGATTTGTGCAAAAAAACACCTAACCCACATTTGTAATTAATCTTTACAGTTTATACAACACATTCCCACTGATCATCTGACTGCAACCTTCCAACCACCCTGCAGAGAAGGTAGGCAGGTGTTATTATTTCTCTTTTATGGATGAGTGTAAACCCAGGAAGAGTAGTGATTTGCCCAAGGTCATACATGTCTTGAGGAAACTTCCAACAGCCTGCTTGAAATGATGATTCTCCACCTACTTCTATAAACCTACAAGGAAACCCAATGCTTCTCAGAGGTGTCCTGTGTAGTCAAATGGCAAGTTCTTTTTTCAAAATATGTATATATATTTTTATTGTTGTTCAATTATAGTTGCCCCCATTTTCTCCATTACTCTCCCCTGCCCTACCCACCTCTCAGCTTCCACTTTCAATTCTCCCCCCAACCTGTTCATTGTCTTTGTCCAAGTGGTAAGTTCTTAATTAGCATTAGCTCCTGCAGGTTCTCAACTAGCAAGAGGCCCTACAAAAGCCAGTCTGCACAGGACAACTGAGTGAAAAGCATCTTTCTAGTCATGTGCCCCACCTCCAGCAAGAGCACTGCCCCTTATGCCAATTTTCAGTTCTAAGGACAGTGAAAAAGACCTTCTTCAATCAACCCAGAAAATAGCCCTAATTTTAGACAAAATATCATATTTTAATAACTCTAAGGAAAAAACTGACCCCAGCAGGTTAGCTCAGTTGGTTAGAGCATCGTCCCAGTTCACCAATGTTGTGGGTTCGATCCTCAGTCAGGGCACATACAAGAATCAGCCAATAAATGCATCAATAAGTGAAACAAATAGATGTCACTCTCTCTCCTTTCCTCTCTCTCTCTCTAAAATCAATCAATAAAAGTTTTTTAAATAAAAAATTATTAGGTTCAAATAAAACTGCTTCAAGACTTCAAGTTCTTTTGCCCCAGTCCCCATCTCCTTTTTTTCTTTAGCCACATGCTAAAACTAGTCACCTGTTTTGTAGGACACTACTCTGAAGCATTGAAAACATTCATTCTAGAGTGTAATAAGATTTCTTAATGAAATAATTAATCCAGTAAAGCTGATATTTTTTGGGTAAATAAGATCCTTCTTTTTTCTTTCTCTTTTTTAATTGGGGACCTAAAAATGCCACTATTGTTCTGGGAAGAATTCATCTTTACTGAGGGTAAGGACTAGCTTTTGTTGCCTCTGTTTCTGCCTATGTGGTTGAGTAAGTGAATCCATGCCTGGGAATCAAATTCCGACTCCATCACTCCCTGGCTGTGTGACTTGGGCAAGAGTCTTATCCTTTATTCCTCCTTGGTTCCTTCATCCATTAAATGAGAAGAACAATGGCCCAGCTCTTATGAAGGGTAGAGGAGAGAGGCCATGACATTCACATACCACAGTGATGTATCACATGCCAACTCAATAAGTGTTATTGATAGCCATTAACGTTATTAATAGAAGTATTCACACTGGTAATATTAGTATAGAGTAGCTATCTTTGTCATTGTTGTCTTCTAACAGGCCCCAATGCTTTTAAACCTTTTAAAATTTGGAGATACTTCACCTGCCTATTAAAACTTTCTTCTCCTGACTTCACTGAATAATAATATGGGTCTTGTCAATTCCATAGTTACCTCCTTTATATTAAGGAGCCGGTCTTGACTTTCAGCAAGATGCTTCTAAGCTAGAGAAACCAAATATTCTATTTTTCTATTTCAAGATTCTAAAATGATACTTAATATTTATAAGATCTTTTGCATACACATTACTGGACTCCAAACACTGCCCTTAGAACTGCTAATTGAAGATTCCCACCTACATATTCCCTGGCACCTCAAACTCAATATGTTCAAAAGAGGTTTACCAACTTCCTTCTCAGATGTTATCCTTCCCCCTGCTTTCTCTTCCAACCACTGATATAAACATGCTCCGAGTCATCCAGATTTAAATCTGGAATTGTAATCGGCCACTTGCCCATCTGTCCCAGTGAATCATAGGCAAAATCTTTTCAATTTTGTTACCCAATATCCATCCCTCTCATCTACCCCACCACCTCTCCATTCCTATGTCACTACTTTATTTCAGAACCTCAATGCTTTTTGCTTGAACTATTGCAATGGATTTCCCCAATCTGCCCAACTCTAAGCTCCCTCCCCACTACTGCGTTTTATTCCACTGTTCGCTTCCTCTTTCTGAAGCTCAAAAGTGATTATGTCCCTCTCCTGTTTAATAACAGCCTCTCCTTATCCTAGCCAACTGTCTTGCAAAAAAAAAAAGAGTAAAAATGCCTACCTGACATCAGAGATCTTCCAAGTTCAGGTTCTCCATTCCAGTCTATAGCTTCTCCCAAAACTATTCTTCAGCCAAAAAAAAAAAATATGATGCCACACAAACTTAGGCATGGTTTTGCACCTCTGAATCTTTGTTATAATTACTACCTCAGCCTAGAATCATTCTTCCACCTGCTATATATTCAAAACCTACCTGTCACTCACAGTCTGAGAAGCCACCCTGATCTTCACAACCAGAGGTAAATACTTCTTACTCTAATCCCCCAAAACACCTGTCTGAATTTTTCAACTAACATTGCCTTATATTCTATTCGAATTATTTAAATATATTTTCTTATATACTAGAATACAGGATCCTTTAAGGTAGGTCCATGGCTGTTTCATTTTTGTACCCCCACATTATATAAAATAGTACCCCAGGAACACTAGCCACAGTATGATTTCCCCTCACTACCTTCTTTTCTTTATAGATTAGAGTTCAATGTCATTTTGGATGAGTCACTTCCATGTTTCTCAATTATTCTTAACCTAAGTTCCCATTTAATGTGTACAAATTTGGTATGTCATATGCAGTATGATATTCCTTTACTCCACACTCAGCCTAGCATGCTAACACCTGTCAATACCCAAGAACAGAACATGTGGTCAAGCTTTACTTTCTATACCTTGTATTATGAAACAATAGCCTACTGTTATTTTCTAAGTATTAAAGTAATGCTTTCAATACATTCTGAATGTCCCTTATGTTGAAAAATCACTAAGTCAGCACTTACAAATATTGAACATTACTGATGACTCTTGCCTTGGCCTCGGATGGTACATGGCTTATACCTTCTCATTTAAAGTACCTGCAGAAATGCACCCTCAACCTATCCATTTGCCCTGCCATGCCCTCCTGACTTTATGCACCTTTCATAACAATGCAACCATAGCAGAATTTAACTAATTACGATGATGACTAGAGACCCTTTGTGGGCTTTATGAATTAGTAATAAGGTGGAACAAATCTGCAAAATAAAGAAAAATAGATCATCAAATTTATTCACTTATTTTGACAAGAGCAATTTTGTTTTAATTACTTATGATAGCATCTCAGTAAATATGCTCTAGCATGTTTGCTCAGATTAATTAAGCTCATTTTCCCACCAAAGCACCCTGCTTATACAAGACAAAGGGAAAAAGAAACCACAGATTTCACCGAGATATGCACTGGCTTTCTGGATTCTTTTAGGGGAATACATAAACAATTTTCCAAAGACAGTATTTGCTCTTTTTAAATATATATTCCATAAGCTCATTTGGAGAGAAAATTAGGTATTGCTTTTAAAAGATTAATTTGGATATGAATTAAATTTGGAGCTGAACTTCCTTCTCTATTTAAAAAGAGTTTTGAAACATGTCCTAAGAGAAAATAGTTTCAACTAAACAGTTTTTACTAATTCATTGACTTTCAGAACATAAAAGCAATTTAAAAATTGTCTAATCTAACACATTAATAGATGCAATGTTTTGCATTTTACACCCCACATATCAACTTATGAAAGAACTAAATCCTTCCACAGTTGAAATAAAGACTTTTCATTTCGTTAGGAACATCTAAATTTTTGGCTGGCTCTGAATTAATATATTGGAGAAACTGGAGAATTAATGTGTTGGTTAGAAGCAAGGACCCTGGAGACAGATTAGCTGAGATCATATCCTATCTCTACCATTTCCCACCCACATGACCTTGGCCAAGTTCTGAACTTCAGTGTACAATCTTCAGAATATATAATAATAATAATAACATATTACTCATTATATTGTTCTAAGAATAAATGACATAATGCATATGAAGTGCTTTCCATAGTGTCTGGCATGTAACAAGCTCTATTTCATATGTTGACTATTTTTAGTAAGTTCATAATCACACACTGTTGCCTTGAGAAGATTGTTCCAAGTTCAGGTTTCAGAACTAATTTCTACTAAGCTAGATCTGCTCACCTACATGGAACAAACTAATAGTCTCCTAGTACAATGATTTTCACCCCTCAAAATGGGCTTTTGTAGCTAGTGTGGATGAAAAAGGGTCCATATACTATAAACCTGACAAGCTCAGGGGAGGCCTGCATGTCCGGCCTTTCAAACTCAGAGAGCGATAGTAACCACCTAGGATGGTCTGAAATTAAAACTTCCCAACTAAAAGTGAGTCATGGTGGGTAGTCATGTATTAGGCTGGTATCTTCCCTGACAAAGATAAGATCTTTACCTTAACTGAGCCTGTCTATTGTCTTTTTGCATCTACAATAACATACCTTTGAAATGTCAGAGTAATGCCTCTTTTCCAGACCTCTCAGGGCACAGTCTCCCACCAGAAGCGGGGTGGGACAGAGTCCCTTTTTGTTATTGTTATTCTGTTCATTGTTAACTGTTAACAATCCTGTACACATCTATGTAAAGAAGTATATGTCTTTCCCTTTCACTTTTATTCAATCCCAGAAATGTACCCCTCACCTCCCCACCCCTGCTTTGCTTTCTCCTGCCTCCTAATCTATTATTTCAAATTTCATGTAACCCCCTTGCGTCTTCCCCTTTGATTCTGATGTATAAAGCAAGGTGCAAAACTGCCATTTTCTGGAGCATTTTCTCAATCTGTTGAGATTTTGCTTCCTGGCAATTGTCATCAGTTTGGCTCAGATAAAGTCATAAAAATTCTCTGCAAGTTTGGATGTTTCTTACTTTGACACTAAAAAAAAAAAAAAAGCCTACACCACATAAATGTAGGGTCACCATAAATGTTCAGGACTTTATCTTACAGCACACAATCATAATATCTATTACCTTTATTTCGTGCCTAGAGTAAAATACATAGTCCTCACTAGTGAATAAATAGCTATTTTAATTCATTAAAGCCTTTCTCTGACCTCAGAAAAAGATCTAAATTTTGTGTTTCAGTTAATGTGTTGGCACTGGTTCAAATCTACTGCAAAACAATTTTATGTAGCACTTTAGCAAAGTTAATTAAGATTCATGGCTTAAGTTCCACAGTCTAATGTTCTTTTCCCATCATCCTCTTGGAGCAAACAGAAGACAACCATAGTACAGGTTGATCTCAGGCACCAATTATATATTCATGATAAACTACCTGGCATCAAGATGCATTGTGAAAATACCTTTATGTTTATATGAAGTAATACATAATGATACTTAAAACTCAAAACTCTTATTTCTCTTTAAGGCCCAAAACTCCCATTTTGTTCACAAATGATAACGACTTCTGGATAACTGAGAGTGGATTCCACAAGTGGATAATCTATTTGTCCTATACTTAATTCTCAGTACTACCTAAGAAATAGCAAGGGTAGGCCTAGAGAAGACTCAAGAAACAGGAAAAAAATACCCGAGAAAATTATGTTTCCATATCTGACAAACTAAAGACTTGGATTTACTTTTTTACAGCAAGATTTAAAAATGTGAACAAATTCAAATAACCAACACTTTTTTTTTACAATAACTGATTTAGCACTTGTTTTGATTGACTTGACACTTTTGATCCTTTCTTCTTCCCCTCCCTCACCATAACTTTTGATTGACATTTTCCCTTGAATTCTTTCATGTTATAGACCCCTCTTATTGTCTTTGTCTGCTTTAATGCCTGTTTACAGCCCAAACACAAGAAGACATGATATGGGGGTTCTACAATCAATATATTTGCCTTCTAGAGAGCCCAGGACAGGGTGTGCAGGGAGAGAAATATAAAAGACATGGTCCCTGCTCTCAAAGAGGATTATTCAGCATGCCGTGATCCTCTCCTCCCCAGTGCATTAGACAATGTGATTTATATAAAGCTACATGAAAGCAAATTCACAAACGTAAGAATGTAAGCATAAGCTTACAAGTAGCTCTGACACAAATTTCTCCATTTTCTTCTGCTTGGTAATCTACATTCTCCTCTTTCCTAATACATGAGTGAGAAAACAATATTCTGTACACATATTTGAAATAGCTTTTTTATTTTCTTCAATTGCAGTGTTGTAATTATATAGCAACAGGCGCCGAATTTACAGTAGTGCAGCTATGATAGGTTTTTGCGTTCTTATATTATACAGCTCTGATACACACCTTGTTATAGCAGTCAGAACCAGCCATCCAACTTCACGAAGAGGTGGGAACAAGAGTAGCCCTACAGATTATGTACAGCTCATAAATGGGAGACAGCTTATCCTGCTCTCTGGCCTGACTTTTAACTACCAAGTCAGTAAACCTCTTATTTAGATTTATACGGGGAACAAGAAAACAAAACAAAGCAAAACAATATATACCACCAACAGCACGAGAACACAGGCCCAAGAATGTGCACAAGGGCCGAGGCTATTTTAGGTCACCCTTTAAAAAATTGTAGTTTACAGTTGAGTAAATCACTGGATAATTTGTATCTTTTTTTATATAGGGCAAATTGAGTGTAACACATAAAAGAAGCATCTTAATTGTTGTCATTGTTAATGCTTTATTACAAAATTCTAGGAATATAATAAAATCATGATGTAGATTCAGTTAATTTGAAATTTTTGATATGGCCAAGGATTACGCTAAAGCTTAACTCTAATAATGACAAAGAAAATGTCTGTAATCAAAACTGCAGAAAATATGTTTAACCTACAGAAGACTTTTAATGACTCTATCAATTGTTTGCAAATAGAAGTTTCTAATAACAAACAAAATCTTAATTTTCTATAATAGGACTTCTCTAAGGAAGAATTCAACAGCAAGGAACTTGAGGAGTAATCAATCCAAGCACTGAGAAGGGGCTTAAAGGCATAACATTGCATTTATTTTTAGCACAATCCAGGTATTTCACTGGAAACTTGGCCCAGTTACTCTGAGTACACAGCCTAAAGAGCAAATTTAGTACTAAAGAAAATAAAATGGCATTTGAAGCAAATCACTTTCATAATAGCTTTAGCCAATATTTAACTATTTGCCAGTAGATGCTAACCAAATCACAGGGTGCAAAGACCATCTGTTGACAATATGGTGTCAGCATAACCTAATGCCTTATCCGGGATGTCAAGCAAGCAGCTCAGCTCCTGCGAGGATAGCTCCCTCCCCATGCTTAGCACAGACACCACTAATAGACTGTGTTGCTCCTTCCCAGCAAGTTCAGACCATAGCCTCGGATTCTGTCTACAGATATCCCGTTAGATATCAAAAATAAATGGAGTTAGCCCAAGAAACAAACATTCTTTGTCACCTCAGCCTTAGATTAAACAATTAAAACCCCTTCTGAATCACTGACAAACTTCCATACAGTCAGTTAAGTCTTTGCTCAAGGCTGGGTGCAAGAGCATTGAGATAGGTAAGGGGTTAAATGAGTAGGTCTAACTAAAAATTCTAGATGTGTATTAAACGTCAAAGTTATTGTTTACAGAAGAGAGACTCAAACTCACCCACTGGGGACTTCTCAAAAATGCCACCAAATACTTCAGACACACACAGCAATTGTGAAAGCACATAGTTATTTGATATTTTTTTTCCTAAATCCATAAGTGAGAGTGTGTATGTGTGTATGTATCCCTTGCAGCCAGGCAAAATTATAAGGAAAAATAAACAATGTATAAGTAATACAAAGTACTTGATGCAGCATAATAACTACTTACCCAGCTCCAACTTCTAGTCCCACAAGGAAATGCCTCTCTAACCAGCTCACCTCCAGGCTCCAGGGAGCAGAGAGCATTTTAACATTTTTAACAAGGAACGCCCTCAGGCATTCAAAGTGTGTTCCAAAGGCCAGTGGCATTACTATCACCTGGGAGCTTGTTAGAAATGCAAAACCACTGCCCCCATTGAGACCCGCTGAATCAAATTCTGCATATTAACAGACTATCCAGCACATTTGCACGCACATTAAAGTTATAGAAGCACTTGACTAAACCCTTAGAAGCCCCAACCCAAGAGATATGTTACAAAATTTCAATAGAATTTTTCAAAAATTCTCTTTTCTACATTCTATAAAGATTACTGGCCAAATTCTCTTCTGTGAAACAAAAATCCAGGGACATACCCTGATAGAGGATAGAGGAGGTGGGTTTATGCTAAAAAAAAATATATAAGTCCACACATTGTCTTCCTGGAAATTCACTATACACAAGAGCATATTGTAAGCTACAAGAAGTACTATCACAAAGAAACTAGTTCTACTTGAACTCAATTTTTCAAAAATGACCCCTCTTTTCAACTACTAACTATTAACTGCTTATGAGACCCCTTGGGAAAACTGCTACAGACTGTAATTCCCTGCAGCCCACAGAAACATGCAGTGCATGGAGGCCTCCTTCTACATCACCTTTGGGAACCCTATTACGCAGCGACTGAGCTACAGTGAAATCCTTTTAGTGCATATCGGGTTAAATCTGAAAAAATAAAAGCAAGATGCAAATCTTGGCTAGGGCCCCAGAACAGCCTTCAACAAAGCAAATTTTTACTACACTAAACTGTATTCACAAGGTTCTTGAATATTTGCCCGAGTCAAAGTACAGAAAAAGATCTTGAGTTTGAAAGTGACCCTTGGCAATAAAGCGGTCCATCCTAAAAGCTTGACCATAAAAGCGTTTCATGCCATCGGCCTCATCATACTTGAGCGTTAGAAGTTTTAGAGTGATCTTATTGCTCAAGATGATTCACAAATACTAAAAAGAGTTCTGTCCTCATTTATGAATATCTTTAAAGGGAGCAAAAATGTTGAGCTTTAGAATGGGATCAAACTTAACCTGTTTTCAACTTAAAATAGACTGTTACAGGTACAAGTTGATATATGTAAGCCCCGTGGTAACCACAAAGCAAAAACCTATAGTAAATACACAAAAGATAAAGGTAAAGAAATATATCTTTCTAGGTTCACAATAAGAACATCATCGCTCCCTCAAAACTGTATCAATAAATTAGTCAAAAGTGGAGTACTTCCCAACACTTAATTGGACTAACCATTCAGTACCACACCAACCCATATATTTAAAGAGAGCAGACAGAGCTTAAGACAGGGTAAAGCAACAGCTGAATGAAAAAGAGGGGCTGATAACAGAATGAAAAAAACCACCAAAGGTCCTTACTCTCTCGCTCAACCCTTCCACTTCCACAGATGTCAAAACCTGGTTATATGGACTCACATATATTCTTGTCAAGTTCTCGGTTCCCATCTCTTCCCAAAGACAAATGAAGAGGGCTCTGAAATTTCACAAAGCCCTGATCTTTTGTAGAGTTTTACTTTGATCTTCTAGATAGTTACCCTAAGGAAAACTTCAGCCTGCGGCTGAGTAGCCAGGGCGCCCAGAGAAACCTGTACTCTGTAACCCATGCATCACTAATCTCCCCACTCAGATGAGCAACAGCTGATGATGAGGGTACAGAGTCCCTTCTCTCCCCACAGACCACTGCTTGTTGAAGCCCAAATGCAAAGACAGGAGCAAAATAATGAATGCCACGGCTGCTGCCTGGGGAGGCACATGTTCTCCCTCTGAATCCTCATCGCCAAGATCTCAGAGACTGCGATTCTCTTTAAGCGGAGAGAATCCCAGCCCAAGAATGGAGGACCAAGCCACGGCAGCAAACAACTGTTTGACCCTGAACCAAAATTAATAGAGCCCTCGGTATGCGTTGTTATAATCTAGGAATAAACAACCATATGACCATTTAGCTGAATATTCCCCAAAATCTAACATCCCACATCCTCCCATATCATTAACAGCAATTAATAATTACAAACTCTGAACATCTTATACTCTAATCAGATTTACCCACTTTAGGGCCAAATGCGCAGTGTTGCAATGTAAAGAATACTAGATTTTCTTTTTCACTGAGAACTGAAGAGGAGAAAAAGGCCCACTTGTTAATAATAAAGGTATAGCAACCAACTGTGTTTGAGTTGCTCACACACAGTGTGTATGTGCACATATATACATGTGTATACATACTACACACTATATATACTATGTATACATTCATACATTAAATATATTAGGCCCCCAAATCATATCCTATTGATTCTGAACCTTTGATTCAGAAAATACGGTCACTCTAACATTAGCAAGAGTAGGGGTGTGAGAAGTATCCTGAATCAAAGTTGGTAAAGGGCGTATGATTTGGGAGGTAAATAAGGGAGAAAAGCCATATCTGGAACTCTCAAGCTAGTTCAAGCTGTAAGTCACTAGAAGGCAGTACCTCCAAACAGCTGTTCAGTAGTGTACAAAATGCATCTATTTTCTAAATCAAGTCCTCAGTGAGCCGCAGAGGCCGATGGAGGTCATGCTGCCGTTAAGAGGGGCTATGGTGCAGGGTCACACAGATGGAACCAACTGTACGAGTGACTGTGGGAGACAGATTTCCAGAACCACGCATCTAAAAAAAAAACCCAACAAACCTGACAATTGCTTATTTCTCTGAAAGAGAATCTTGATTCCATGGGCTATGAATAATTCCCATCAAAGGCTCCCCCCCAAACTAGGCTATATCTCTGCAATCCAACCACAGGAGATTACTTTCATTGGACCCACCTCACTACCAGAAGTTATTTCAGGGGGAAAAATAACTTGCTCTTAAAAATATAATTATTATATTGAAACGACATGTAACTTTGAGCAGTGTTAAAGCATCCACCCAGAGTGCCCTTGCAAGGAAGAATATTAAGCCCTGATGCTAGATGAGCAGTCCAGAAGTCAGATTAAAGGAGACAAAACCGGAAACCCCAAGCACTGGATAGAGCACAGGATATGGCACAGGAAGCCAGCTGGTGGGAAGACCAATCAAGAGACAAAAGAACAAATAAATCACAGGGCCCCTATCTCTATGTGCCTAAATCCTCTGCCTCTTTTATGGAGAAGCTAGAATGCCACGAAAATGCATCAGGAAGCCCCGTCTGATACCTATAACACAGTTCATCTCTGAGCTCCAACAGCTCCTTACCTGGGCCTCTCTCATGCCACTGATCACTTTTGCCTTGTCCTGCAAACTCCTTGAAGTTGGAAACTAACATGTATGAGCACCTGCTCTGCACCAAGCACTGTATTTGGCTTCTTCGCATGTGTTACCTCAGTTTAATCCTTATAGCAACCCTGCGAGATGGCTCTCATCTGCCCACTTTTGGAGGCAAGGAAAGAGTTAAGTATTTGCTCAGAGACTGACTTTCACTAAGGGCTAGCAAGGAAATAGGAACTAAATGGAATCTTAAGTTGATGACTTTCTCACTATAAAAGGTTGGTTCTAATTCATCTCGATATCCCTAGCTGGTTCTTTGAACGTAAGAGATGCTTAATAAGTCCTTGCTTTTTGGTTAGGTAATTTACATGTCCAGTGACTATCAATGACAAGATCAGTTGATCGTGTTTCAAGTCATCTTCTGAAATGCAACCCAGAAAATAAAACAGCATCAAAATGACCAAGTGCATCCTCTATAGACCGTAAAAATGCAAACTGCAAAAAAGAGTAAAAAAATATATAGAGGCAGTGAGCCAGTTTCTAATTTATCCTTGGGTGAGCTCCATAAAAACCACATATATTGTACATAGGAACACACTGTTCTAATTGACTATAGCATCGCGGTACACTACACAGATGAAATGTAGGAAATTAAATGGTACCGTGAGTATTCTCAACGGTCCATTCAATAGTCTATCAAAACAAGCCATAGCACAGCTCTAATCACGCTCTCTGTTCATAAAAATCAGTTGTGCACCTTTTTTTAGTATGGAAGTTTCTTAATTGTGGGCTGAGTAAGAAGTATTCACAAAATCATGTTTTTCCCCAGAGGAGGAAGAATTCAGGGCTGCACAATTTCAGCTGGAGACACAGTTATAAATTTTATAAGCTTCTTGGAAGAGCCTTAAGGTATTTTTCCCTTTAAAAAAATGTCATTGAACTAATTTTGAAGTATCCAGTTCTTTTTTTTTTTTTTAGTGTGTCAAAAATGAAGTCTAAGTGCTTGACTGTCTTCGGATTTCAAAGTAGACTCAAATTCTGTTTAAAACTACTATTTGCAATTTTATTATATGGGTTCTTAATCAAAAACTAACCAATTGGCCAATGGGCACAGTTTTAAGAAATGTTGCATAAAAACACTAGAAGAATCATGTGATTAGGGGACCAAAGTCTGAGTTTTAGTCACAGGTGGTATGTTCTAATTTTCTCATCTCTAAAATGAGTGATACAATGTACTTTTAGATCTGAAGTCCCGTGATTCTACCCACAAGTAAAGCCATGGTTTCCCCTGGAGCTTCTGTCAGGCACAGTAATGGACCCCACATATTTTCGTGTCCTGAACCCAGAATCCATGAGTGGGACTTTGTAGATGAGATAGGAAGTTATCCTGGATTACCCAGGTGGGCCCGACACAATCACAAGGACCCTTAGAGAGGGAGGGAGAAGCAGCAGAGTCAGAGAAGGAGATGGGCCACTGAGGCTGGAGTGATGCCATTATCGGCTTTGAAGGTGGGGGAGGTCCAGGAGCCCAGGAACTCGGGCAGTCCCTGAAAGCTGAAAAAGGCATGGAAATGGATTTTCCACCACCGCCTCTAGGAATGCAGCTCTGCCGAGATCCTGATGTTAGCACTCGGATCCCCATAACTCTAAGATAGTACATGTGTGTTGTTTCAAGCCAGTAACTTTATGGTTAATTTTCTTGAAAGCAGCAGCAGGAAACTAATACAGACCTGAATAGGCATGCTTCAGTATCATTGGTATCCGGTATGTGACAGAATTCTGAAAAGACAGTTTTCTTTCTTACATTTGTCAATTGTATATATTCAAAGGTGAAAATTTTCTGTTGCTAATGATCACAGGGAATGGTGGAGAAATGCTTAAACTATTCAAGCTGACATAATTATGAGATGTCCATGTAAAAGCAAAGGGGATAATGAGAATAATAATCATGATAATAAACAAGTATTGAGCATTTAGTATGTGTTAGGTACCATTTTAGACACTTTTCATGCATTATCTTAGTTGTGACACGCTCTGGTTTCACTGCCTCTGTCTGCTATTGCCTTCTCACCTGCTCTGCAAGGCAGCATTGGAACCCCGCAGGTGCTAACCATGGACTAGAAAGGCAAGGAAAGATTAGTTAGTACTAGATTATGTTCTTTGGAAAGAAGAACTGAGGTCATTTTTTTCTAATTTCATTCAGAGAGATACTCATGTTACAATCATGAAATACAAGGCCAGCCCTCTTGGACTCCACATCAGGCCAGTCAGACACTGGTCCACAATGGACCAGACAATCTCATCTCTCTTCCATCTGAGATTCAAGCAAACACCTTGTCCTCAGTAGTGGGTGTGTGAGAGGCAACCACACATTGATACTTCTCTCCCTCTCTTTCTCCTTCCCTCCCCATCTCTCTAAAAATAAATAAATAAAATCTTTTTTTAAAAAAGTCATTACCCAGAAGCCAAGAGCAGAAACTTAAAAATATATTCCTAATAGAGCAGCTTGTTTTCCCTTGAGAAAAATCGTATCATTTCTTAACTGGGCCCATTATATTGAGAGAGAGAGAGAGAATGAGAATGAACACAGCATGGGTTAGGTGCTTACTCATTTAATTTAATTACGTAGAAGAGTAAAATGCCATAACTGAAATTCCGCTGTTAGATGCTGAGAAGTAACCAAAGCTGTATCGCTGGTGAATTATCAAGTTAGTGATACATGAAGAAATTGTGGGGATTAACAAAAATAGACTCCCCCCGCAATTGTAAACTCCAATATCCAGTTTTAGAATAATCTGCAAAAACTGTATTTTATCATGTATGAGAATATTCCTGCTTTCACTCAATTCTAATCAATTTATCCCAGCATCTCTCTAAATGTGGAGTATAAAATAATTTCTTTACCTTAGAAAACATTACGTCAAAAACAAGCTACAAAATAAAATACTATTTAAAGAATATTACAACTACAGTTAAATACATATCAGCAAGTATTTAAAATAAAAATATCCATAAGATCAAAAGCTGTGTGTTTTCCCCTAAGCAAAGGTCTTCCTAATACTATGGAATGGGTTCAGCTGACAAAATTGGGTGCCTCCCACGAGCTTTCCAGAAAGTCTGGCCTGCAAGAAATGCTGCATAAACAAGGAATTAAAGATTCCACGGCGCTGGGTGTGTACGGATGTACCCTCCTCCCATGGTTCACAGTGACTATCATTTGTTCCCATGTCTCTCTCGCTCACAAGACTGTAAGATCAAGGGTGAGAATGAATGTCGTATTAATTTGTATGCATCTTCATCACATCAAATACTTGTGCGCTCATAAAGGAGTGCCCACAGGCAGGCACTCACTAAGAGGTTTTTTGAAAATAAATTAATGCCAAGGACTCTGACCTAAATACTCATTGAAGTCAAGACTGTGTCTCTCACACAGCACAGGATTCTGCATGTAGTACAAGCTCACTACGTATTGGTTGAAGACTAAAAGCATATGGTGTTATTGGCAGTGTTTTTAAATTTTAAGATCAGTGACACTTATCAAATTATAACCATTTTATAAGACCCTTAACTGTTCACTAGCCAAGTACGATCTATTTTCTCCCTCCTGTAAGAGCCACTGCTAATATGATTTTAAAACAAATAATAAATGGCAATTTTCTTTTATTAATACTCAAAGACAATCAATCCACTCCAGCCTATTAATATTGTACTTCTCTTCCTTACTTTTTCCACTGACCCATTCACCTATCCACTCAGCCAAATGGTTCACCAGGGTTCCAGTCCACATTTGGAAGCACAAGTAGAACTGCCTAAATTGTTATATTATTATGACTAAGCTAAAGGATACTGTAATTAGTTTAAGATGAGATGGAATGAGAAAGAACCCCAGGAGCCTCACAAAATCAGTACAGTCACAGCAACTATGAGTAGGAGGAAGGAAATGCTTTGAGGGTAGAAGAGGAAGGTGCTATGGGGGCTTCACTAGTTGTTTAGAAATATAAATGTGTGTGTAAGTATATATTCGTGTGTATACATATACACATGTTTGTATTTTTATGTATGTAATCTTTACACTGATGAAGTGGTCAAATACGTTGGCAAAACAGTTTTTGAGGGGATGCAGTTGGCTGAAATTCTTTTAAGAAAGCAAACTGAATGATGCCACGAAGATCTTAAGGCAGCTTCTAAAACAGAGATCCCAGTGAGACCAGTTCTAGGAGCTTTGCCAGAATATGGGATACAGAACTCGCTCCAGCAATATCACTGAGACTTCTGCGTTAGGAAAGCAACATTCCATAGGCAAGGTGGTCAAAGCAGAGCTGAAAGAATTTCTCCTGTGTTGCTCAGTCCTTCCCTACAGAATCTTTGTGGCTAAATGGGAGAAAGGAGAAAAAGAGAGGAATGTAAATGCAGATGGAAAATGAAGGAGGAACAATACTAGAGAGGACAGAAACACAGAGGACCCTGGAAAACTTAAAAGTGTGAAGGTACTCGGACATTAACATTAGATATAAGAGGCTAAGTCTGAAGATGTTGGCAGGGGCAAAGTTGGTCTTCATAAATTTGCAACTTCTGTTTCAGATAATTATCACTTAAAAAATAAGCTAACTAGCCCTGGCTGGTGTAGCTCAGTGGATTGAGCATGGGCCTGAAAATCAAAGGGTCGCCAGTTCAATTACCAGTCAGGGCACATGCCTGGGTTGTGTGCGCCAGGTCACCATTAGGGGGTGCGTGAGAGGCAACCACGCATTGATGTTTCTCTCCCTCTCTTTCTTTTTCCCTCCCCGCTTCTAAAAATAAATAAATAAAATCTTTTAAAAAATAAATAAACAAATGAAAATCTCAAAAAGCTTAAATTTCAGATGGGAAACAGAAAACTCTCCGTTTCATTTATCACCTTGTATAACTGAAATCCCTCTCAACGTCATGTGCTATTTCTCTGAACAGAGGAAGTGTTCCTCCAGCAAACTGCCGGCCTGCTTCTAAGTCGGCATGGAAATATTTCTCCAGAAATCCTCATCATTGCTGCCAACCAAGTGACCAAATGGGCCCAAGAAAAGAGTGACCTCTGGAGAAAAAGACTACACATTCTTGATTAGAAGCAATTTCCTTTGGGAAAGAAATCATTAAGAACTAAAAGTTTTTAACTTCTAAGTAAATCTAGTTAAATACACATATCCTATGTAAACTTTTGATGCTATGTTGATTTCTTGTATGGAGAAAGTTTATATCCAAGTAGTAAGTAGATGACAGAAGAGGAGTGAAATTTAGGTTTAAGGACAAGAAGCAATTAGAAGGCAGCACTAAAACCAAGGCATGGTGAAACGACACCAAAACAGCACTTAGAAAATCTAAATGTCCACCAAGAATAAACAAAATGTGGTATATCCATACAATGAAATAATACTTAGCAATTCAAAGAAACCAACTAGTGTACATGCAATAACATGGGTGAATCAAAAGCATTAGTGAGTGAAACAAAGTGGCCATAGCACGTGATTCCATTTATATAAAATTCTAGAAACTGCAAACTAATCTATAGTGACAAAATACAGATGTCTCAGGTTGCTGGAGTCCAGGATCTCGACTGTGGTATTGGGTTCATGGGTATACATATTTGTCAAAATTCATTAAATTGTACTCTTTAAGTACATAGTGCTTGTTGTACAAAACTCATACAAGCACAGAGAGAGAATTAAGCAACTATTATTATATGATAGTTATTATTATGTAATACTATTATATAATATTATTATATTACTAAGCATAGTAACAAGAACTTTTCTAAATGAATGGGTTTATCTACTCTATCAATTATACTTTCCAAAATCCTTAATATATTATCTAAAGATTTGCTAATAGATAAGACCATCAAATGCACTTGGAAAGGTATTTTTATACCCTAAGGAGGGGAACAACAGTAATTCTCAAGGCATTTCTTCACAGTACATTAGGAAAAATATCAGTTTCATTGACCTATGACCGCAAGACATCTACAAACACCGCAAGAGAAGTGCCAAGTTTATCATAACCATTACTGATGTCACTAACCAGCCAATGTGAAAGCTCTGAAGTCACTTGAAAACTTGTTACAAGACTGATACTGCACTCAATAAAGTAGCTCATATTAATGCAAAGATTTCTTTTTCAAATAATTGTATTAAACAACTGCTTAAAAGTACTGAGTCACAACCAAATGTAACAAAATGATGTAATCATGCTTAATGTGAAGTTCTTCTCTACACCTGGCCAGTGCAGCCTACAGATTGGCCAGTAACACTGTGTGCGGGACACAAGGCTGGGAAAAAAATGCCGAAAGAAGTAATCAATCCTTTATCTCTTGGAGCTTATAATTTTCTCAGGAGGGAATTTTTTTTAAATTAACAGAGATCAAAATAACTGTAAGACACTTTTTATAAACTACCACTTTCAGAAACACATATAATCAAGAGTCCTTAAATGTCCCAAGGTATAATAGGCAGAAGAGAGTTTGAAAAGTAGGCTAAATTTAAATATTCTTTTTCTCCATGCGTTCTCTCCATAGACAGGGACAGCTATCTCTAAACTATTTGTTCTAGGATAGAGTTGTTATCAAAAAACATCTGGTCACATGTTGTTGTCAACTGAAAAAAAATGGCCATAAATATTTCATAGCTACTCTAATCAAAAAGTGAACCTGTTTACTCCTTGAATCGGGGCTTGCATGTAGCTTGTGTGGCTAATGGAACGTAAGCACACAAGAGGCTAGCAGAGGTGTGAGAAGAGCTTATATCATATTTGCCCTCTTTTGCTGCTTTTGGAACCCACCTGCCCTGTGAAGAAATACATGCTGTCCAGCTGGATGCTGGAGACATGTGGACTGATCACCACCATCAACTTCCAGGCATATTTTGGAGGCCATCTGGGATCAAATGTGGGAGTTCTGGTGACATCTTAATAAAAACCCATCCAAGGACTTCCAATCAAGATAGAAGCATAGATAGATATGCTTTGCTTCCTTGAACAACCAAAAGAAGGACAACAAATTTAAAAACAAAAAACAACCAGAACTACCAGAATATTGAATTGTATAGAAGTCTGACAACCAAGGAGTTAAAGAAGAAACATTCATCCAGACCAATTGGAGGGGCAGAGATGGGCAGCTGGGCTGAAGAGCATGCGTGGCAAGGCGGCAGACCGGGAGGTTCCACATTAGCATGCAGATAAGCCAGGAGGAACAACTGGGGAGGGAAACAGACCATGCAACCTAGGGTTAGAGCACAGAAAACTAATGCCTCAAAACCCCTGGCTATAAAAAGCTGTGGGGGTTGAAGTGGTGGAAGAAACTCCCAGCCTCATGGGAGAGTTCGTTGGAGAGAACCAGAGGGTCCTAGAATGTACACAACCCACACACCTGGAAATCAGCACCAGAAGGACCCAATTTGCTTGTGGGTAGCAGGGGAAGTGACTGAAAGAAGGACAAGAGCTGAGCAAGCACCATGGTTCCCTCTCGGACCCCTCCCCCACATACAATGCACAACGCAGCAAAATGGCTTGCCCTGCCCTGAGGAATACCTAAGGCTCCACCCCTTACAATGTAACAGGTGTGCCAAGACAAAGGATTATAGCCCAAATGAAAGAACAGATCAAAACTCCAGAAAAAGAACTAAGTGACAAGGAGATAGCCAACCTATCAGATGCACAGTTCAAAACACTGGTAATCAGGTTGTTCACAGAAATTATTGAGTATGGTCACAAAATAGAGGGAAAAGTATAGGCTATGAAAAGTGAAATAAAGAAAAATATACAGGGAACCAACAGTGAACGGAAAGAAACCAGGACTCAAACCAACAATTTGGAACAGAAGGAAGAAATAAACATCCAACCAGAATAGAATGAAGAAGAAACAAGATTCAAAAAAATGAGGAGACATTTAGGGACCCCTGGGACAACTTTAAACGTTCCAATGTCTGAATCATAGGGGTGCCAGAAGAAGAAGAGGAAGAGCAAGAAATTGAAAACTTATCTGAAAACATAAGGAAGGAGAACTTCCCCAATCTGGCAAAGGAAATAGACTTTCAGGAAGTCCAGGAAGCTCAGAGAGTCCCAAAGAAGTTGGACCCAAGGAGGAACACAGCAAGGCACATCATAATTACATTAGCCAAGATTAAAGATAAGGAGAGAATCTTAAAAGCAGCAAGAGAAAAGGAGACAGTTACTTACAAAGGAGTTCCCATAAGACTAGCAGCTGATTTCTCAGAAGAAACCTTGCAGGCAAGAAGGAGCTGAAAGAAGTATTCCAAGTCATGAAAGGCAAGGACCTACATCCAAGATTACTCTACCCAGCAAAGCTTTCATTTAGAATGGAAGGGCAGATTAAGTACTTACAAGAAAAAAATCAAGTTAAAGGAAATCATCATCACCAAGACCTTATTATAAGAAATGTTAAAGGGACTTATCTAAGAAAAAGGAGATCAAAATTATGAACAGTAAAATGACAACAAGCTCACAACTATCAACAACTGAACCTAAAAAAAAAAGAAAAATAAAAACAAACTAAGCAACTAGAACAGGAACAGAATCACAGAAATGGAGATCACATGGAAGGTGAGCAACAGGGAGGGGAAGGGAGGAGAATGGGGGGAAAGGTACAGGGAATAAGAAGCATAAATGGTAGGCACAAAGTCAACAGGGGGAGGGTAAGTATAGTACAGGAAATGAAGATACCAAAGAACGTATATGTACGACCCATAGACATGAACTAAGTAGGGGGGTGCTGGTGGGAGGTAGGGCTGCAGGGAGGAGGGGGTTATAAAAGGGAGGAAAAACTGGGACAAATGTAATAGCATAATCAATAAAATATACTTGGAAACAACCATCCAGCTGAACTCAACACAAATTACCAACCTACAGAATTATACCCAATAACTATCTCTTGTTTTAAGACACTAAATTTGAGTCTCTTGATACATTGAAAATGATCATTAATATACATAACATGTAAACCAATCTCCAATTCAAATCTTTAAACACTTCACAAATTCCAGTGAGAATTTTTCCACCTTTCTTGAGTCTGGTTTCATCAGACCTAGGGAACAAATGAGTGAGTCTAAGGCATAAGAAAAGTAAACATATCTATAAGATCTGAAGCCAAAGTTGGTGTCAGAACTAGAAAGAGAATCCAGAGATGTTAAAACTGAAAATCCTAGAAATACCGGATCATCTGAAGACTGATGTCCTATCGGGAACGGCTTTTAAAATATTCAGACAACTGGTAAAGCATGAGCAATTAAGATAAATCATAGGCTTATTAGCACTGGTGCTGAATTTGGGAGGTCCTCTAAGGGGCCAGGAGTTTACCCTTTACTTCACGGATCTTGAAGAGATCTAAGGGGAGGAACAAATACCTTGGAGCACGTGGCGGTTTCCAGAGCATCATCGGGCTACTAATCAATACAGCTGCATTTCAACATTTTAACAACTGGTACCACTGTGCCACTGCACAGAAATCAGCCTCAAACACCACCAACGAGCTTTCAAAACCAGAAGCATTATTTAGAACTCTCCTTAGTGTGTTAAAAAGTTCTCGTTTGTTTGCTTTTTTGTTCTAGAAACTAAGATTTGGCTCCTGGCTTTATTGACTCTTTACTGAAATGACTGACTCTTGAAACTCCAATTAGGGTTTAAGATACCAAGACCCCCTCTTTCTCTTTGAAAAGCAAGGTACAACTATAAAAAATGCAGTTGTCAAACTGTCCACAAAATCGTAGAAATTGTTTGAAATCTTTAAAGGGGGAACAAACAAACAAAAATAATTTCAGTAGTCTATGCAACTCACACTCTTACTGGGAGACAGGCCGGTAAGCTTTGATATTCATAGTTTTAAGCTCTTCTAAGGGACCTCCCACTTTCAAGTAGGTGGGAAGAAAGAAGTAGGCAGAGGGTTTTCCACTTGATATTTGTCCCTCAGTTTGAAACATCAAGTCAGAAAAAAATCTAGGTATTTGATTGAAAAAAAAATAAGAAAATAAACTGAAGGAGAAGAAAGAGGATAAAGAAGAGAAAGAGGAGAAGTGGAACTGAAGATAAAGCCTGTGTCCTGTTCTTAAATATATTTTGATGATATTACCATGAAACTCTTCAAAGCCATAGAAAAATTAGATAGTTTAGGATAGTATGTTGTCTTCTGGGTAAATGAAGAGCTTGTGATGGTAGAGTTAAGAAAGATTAGAGAGTTGAAGGCAGGCCCTTCAGGTAAGACTTAGAGAGAAAGAATTAACCTCATCACCATGAGCCAATGAAAAGGTACAGGAGGAGTCAGCTTACAATAGGAGAGCAGAGCCCTGATGTGGCTCAGTAGGTTGGGCATTGTACCATAAAGCAAAGGGTCACAGGTTCGGTTCCCAGTGGGGTACAGGGCTGGGCTGCAGGTTAGCTCAGGGCATATGTGCTATTTCTCTCCCCCTCTCTCTCTCTCCCTCCCATCCCCTCTCTCTAAAAATAAATAAATAAATACTCTTTAATAGGGGAGCAGAGAACTAATGTGAACCACTTTGTCATGAGCTGCTCAAGCAACATTTTTTATCTAAAACAATTTTCTAGATGAATAGGCAAAGCTCAGGTCAACATATAGCCATTACATTACTGATTATATTTAAATGATTAATGTTTCTTAAACTGCAGAAAACAGCAAATGAATTATTTTCAAAATTTATTTCTTGCCCTGCTAGATTCATTACTAATATATTACATTATATTGGAAAAGACTGCATTACCATTTAAAATTAAAGTCCCTTTATTTAAAAACAAACAACTCTCTCTGGGAAACTAGATTTATAAATAGTTTTTAAATATTTATTCATGAAGATATTTATCATACTTTTATTTATAATGAAAAAAAGCAATCTAGAAAATATCCATCAGACTGGAATGCACAAGAAAACTACACGAATTGATTCGCTAGAATACGGTGCAGATACAAAACCAAGGCAAAAAAATAAAAATAGAAAAACTGTGTAGCAACACTAAGAAAAAGATAGTGATATTATGTCCAGGGAAAAGCACAACTCAGATATAAATATGTTAGAATGGAAATGAGGTAGAATAAAGATGCTTAGGGAAAAAGGAATTAGAATTAGGATAACAAATCACCTCCCCCTGCACCCAGCCCATTTTCTCTATTTTACATGTTGAGAACACAATAGGGTAATCTTTTCATTAAAAAAATATTTAAAATAACTCCTCCAGTCTTAACTACTAAAACTGTTTTCTTTATGATCGTATGCCATTATGGGTATATATGATCATGCTCTTGTACTCAGAAATACCAGCATGAGATAAACGTGCCTTAACGGCGCTCTATATGCATAAAAGCACCTGCACAGCACCCACAAAAGCAATGGGTACATAATCTGGTCAGCTTCATCAATATAAAGGCACAATTCAAATGCCTCCAGAGGCTCTAACAACTGCTGGAATGCGTGGAGCACAGCACACCTCCTTGAGTTTCTGGTGTCATTAAGTAGCACAAGCCAGGCCAAATACAATGCTTCCCTTCCACTAGCATGAAGACCAATGAAGAACCTTTTCTCAGCTGTGGATGAGTCTCTTTTAAAACCCCTCACACAGGTAAGAAGCACCCACGAGTCACCTTACCCCATCTTGATTTGGGCATGGACAAATAACCTAACGGGCCAAAATTACAGAAACATACAGCTGCTTCTCCCAACACTCTGCTGTCATTCGATCTCCATTTCAAAGATGAATTGGGTACACTCTCCTAAAAAATAAAAATGTCCTCAATTAAATTAAATACTCTTCTCAGAGAATCTGAGAAAGAAATAAAAAATACAAAAAAAAAAAAAAAAAAAAAAACCACCTCTCAGCACAAATACATTCAAAGTCCTGGAAGTGAAGGGCAGGAACCATGTCCGCCCATCTACTAACTGGTAGCTGGTTGCAAAGCACACAACCTAAATCAACCACCTAGGCTTCCCTGCAAATTAGCAAATTATTAATATGTGATTATATTAGCTTACAGATGATACAAATTATAAAACCATACATTTGTGTTATGGTCACTAGCACAAACACAAAAAGGTAAATGTTGCCTAATCCTGATTAATCTGACTATAAACTTCTCACTCTTGTTATCTGTTAGAAAACCAAAAATAGCCCATAATTAGAACTTGCTTATGGAGGTTACAACAGTGTCAGAAGTAAAATTAAAAAATATTTTATTTAAGAGCAAAACCTTCCATATCTCATCCCCAATTTTCCACTTGACCGTTCACTGATAATGAATGTTTGGCAACTCATGCGATTTAAGAGGTTGGAGGTGTGGCAACACTCAAGATTCTGGACTTCTTTTACGAGGAATGAAATCACTTCAGTTTTCTGTACTTTCCATTAAACACCTTGGAGCTGCCTGTGACACTGTTCTTGAATACCCGCCATGGAGCCATCTTTCCGTGAGAGCTTTATTACAAGAGGCTTTTAATATTATCCTAGCAAGACTAAAATGTTTACTTCTCCATGGCAAACAGTTGGGGTTTGATAAATAGCATGACCGGGCAGCAATAAGTATTGATACTTAGTGAAATAACATAGGTTTGTAGTTTTAAAAAGCCTTAAAACATGATTACTGAGAAGTTGCTCTATATGGCCAATGAATGTCTGTTTTATGTGCTAACTCTCTAGGAGTCAATCTGTACAAATTATTAGTCGTTTCTACTTTTAAGAAAAAGTTTTATTCTAATAGAAATAAATAATTATTATTTAATACCATTGAACCCACCCATTTGATACCAGAAAAAGTGAAACTTAGAGCCAAATTATAGGATCAAGATCTAAAATAAGAATTAACAACAGTTAGGGTAAGGCATTTATATTCAAATGTGCACACACAGAGGTCTTTTTTTTTTTTTTCCTGAAAACATACTGCTCTTCCAGGGGAGGTATGTTTTCAAATTGTCAAACTCTACTCTAAGAACATTAACACATAGCCTCTCAGGCTATTTAGCATGCGGTAGGGTCTTTTTTTGGAAGGCCCTAAATAGAGGTCATATTATATGATAGAAATGTATTTAAAATCTCAGAAATGTAATCTACACAATATAATATTACATTTCTAAATTACACCCACAAGTTAAGTATGAAACAATCTGATGTATTTTAAATGTACTTGGCTTCCATTCAAGGACTTCTGAACGAACCACATAGAATGTCTTGCCATCATCCATTACTTCAATCTCTTTCAGAAACTGTAAATAAGTATATGCCCTACCATCTCCAATTTCCAATATGTAAAACAAAATTGTAAGTTATTTTACCTTCATACTATAACAATGAACAATGCAGCTACTTGCCTAAATTTTTTTAAATATTAACTATGTATCTGTTAATTTAGGCTAAAATATACATTCTCAAAATTTGCAAATACTTCCATTAAAAAATTGCAAAGAAAAAATCATCTTGGTTTTTAAAAATCACATAAATAACAGTTTCGTTTTTACTTAACATGCAGAATGTCATATTTCTAAGGCACAGGAATAGTTGCAGTTTGCTAAATTAAAAAATTTTTAAATCCCACAAGATAATTGTTTTACAATGAAAGGTGTTTCCTAGTAGAGTAGATAGCAATTGAAAAGTCCCCAAATTGAAAGAGAATCCGGGACGTTTGATACTAATGGCTTTAATGAATCGGAATAGAATCAATGGCTTCACAAAGCCAGACAATCAACTTGGCTTTTTTTCCTCTTCACTGACTGGACCAATTGTTTGGTTTCAAGTAGAAGCAGCTTCAATTAAAGATAATTGTTGTTTGGTCTGAACGAAGACTAAAAGCTAGGATCTCTAATGCATGTTCTGAAACACTCAGAAAACAAACAGTCCTTCAGATACATTTCGTAGAAATTCAAGTTCTTCTTAAGACGTTAAAGTTAGTCAAAGAGAGCTGGAAATGTTACTACAACCATATTTCAAATGTGAAACCCTTAACTCCAAGAGAAAGAAATCAGACATCATCTTCAAAGCAAAGGGAAATCTGAGCAGACACCTATGGGATCCGATCAATACAGACACAAGGCACCTCAGAAAAATTTCCAATGCTGCCTCAACTGCCCTGACTTACCCATGTAACGGATAGTTTCATTTGGCCTGCTGAGTAGAAATGTCCACACAAAGAAGAGCAATCCTTTTAAAATTTATCCAAGAAAGAAACTCAAGTCAATTAAAAAAAATACATCACCAGTGGCACCCATACCTTGCCCAAGGAGAAAGAGACTAATGGGCTTCTTAAAAAGAGAAAAGAAAAAAGTTTTTCTGGGAACAGAAGAACCATGGTCCTGAAAAAAACCTACCTTGGGATAAAAATATGAGTATCGTTTACTGTTTCACAGATATTAATTGGTTTCAGTCAAATCTGCTTCTCTGTCTGTCTGTCTCTCCCTCTCTGTTATAATTTAATCACATACTATGTACTCTTTGAAAGCACTGACTATTGTGATAGCTCATGCAAGAATCATAAAAAAACTGAACTGGCAAGCTGAATTTGGTCCCATTTGCCAGGCAATTTATACAGAAGCTATTCTGAAAATGCAGCACATGACAACGCAAGAAAAAATTTATTCCAAGTATCATTAAAACATGATAGCCTGGCGATTCAGTTTCCAAGGAGAAACTAAACCATCACACATATAGATTTGGGGGAGGGAAAAAAGGAAAGGTAATAATAATAAACAAGCCTGCTATTTAGAAAAATGAGTCTTTTCATTAACTCAAAAATCCTTTTACACGGAGTGTGATTCTCTGAAGTGCTCGCACATCTAGAGATTAGAAACATAGGCACAGCCCAGTCACCTAGCGTGAGCTTAGCAAACATCTGTTGAAAAATAATTGGTGAAGGGAAAGAAGTCCACAGTCTCTTCTGATTCTAATTTTAGCCTTGGTGAGGACCTAACAAACAGAACCTGCATTAAATGTGTCCCTTTGAGAAGACCAAACAATTCTATCTACCTGCAAATCGGCGTAATAAAACATTGCACTATCTTTGAATTTCAACCCCTCTGGTCAGGGTTGCAGTCAGTCACAAAGGGACCGACCTAAAAATAGACTCTGGTGAGTGAGAGGGCTGGAGCCTGCCTGCTCAGTCAGCTCCTCTCGCCAGCCGTGCATGGAAAACTCAGGTGATGTCTCATCACGTGCAGACATATCCCCTTAAGCAAATAAATGTAACAGCCAAAGCACAGCTTCTGTAGCCTAAGGAATATCGCAAGAAGCATTTTCAAAGTTGGTAAATCAACCGTTTTGCCTAGGAATGGAAATGAGTACACTGTATCTTAACAACATGTTTATAAAGCGAACAGTTGTCAGAACTGTTTGCCCTTAATTTTCTTGATTAAGTTCCTAATAACAACAGTTGCATCAGAACAAGATTTTTGCTATTATACTCTCAGCTCATTTCATACGGGTTGTTTCTACGCAGTAATAAAGCATCTGGGTGAAAAATGGAAAATATGCAACTAATCATCCAGCTGTTTCTAAAATCCCAGCTGTTCAGTAACAGGCAGAAAATGCAAAGCATAATAACAGAGCATAACAGAGCCGCACTGCAGGTGACTGTAGGAGATTTCTGGGTACACGCTGTCATGACCTGATTTCAAAAACGGGAAGACGTCTACCTGGATCACACATAAAAAAAGCATCCCTGAGAAATCTGTGAACCTGGAAGGGCAGAAGCCTACCTGACCCGGGCTTTTGTCGAACAAAGCAAAGGTGAGTGGAGTGCAGTGGGGTGAAGGAAGATGGGGTACCAAGCACTTTACTTGTCTAGCTCTAGTTTTAAAAAAAATGCAACAGGCTTAATAACTGAGGGGAAAGATTGAAAATGGAAACTAGACAGGAGGCCTTGGAACACTTTATTTTGAACAAATTTATATTTGGTCAGAACTTGTATTAGAAATCTTATACTTGATTTCATTTCTAAATCCTTTCAGGGGTGCAGTAAAAATTTTCAAAGTCAAGTGACTTTCCGATCTCTCTTGCAAACCTTATAACACAACTACAGCTTTTCATAACTGAAATGAAAAAATGTTCCCAGCATGTAATTTTCAGCTTATTTTAGCAACGGTGGCAAAATTTATCCCATGCTCAACTGATCTCCAACAGTGGTACCACAGCCAAACAGAAAGGAAAGGGTAATTCCTAAAGAGAGCCTCTCCCATCCAAAGACTCGTATCAGTCCCGTGAGGGAGTAAAAATAGTCTGGTGTCACAAGATGATTCACACCTTAAAATACTGCATGTTGCTTCATCCCTATGCTATCTAATCTAACCCTTCGTTCTCCACGGTTTCTCACTCTGTCTTGAAGCCTGTGAAGTATGTGGATTCTAGTAGTGAAATGACACCTCTGCTCTGTGGATGAGCAGCAGCAGCTGAATCAGCAAGGAGTTCTAATTATGTGGCACAGATTTTATGATTTTCCCATTCCTCTAAGAATTGCATGCTGGCAATAACCAACATAAACACATCATTCAGCTCTGTGTTAGTGACATTCATTCTCAGGGCTACCATTCGTTGCTTCATTCTGTTTTAGTTTGAATTCGGCATTAGAATAAATGAAGAGGATGCATATAGGTGTCCAAGTGATAATCTTTGGAGGAAGTGAAAGAATCCTTTGCTCCAAAGGAAAAGGTGAGTTTTATTCTTAATAAGACAGATAGCTTTAATCCTCAACAGACTAGTGATTTTGTATGTGAGTGCTCTCAAA
Organism: Desmodus rotundus; assembly: GCF_022682495.2. Lineage (NCBI taxonomy): Eukaryota > Metazoa > Chordata > Mammalia > Chiroptera > Phyllostomidae > Desmodus > Desmodus rotundus. The sequence continues at coordinate 25,281,115 of NC_071391.1, read as the reverse complement.
GACTAAGGGCAAAGGGAAGTAAGATACTGGGACATATACTTACATATGCCTACTAATTTTGGTACCAATTCTAAGTGGTCAGTTTACTTTCCCAGATTCCCTGAATTAAGGAAAGCTAATAGTTAGCATTATCAAATGGAGTAGTTTTTAGACTGATCTAGCTATTTTTGCCATCAAATTAATGACTTCATTTAGGCATGACTCCTCGCCCTTTGCCAACCTCCTTCCCACTCCCGATCCGCCAATTAGCTCTGATCCTCCTTATATCCTGCTGCTACTCCAGCAAAAAAAGCAGTTTACAAGCTTCTCATTTGTTGGATCAGATCTGGAGTAAAAAGGTCAAGAATTCTAAGAGTATTTCTAGGAACCCAGAAGGAAAATCTATCCTTGATATTCCTTCTCTGCCATCAAGATTCTAATATGGTATATATGTATTTCCCTATGTCATGTTTACTGAAATCAGCTTCTAAACTGATTAATAGCAAATGTGGCAAAACAGATGATCAAACAATCTTTCCACTTTCTAATCAATTGGTAACCTGGCCTTTAATGTGCTTTGCTGGAAGATAAAACATTTACATCCACCAACTGAAATATAATCCACAAATTTAAATATAACGTGGAAAATCCAGGAAAAAGAGGGGTGGGGGAAACAGAGATTTCATTATCCTCTCAAGAAACCGAATAAATGAATCATTATTTATGGGATAAACTGCTCCCAAAATAAATGGTTATAAATATAGATAACAATCTCCAAATCTCGTATTATTTTCTGAGAATATTGAACTAGAGATACTCCTCAAACTACTAAGCTAGTGTGGAATTTACAGTGTCTAGTTTCTTACGAAAGCCATTTTACTGGTGGGTAAATCACCCCAAAACTAAAATCCACTCTCCAACGTAATGCTCACAATGACATCAATGAAGAACAGCAAATAAACAAATAAACATAAATCATACTGCACTCCCCAGAGATTCCATCACCTCTTGATAGATTTCGGTCCAGTGAGAGCTTCATTAATTATTTCCTAGCCTGCCTGAGAGCAAATGCGTCTTTTGGATCATGATCCCTACCAATTGAAGGAGAAAAAAAGACTTGCTCAGGTGCTATCAACACCATTAGTGTTCTCCAGGGAACCATCAATTCATTCAGGTATGAGGGAATCAAGTTTATAAATAGAATAGCATGCTTTCTCCAAGTTAACTAATGTAGCCCTATTGCGGAGAGAATTCAGATAAAGCCCTGGTCTCCAAGAGATACGGGATTTTCCAATTATTTTATACTTTTGTATGTGAGAGGGAGTGATATCAAAAAAACAGAATGTTCATCAAAAAAGCCAACAATAATTTGAGACTTTTTACTGCTGGAATTGAACCTAAGAGAATTAA